>NC_063046.1:54240771-54589435 GCF_018812025.1 Megalobrama amblycephala
TAGACACGAGTGCCGGGATCCGAACGCCACGCTCCCAACATGAAACAAGGCATGCAGACAAGAGAGCGCACGGCCCCGAGAACACTCGAGACCGTACGCTCACACAAAAACACGACAAGAACGGGAGTGTCAGAGCTCTGTCACAAAACCAAGAAATAAACTAGACCGAAGTGACAGAACCCTGACACCAATAGAAACATTTAAACACTACAACTGTGAGTTGCCGAGAACCACCAGCAAATCCACTCACTACTTTACTTCTAACTTCCCCCATCTAAATAGTATGATAAATAACATCCAACCTGAGCTCCACTGAAATTGCCTTATCCCCTTATAAAGAATATGTCTTATTGATAATCGTCCATTATTCACATATTCCTGAGCATGAACAAATCGTTAAAATAATGTCTCAAAATTACATATTTGTTAGAAAGACGTCAACTTCGGATGGAGTTTGAAAGATGTGAGATTGGCCGTTGACAGTCACCCGAAGGCGCGCTGGAAAAATGAATTCATACTGTAGGCCCTTAGCTCGCAGCTTCTTCTTGACTTCGTCGAAATTGTCTCCGTTGCTTGTTTAATTCGGCAGAAAGGTCTGGGAAAAACATGACTCGGTGGTTTTGAAACAGCACGTCTTTCTTCACTCTGGCTGCATTCATTACACGCTCTTTGTCTCTGTAATCCAAGAACTTCACGATCATCACTCTCGGCGTTGTATTCCTGTCCGTATCAGATCTTCGCATACTGCCAATGCCTGTGTGCCCTCTCTATGGCCAGGGGTTTTCGTAGTGGCTCCATATCTAGTGCCTCAGGTAACCAGCTTTCTAAGAAAGCACATGCGTCACTGCCCTCGGAATTTTTCTGGTAAACCTACGAGTCTCAGGTTTGGAGCGTCGACTACGATTCTCAAGGTCATCTATTTTCCAAGTAAGTGCTGCAACTTTCTTTTCAAGAGCGCTGGTTGTCGAATTGAAGTGTAGTAAGTGTCCTCCGTCTGCGTCAATCTTCCAAAACACTCCACAACTTGATTTTTAACATCTTGTACAGCTGAAAGGACGGTTTCAAATTGAGAAGCCATGTCAACTCTCACTGAATGTATTGCTTGGAGAATATCACTAGTGTCAGCGTGGAAGCCGCTAGCTTTATCTCCATAACTCGGTGATGAGTTTTCTTCGCCATATGCAACCTGCGACCCTTCTTCCAGGCCCTCGGAGTCCGACGCAATATCGGTTGCTTTTTTCGCCTTCTGCTTTGCTGGTTTGGGCAATATCGCAGACAACATTCACTTTGAAAACAAACCGTGGACGAATTTTAAATGAAACGGGTAAAATTCAAGAAAACTTGACAGCGGAATCCAACTCGTGCGTCTCGTCAGCATGTCGCCATAACCGGAAGTCCAAAACTATATCCTGTTCTATCTCCAATGCAGCATATATTCGCAGTTTCTGACATTATAGTGTGTCCTGACTGAATCCTGACACCCTGTTAGGCCGAGCGCAGCAGCTCATTTGCATTTTGAGCTAAATCTTGAGGTCCCCTTTAATTACATTAGTAACTAAACTTAAGCATTTATAATTCTGTTGTTAATGTTGATCACATTTTAAGATCAAAAGTTAACTAACATGAAAATGTTTTTTAAATAACATTAACAAAGGTTAATAAATGCTGTAAAAATATATTGCTCATTGATACTGTAGTTCATGTTAGTTGATTGATTAACTAACCATATTTGATACAAACCATATTGTTCTATCCCCCTACACTACCCCTACCCCTAAACCTACCCATCACAGGAAACTGCACATTTTTACTTTCTCACATAAACTCATTCTGTATGATTTATAAGCCTTTTGAAAAATGAGGACATGGGTTAATGTCCTCATAAGTCACCCTCTCCTTGTAATACCTATGTCATACCCATGTCATTATACAAATTTGTGTCTTGATATGTCACAAACACACACACACACACACACACACACACACACACACACACACACACACAAAGTAAAAAAAAAAAAAAAAAAAAAGTTTCCTTTAATGAAAGTGATGAATGGTGTCCCTGGTCTTTATCCACTTTTATTGTATGGGAAAAAAAAAAAAAAAAAAAAAAAAAACCTTAATGTTAATGCCTCAAACTACAAAATTAAATAAATCTTCGAACCCCTGTGACACATAATGCCGTGTCCTTTTTGTTTCTGTTTTTTTTTTTCTGTTCTGAATTTTTTCTGAATTCATTCAGGAATGAGTTTTATGAAAACCATTCAGGGTCATTCTTACACAATTTCTTTAAAGTCTTATTTGACCAGGTCTGAACTTTTATAACGTGTTCTATTCATTACAGTTCGGCTAGGGCACTTGAGATGTGCTCTATTATACCACTCAAGAGTGAATAAGACATGGTACTTGATTACAGCCCAATCCATGCGCGCTCCTTCACATTTGCTGTGCACCTTGACCCCGCGCTGTATGTCACTTGGCTAGCATTTATTTCACAAGATGTGCTCTCCCATAAAACTGGCAATCTAGCTTCAGCTCTGTGAAGGTTTTAGCATGCTGAGTAACAGCTTCGCAGAGCACAAAGACACAAATAAGCCCAGGCTATGAATAATTGAGGTGGCCCTTGGAAAAGATGTAGATTGGCTCTCTCTGAAAGGACGTAGACTGCTCTCTGTTATGGTAATCACATAAGTGACTCAAAACACTTGAAGTAAACAATCATCCATTCACTGGTAGATAGAGAGGTGCAGCTTGCTTTGTTTGATGTTTGACGTTCAGTGTGCTCTTCATGTGTAGGGATGGACACAACTACATATTTTCAAAATCAACTTTGTGGGTTGCTCACTATTATCCATCTGCATGTGTATGACTGTTGCGGCAGTGCTTTAAAGAAGATAAATTTAAGGATGCTACTTAACAGAGATACTAAACACGCTACTAAAATATAATCGACAAACTAATCGTTGATTCTTTTGCATGACTAGAGTTATTGGAGGAGCACTGAGTCCTTGACTGTCTCTTGTAAAGCCTAATACTAATTGCATGTGATTGATTTGTTTCAACCTAGGCTCATTGGAAACATGTGCCTCTACCTACATTTCTGTAAGTCCAAAAATTAATTCATTGCAGATTTCAGCTGAAATGAACACTATGGACAAGTGCACCTGGCTTTTAAAGGGAATGGGAGATGACACTGGTTTATTGCACGTTACGTCCAAAACACACCCATGACTCATTAAGAGACTAGGTACAACCCTTTTTGACCATGCGCCTGGCATACCGACCATTTTTTCCATTGTTAAACTAGCACAAGTGGATTTGGACACTCCCTAAGTGCACCTGCGCCATGCACTTCAGACCATTCGCTTAGATCGTTAAAATAGGGCCCTAAAGGTAGTAAAACACCAACAACTGTTATTCCTTTTCACAAATTATGAGTACAGGATCAGATCATGTATTTAAAATGCTTATTTTCACGCCTTATGAAATCAAAACCCTTTTATCATAGCAAATGATTTGTAAACTAATATATATATATTAGCATTTACCAGAGATGGAAACTCGAATCTGCGACTTGGACTCGAGTCGCACTTAAGTCGCAAGACTCGTGAACAGCTGACCCGAGACTTGACTCGACACTTGACTTTGACTTGAAGATAGAAGAAGTTTTTTGGCATGGTTCCTGGTTACATTCTCTATTTACTACCTCACATGACGACACGAAACACCATATTTTACCATTCATTCATTCCCAAATATGTGCTGCAGGAGCGAATCACAAATTATCTCTAAATACACCAAGCCAGGGAGCATTTGATGCATCTGAAGGCACACACATTTATCATCTATTAGAAAAATTTTGTTAAATAAATTAGCAACAAATAATAAAAATATAGCCAAGCATTACCTTGCGATAAACTCATTTAATTTCATAAAGTCATTTAATTTGAAAAGCAATCACTTAATCCGAAGAGAAGCTGTGGTGTTGCACAGCTGCTGAGACTTGCAGTCCATTTTCAAGAAGTATGTCCCTTTTTTCATGTTTTTTCCCCCCAAGTATTTGCTAATATGCATATAATATCCAGATTTACCAAGTTAATTTGCATCTAGATTGGACAAACACTTCCATACGCATTTTATGACCCTGTTCGACTCATTTCCACAGATCGGTTTGTTGAGTCAGAGTGCATTATTATATCGCCTTATCACAAATGAGACACGCAGATGGAAATGTTGTTTGTTGTGATGTTTACTGTAACGCTTGTCTATACATAAGTTTTGTTACTGGCACTCACTGGAAGACTACATTATCCAGCATTGCTTGAGAGCTACAGCAAACTACGGCAACTCAAATAGCTCAAAATACACAGCACTTTTGTTCCTTGCGGTTGTTCTAAATGGTATAATTTTGTATAAAGTTGGAAAGTAATAGTAATGATTTCAAGCTGCAGTCTGTAACTTTTTTTGGTTAAAAATTATCCAAAATCAATTTTAGAGCAAGTATCTTTTGAATCGATTCACAATGGTAAGCTTGTAATAATGTTTTATAATAAGAGCGACATGGTGGATTTCCGCAGGAACTTCAAGCATGCAGCAGTTCGTCTGTGCGTCATTACGTCACGTCCGTAAACAGAAAGGAAGGAGTCCAGGCTAGTTGGTTTTATCACGTGAGGATGCTGCTGGTAGCGGATCATTTATAGCCTTTTCTTACAGCAGCTGAAATCATTAAACGTATCATTTTGATGGCGGATTGTAATCCAAAAAGTTCCAAATGACAATCATCAGTGACAACTGGAGATTCACCCGTAGCCAAAAAGCAAAAAACTTTGGACTGTGGAGTGGCTACAGAAATTGAAATCTACAGGTAACGCTAATATACAATAAATACACATAGTCACGCGATGCTGATGTTGTTAACATTAACAATTTGAGAACAATATAACAATAATAATAATTTGCACGGTTTGGCATGATCCGAGCTAAGCGATCGTTAGATTGTCATCGTTAGCGCAATTTATTCTAGGCCTAATGCTTTTTTCCTCAGTTGGTCAGAACAAAAGTGGCAAACATGTTACTTACTTGTTCAGATGATATTTTCCAGTGAAAATTCTTATATTGGTCATACTTTCAAGACGTAGAATCTGTGATTCTGAAGTACAGTATCCACACCGGTGCAGTGACTGACAGCAAGCATTAGATTCATCCGCGCTGACGAACTGTGCCGAAGCACAACGCACGTACAGATAACTGTTCCGCATTTGACTGCAATTGCAGGTTTCAAACAGAGATGGCGACAAAGAGGAAAAATCGCTGACTGCAGCTTTAAGTAGTATTTTGTGTGATTATTAGGCAATTTTAAAGTAAAAGTAATTGTTTTGATATTTCAATACACTGTTAATTACAATAACAAATAGCTGAAAAAATATTGCTAAAAATAGAACAAAGACTTCACTTAAGACTTGACTTGGACCTCAAAGACTTGAGACTTGACATGGACTTGGACCGGAGGGACTTGTGAACATGTCTGGCATTTACATTACATAACCAGGTCCATATGTATGACTTTTCTAACATAGTAAACTTGCTTGGTAGTTCACCTGGTACAGCACTGCACTTACAATGCAGAGCACTTGGGTACGAGTCCTGTGAAAAACGAGTCACGCTAAAAGATATTAAAGACCACATCAGACATTTAATCTCTGAACTGCTGTGATAAGTATAGCAATCAACACAAAACTTTGACAGTCATGTTCATTAGTTTCAGTGACATTGTTTGCACAAATGAAGCCATAGGCACATTTTTCCACTTAGGCTGGGTTGATTTTTTTCCTTGGATGAAGTTAGCCTAATTCATGTGTTATTGCTGACATGTATTCATTTTCATTTAGCTAAACCTGAACATTGATGTGGTATCTTTCTGTTTCCCTCTCCCCACTACTAGTTGTCTGAGTTATGATGGAAGCCAGTCAGGAT
Source organism: Megalobrama amblycephala (assembly GCF_018812025.1). Classification (NCBI taxonomy): domain Eukaryota; kingdom Metazoa; phylum Chordata; class Actinopteri; order Cypriniformes; family Xenocyprididae; genus Megalobrama; species Megalobrama amblycephala. The sequence goes on from NC_063046.1 coordinate 54,246,745, forward strand.
GTTGTACAGGAGCAGCCTGAGGAGTCTCTGTCAGATCAAAGCACAAACGCTAAAGTAAGTATCAAATATTGAATTTCCACGAAGAGTGAATCAGCTTTCTCTGTTGTGACAATTACTGTGTACTGTGTTTCAAACCTTACTGAGCTGCCTCACTGTGTACTGTTTTACAACTTGGCATGTTTTTAAATTGTTGAATTCAGAATAGCATATAGCTTAGTTGCTAAGGTGCTTGCCGTTTTTTGCTATATAATCATGGTAGAAATAAGAATATAAGAAATGCACACACTTGGTGAAAATGTGCCTCTATCTACATTTTTGCAAAACTTTACTCTCTGAATGTAATTCACTGCAGTTTCCAGTGGAAATTAAAGGGTCATGAAACCCCCCTGTTTTACCCTGGTCGTGTACATTGAGTTTCAAAAAGTCTGTGAAAATGGGTGTGTAAAGCTCTGGAAAAGTGGGAGTGTAGAGGGGGGAAGAGGGGAGAGAACAACCAATGAAGCACAGACATACAACACACTCATTATACAGAATAATGAATATTAATATATGAGCAGGAAGAGAATGACAACAAACTCCCAAGCACAAGGGAGAAATGTGAAAGAATATTTAATAGGGCTAATAATAGGCTACTTTGATTACATTTACGAGCACTGCAGGTCTCAAAATCAATCTTTTAGAATAATCGTGTCGTCGCGTTCAGATAGGCTACACCACTGTATCAGTGTCCAGTTTGCACATATAATTCATTTGAAGAAGACTTGATGAAATATGTGTGCATAACTACACCGTGCTGGTTAATGTTTGGTGCAGGAGAATGTGTGAAATAAAAACTTTAAACACGGATACTTTATTCTGTATGAGCTATGTGTCCACGTGGCTAGTGTTATTAAACTCATCGCGGAGCTCCGCGCTGAAACCGAGCATATGCGCGCTCCGCGTGTATATCATAAAAACAATCGTATTTTTCATGTGTTTTCGTATTCAAACTCCTGTTCTGATCGCATCGCGAGCAAAATGCAAACAACACACGTGCTGTGCTGAGGTAAACAGCCTACGGCTCACGTGTTTGAACGCAGCTAGAGCAGGCAGAGTTGAATGAGTTGCACTTTTGTGACATTTTTGAATTCTCCGCTGTAATGCGATCTCACGCGAACATATTTTCCATTTGTGCTGGTAGATTACAGCAAAACAATCTACATGCACGCAAACCTCTGCTCTGGTCGCGTCGCAGGAAAACACATTGTGTTGTAGCACTGAGGAAACGAACACCAACGATATGTCTCTGAATGACAAGAGACCGAGGCGAGAGAAGTGATGCTTCCTCATGCATAATACCGCAATTATAATCGTATGCATACTACAGCGCAGTGATTGGATTGAATGAGCTTTATGTCATGAATATATATGTCGAGAATCTACGTCAGCATGTTCGAAAGTACACGATGACGTCAGATTTTGTGACGTTGCTCCGACTCAGCTTTTCAAACAGGAAGACAGAAATCGCTCTGAAAAATGCAAAAATAACTATTTTTCACTTATGAATAACATTAATGAGTACCTTTAGTGTTTTCAATGATGTGCAGCCTATACATATCTGTTTACATCTCAAAAAAAGTGTTTTGGGGTTTCATGACCCTTTAACAATGACATTAAAACACGCACTACTTTTATTTATTTCACTATTACTGGGGCAGATTTTTGATTAATACTAGACTTATTTGTGTACAGTTCCTTGCACAATACTATGTTATGACCTTAAAACATTTTTACCAGCTTTTAAACATTTTGATGTTTGCATTACTTAACCTTCTCCATATGTATGGCTTTTCTGATGAAGTAAACTTGCTCAAGTCGCTCACCTGGTACAGCATTGCATTTGTGATGCAAAGCAATTCGGTTACGAGTCTCGCAATAAAATACCTAACTTTTTATCTCGCATCTGCTTTTGTTAACATGATCTGTTAGGTTTAAGGGTAGGGTTTAGCATAGGTTGTACGTTATTTTCAAATGCGATAGAGAATTAACTTTTTAGCACCACTCACTGGAGATTAACTTTTTCAAAATGATAAAGTGAAAATGACATGATGTGTAGCCACGTCTTGGTGTCCCATACTCGGAATTAGTGTCCCTGCATTTCACCCATCCAAGTGCACACACACAGCAGTGAGTATTGAACACACACCATGACAGCAGTGGGCAGCCACTTTTTCCTGCGGCGCCCGGGGAGTGATTGGGGGTTAGGTGCCTCGCTCAAGGGCACCTCAGTTGTGGGTAATGAGAGTGGAAGAGAGCGCTGTTCATTCACTCCACCCACCTACATTTCCTGCTGGTACTGAGACTGGATACAGGTCAGACTCTCTAAACATTAGTCCACAACTGCTATTATTTCTGAATTGATGCAATATGAACAACAACCAGCATAATTTTTGGAAAAAAACTGAACATGCTTTTATTGCCACTCACTGAATATTTCACTTTAAAAGTGTCGCTAAATGTGCAAGATGTCACATTATATAATTTTGCAGAAATGTCACCACAGGCACCTTTTTCCAATGAGCCTGGGTTGAATAGTCCAGTTTTCTAACTAGTTTCCATCATTATTATCATTATCAGTCCTGAATAAAATACATTTAGAATTGATATTTTTTCTTGATTCTGTCTGCTGTCTTGGGATGAACATTTTTAAAGGGAGAGTTCACCCAAAAATGAAAATTCTGTAATCATTTACTCCCCCTCTGGTTGTTCCAAACCCGTAGGGGTGTCCTCGACTTACGGATTTACATAGTTTACATAGGGACTTTGAGTGCGCACAGGACTTTGAAAGTTTCGCGCACCTAACTGTGCACGAGATGGAGCGGGACACGGAAAATGAAGTAAGGCCTGGCTATAGTCTACCCGCGGCTTAAGACAACTTTTATTTTCTTTCACACACATCACAGAGATAACATCTTTCTAATAAACCGACCAAACTGCCTGTCAAGTGATAGACGAAACTGACAATGATTTGATCTATTTTTAAACAAATGAAAGGCAATGTGGATAAACATTCACAGCCACCGATGTGCAGAACACTCTCAAAGATATAGAAGAAAATGAATAAAAACATTTTGGATCAATAAACTTTAAAATATATTAATAACTGCAGAAAGGCCACACTGCAGATAGATACACATTTCATATGTCGGCAAATCAAATTACATCGGCTAAATTGTCTGTGCGAGCAAGCTTTAACTCTACAGCGCAACATTGATGCACCAAAAAATTAATTAATTTAATTAAAAAATATATATATATTTTTATCAAACATTAATTTACAGAATTGAATTAGAACAGAATATACCGTTCTAATAAATGAAAATAGCCTATTTAAAAAAAAAAAAAATATGATCAAGTCAAACTGCAAAATGCCTGAAGTGCAGGGGAACATATATTCAAAACACAAGCCAGAAATAGTTAAATTAGATAACCCAGAGTGATCAATAAATAAATTAAAATTAAATATATTATTAAAATAACGAAAGTATAGCTAGAATTGTCAACTTGTCTTTTTAACTGCAGAGACAATAAACGCTAAACTGGAGTGGCAGTCTTAACAGAATCCAAAAATCAAATTACAAGCGGCTGAAATAGTTTGAAATCACTTGTAGCTACCCTACCTGACTGAGAGAGAAAAATCCAGTCTTTCACGCGATCGGCCTGTGTCCGTTTGAGTCTTTTCAAATAGCGCGCTATAGTCAGCTCGTTGGCCAACAGAAGCGCGGCACAATGTTTGTCGTTGTTGAGTTCTAGGACATGAGCTGTTGGCACAACTTGCATCATACGTTTTTTTGATCATCTTTTACCATTTCAAAGTGCATCCAATTGTACACTTTATCCCAGACGTTGTTGAAGATTTAATCCCTGCCGTAAAGATGCTCATCTGCCGGTCAGGGATCATAGAAGTGAAACTTAAATCGGTCACAGGTTGGATTTATTCACTCACATTAAAAATATTTATTAAAAGCTTCTTTCTTTTCACATTTTTATTTATAGTATTAACATAATAGGCTGTATATTAACCTATTGGGAAAGAACCAGTATGTCTGTGTAAAATCAGATATTGAGCGCCCCCATATCTCGTCTCATAACACCTCTGCGACGATTCGACTGTGAGATTGGTAGTCGAATCAGGCTCCTCCTATCGAAGATTCGAATCGTCGACTATTCAGGGTCACCCCTACAAACCTGTATACATTTCTTTGTTTTGTTGAACACAAAGGAAGATATTTTGAAGAATGTGGGAAACTGAACAGTTCTGGGGCACTATTGACATCCATAGTATTTTTTTTTTTCCCCTACTGTGGAAGTCAATGTTGCCCCAAAGTGGCCTGGTTACAAACTGGTTACAGAATATCTTCCTTTGTGTTCAGCAGAACAAAAAAAATATTTATACAGGTTTGAAACAACCAGAGGGTGAATAAATGATGACAACATTTTCATTTTTAGGTAAACTATCCCTTTAAAGAGTTAGTCACAATGACTTCCTGGATTGCATTTTCCATGAGCGATACAAAACTAAGAACAAGGTATCTTATAAGGCAACATAACTTTCCTACCTTCTTTTCAGTGTAGTTACAGGATTGTCAATACAGGCAAGTAGCTCACTAAGTATTACAACAGACCCAATATTTACATGACAACAGCCACTGACTGGATGCTACCGTGTGTTGTTGCATATGCAGTGCATGACCTCATTCCCGTTCCTCTGCTCTCCATCTGCTAAATGGAAAAACCCATGTGCTCCCATGTGTCTTTATTCAGCATATTGCACCTGCCTTGAGCCTAAGGAGGACCTGAAACACATAGATACCCCTGAGGGTATCTGATGCTTGGTTAGGCAGTTATGTTAACTATAGCATGCCATAAACACCTACATAAGCAAAGGACTGAATAATTCACATTGCTTTGGCAGAACTGTAATTAAGAGTATTTGGTGGGCTCCTCCATAATTCATTTATGCTGCCCATGTGTGGTTAAACAGAGCTGGCACAAAATGAGGTGAGAGATTGAGGTGACATGATGCTCAGACCCAACATATCCATGTTCCTTCATTTAGCCTGAAGGCACGTGAGGTCCTCATAAATACCATACATACATGTATATATGTATACATATATACATATTTATACTTTATTTTTTTTTTTTTTGAGCAAAATTGAGTAATTTTAATAGGAATCCACACAATCTGGAAATTCACTTAAGCATGGACGATTTCCCTACGCATAAAACCAAGTCCCTATCCTACACTTTTTTTCTTTTTTGGTACATTACAATACTGAAGGAATGATCTGGTGTTACTTCAGTTTCATCTCAACTTTAAAAGCTGTTAGCTCACTGGACTTATTCACGTTTTAATCTGACCCGGATTATATTATGATCCTATTCCCCTCCTTTCCCTCTATTTACTGACTTGTCTGCTTTATCAATATATAATCTTCACATTGCTGCTTTACATTTTTCCTCTTTTCATAATACATTTTTTATTTTATTTTATTTTAGATTGGCACGTGTAAATTTGATTATATATTCAAAGAACAACACCGATGACGTTTTCACATAAAATGTTAATTGATTTTTGAGATATATAGCTTCATATCGGATGACGATCACAGTCTAAAATGATTATTCAATATGAAAAGTTGATGTTAATTTGAGTGAAAGTCTTAATTTCTTTGATAGATGGACCCTAAAATGTGGCTGGACTCCACGTTCGCAGACGATGGTGGGGATTTAGAGCTGCTATTGATTTGGCATATTTAAACAGCTCCAAACTAAGAGAAAGGCTTAAAAAGGGCACAACTAATTAGTCAGTTGTCAATAATTGACACTTAGATGTATGCAGTACGACTAGAACTGGCTTTGATTGAAAGGCCCGATTATCTTTTACAGATCTGAACGGGGATTTTTTTTTTTTTTTCTTCATTTTCTTTTCTCAAGCGTTCAGTGTAGAGAGAAGTGAATTAAAAGCAAACTCTGTTGAGTATAAATCATTAACTTAAAGCAGACCATGTCTGTTTCATCAGACATTGAATACTTACTAATAGACTGTCAAATTGTTGCCTCTGGGTTATGCTGTGATAACCTTGGCCTCAGTCCATACATACACACATATGAGATGTGCTCTGGCAGGGAATCGAGTCATGTCAGCTGTCAGCCTTGGGGACTGTGGTTCAGTTCAGTGTCTAGCTTCTCCCCTTGAAGTCTGCTAAACACAAAGTTATTCCCAGAGCTGTTTTCTGACCTCTGATTAGTAATGGTGAAAATCCTGTCCTGCACCGTTTATGTTATAGATGGTTATTATGTTATGTTATGTTATATATGAATGTTACCTCAAGTTGTGTAACTTGCTGCTATTCCTTTTCTGAGCAATCAGATTTAAGCTTTCCACCTAGTGGGTGATGAAACAAGCAAAAACATCTCAAATATTTACATTGAAATAGAGACCCAAGCCATATCTATGGACCAGAATATCGTATAGACTTGGGTCATATTTGACTTGGGTCAGAGAGCAACCACGTAGGTCAAATAAAAATAAGAGGTTCTTGGAAATTTGTAGTACTTTTTATATTCATGTTGGTTTCATATGGTTTGAAAAGACGTTTATACCACAAAAAAAAAAAAAGGTCTCGTCTAACCAACAAGTAAAAACATATTCTAAAAACATATTTTACATGTATATGTACACATCTTAATCATTATTTTAAAAATGCTTTAAAAATAAAATGAAAATATAATACCATGAAAAAAAAATATATATATATATATATATATATATATATATATATATATATATATATATATATATATATATATATATATATAAGATTTTTATATTTTTAAAAGAAGTTTCGTCTGCTCACCAAGGCTACATTTATTTAATTAAAAATACAGTAAAAAACAGTAATATTGTGAAATATTATTACAATTTAAAATAACTACAGTCCAAAAGTTTGGAACCACTAAGATTTTTATATTTTTAAAAGAAGTTTCGTCTGCTCACCAAGGCTAATTTATTTAATTAAAAATACAGTAAAAAACAGTAATATTGTGAAATATTATTACAATTTAAAATAACTGTGTACTATTTAAATATATTTGACAAAGTAATTCTTCCTGTGAAAAGCTTTTCAGCATCGTTACTCCAGTCTTCAGTGTCACATGATCCTTCAGAAATCATTCTAATATGCTGATCTGAGTTCAATAAACATTTATGATTATTTTCAATGTTGAAAACAGTTGTGTACTTTTTTTTTCAGGATTCCTTGATGAATAGAAAGTTCAAAAGAACAGCATTTATCTGAAATACAAAGCTTCTGTAGCATTATACACTACCGTTCAAAAGTTTGGGGTCAGTAAGAATTTTTATTTTTATTTTTTTGAAAAGAAATTAAAGAAATGAATACTTTTATTCAGCAAGGATGCGTTAAATCAATCAAAAGTGGCAGTAAAGACATTTATAATGTTACAAAAGATTAGATTTCAGATAAACACTGTTCTTTTGAACTTTCTATTCATCAAATAATCCTGAAAAAAAATATTGTACACAAATATTTTGTACAATTGTACACATTAAATGTTTCTTGAGCAGCAGATCAGCATATTAGAATGATTTCTGAAGGATCATGTGACACTGAAGACTGGAGTAATGATGCTGAAAATTCAGCTTTGCATCACAGGAATAAATTACTTTGTGAAATATATTCAAATAGAAAACAGTTATTTTAAATTGTAATAATATTTCACAATATCACTGTTTTTACTGTATTTTTAATTCAATAAATGTAGCCTTGGTGAGCAGACGAAACTTCTTTTAAAAATATTAAAAATCTTAAAAATTTATTAATTAAAAATATATTATTTTAATTTTTACCTAATTTCTTGTTTCATGTTTTTCTTTTTTTTTCCTTTGCATGTTGGTTGCACCACATGACCTTGATTTGGCATTTTCAAATATTAATAATATTAAAATACTATTTTTCTAAGAAATAATATTCAAAGGTAATGGGTTTTTTTTTTAGTTATTTTTTTTTTTTAGTTTTTTTCCCCAAGAATTGTATTCTTCTAATAATGTTTTTCTGCATTCTATCAGGACAACTTTGATATTTCTGACTTTATGCCCCTGAATATATATATATATATATATATATATATATATATATATATATATATATATATATATATATATATATATATATAAAATGTTTTCCTTAAATTAAAGAGAAAAGGTGTATTCAGGCCATTGTGTTTTTCTATGTATGTTTTAAGCAAATTAACAGATCTGTCATTGACCCTTAGAGCACCCTAGCAACCACCCACGTTTTCTTTATAAAATGCAAAACTCTAGTTACAATACTGACAATGTGAGTTTTTGCAATACTGGTGTTTATTAAACTCATCAGTATGACAATGTTTGTCCTTGTGCCATGTCACACTAAGGGGCTGTACATGGGGTCATCGCTGACCTCTCCCTCTCTCTCTTTACCTCTAAATCTCATTTTCAGCGCCACGGCATTGTGTGCAGCGTGCTCTTGTGGCTAAAGGTGCTTGTTAAAAGCTATAACTTATCTCACGTTTGAAGCTAATGGGAAGAACACTGGCCACAGTGAAAAATAAATTACATTCCCCCCCCCTCTCCTTCACTGCCCTTCTAACCCATCGCGTAATATAGCAGTGGTGAGAGTATGCATTACATATCTGAGGCATTAGAATTTATCTGTACTGCACAACGCTGACTGATGCATTTGAAAATAATGTACTGCAGTCCCAACATTACAGGACCCTGTAACTAATGGACAGCTCTCGCCTGAGCTCGCCTCTGTATATCATTCAACTGCTGCACCTCATCAAGCCCAGAGTCCTTTACAGAGCAGCACAGATCATCCTTTACTTTCTCTCTTGCTCTTATGGTACGTGTCCACTGGATTGGAATAAATCTGCTCACTGCTGCTTTGGGTTTTGTCTCTAAAACATTCAGCAGTGTAGTTGTCATTCTGTGATTGCTTGAAATAGTCATCATATATGGGTTTTTCTAGATTCTGGGCACTTTTAAATCTAAGAAATGCATTTAGTTTTGCCGTACTTTTCAAATGGCTTTTATGTATACATTTTGTTTTACCCTTGTGCCAGAACCAGATTTTCAATCTTAACGTGATCTTTCAATCATAAAAAATAATAATTATTACATTTTAAAACAAAAATAGTCTAAACAAAGATTAAAATAATCATAGAACATTTCAGTGTTTATTGCGTGAAAAAAGCATTACTTGAGTTGTGGTGGAAATGGCACTTTCATGTAAATGTTGTGAATTATTGAATTTATTTAATTTCTACATCACTATCAGCACCAAATATAATTCCAAACATTGTAAAATACTCATTTATGGTCATTTATGGTCATAAGGTATGAGTAAGATATCATTCAAAACTGTAAAGGGTCTATTTTTTATTTGTGTACACTCACAATAAAAACAAAACATTGTGCTTTTATACAAAAAAGAAAACAACCAGGATGCCGCTTTCTGCTATCCCAGTTTCTTTTCCGTGAAATTTGTGTAGCGCGTGTGTAGCGCGTGTGCGCGTGTGTAGCGCGTGTGTAGCGTTTGTGTAGCATTCTGGGTGGTTGCAAATGTTCATACACTTCTAACATTGCTTTTCGTGTACTGTATTTTAGTATGATCATTATTATTTTTCTCCATGATTAAAGCCCTTTTCACACCAAGAAATATACTATAAAGATAACTATATTGACGTCCACACCAAAGGACAGTATTTTTTTTTTATTATTATTATTGTAAGAGTGTGCTGCAGTAGACCATTCAGAGATTTGAAAATAAATTACATTCATACAACTTCAGACATACTATTGTCATGATAATAATATGAACCTGATAAACTTCTAGATTATTAATAAATTAAGTCTCAATTGGTTCTTTATGATTATCTATCTTGTTAATGATGTTGAATCTCTCAACACTCTACCAAGGACATCTAGCATCTGCCATCAGTGTATAACAGTAAAAAGGGCTGTTCTAACTTTTTTTTCCTAACCTTTTTTATTATTATTATTTAATAAAATATGTATTATGTGGACTTATTTAATAATTATTGTCAAGGTTAAACCTTTTGGAAAGGAAAAAAAAAAAAACATTCAAAACCTGCATACATATAAAGTAAACATGACCAAATGAGTCGCACATCCGCATTCAGAAGGTAATAAGCAGCTGATGAGTCTTCTTTGAAGCGCAGCTATATCCCAACTCTTTTATCCTCCATCCTCTTTCCACTGTCCATATTTCTTTAATAGTGTTTATCTGAAATAACCATGGCCAGCTGCCTGCTTAAGCCAAATCAGCCCAAAGAAGGAGAAGACGGAAAGGCCAAATGAATTCCATCCACACAGAGGTCAAAGAGACAGAAATGCAAAGCAATGCAGTTTGGTCAGCAGGCAGGAGAGGAGATGGGATGCTAATAAGATCACAGAGAGATGGGGAGCTCGGGCCCCTGGGAAAGGAATAAAAGTGTGGTCTGCGCATTACAAAAAAGGACTAGCTGAAAAAAATAATGATGCCTGCCTTAAGGTTTATTAATAATCAGAGGCAGACTTATTTGTCCAGAGGATTGTTATGGTGTGGAACCAGCGCAAACCAAATCAGAGTAGATTTTAAGAAAGAAAGGAAGAGAAAAAACAAGAGTTGCTTTGATATGAGGCCTCTTCCTTCCAGTACTGTCTAGGTGTTTGCCTCAGCCGATGTGGACTCTCATTATCTGCACTCTCCTTTTACTCTTAATGGAATACTCAGAGGGTGCAGCAGCTCACGTTTGGCATGCTTTTCCTCCCAGACAATGCCCTTCCTCTAAGAAAGGTGCACGGGAGCAGTTCTTTGTAAGAGTACCTGAACAGGGCCTGCTCATCCCCTGTGATAAAAGACCTGAAAGCTCTGTCTTGTTGCCCTCAGCCTAATTGGAAATTCATAGAATAACTAATGAAATGAGAGACCTGGATGAAGCATGCAGTATTTTGTATCCCCCATCAGGAAAGGCCAGTGCTGCGCTGGCTTTATTATGCTGTGGATAACTTAAGTGGATCGGATCTCAGTTATGAAAGAGTAATGGGATTATAATGCAACAATGTGGAGTGCCGAATGCTGCGAGGAGAAGACAAATATGTTCTTAAGCCCTGTGGGTGTGTGAAAGCCATAAGTCAGCAGTACCTCTAGCAGTGTCTAACCAGATGCACATGCTTCACTTTGAAGCTCACTTTAAGGTGTGATGTCTACGGGTGCTTCTCATTTCTTATTCGTGCACCCTCGCTTCCTTTCCTCGCGTCTTAGTTCTACCTCCTTAGGATGCGAGGGAAGGATGCATCTGTGTATCCTCGCACATGACTCCTCAGGAAGCTTCCTCACTCCTCGTCGCTTGAGGATTTAGAGAATTGAGATGTCCTTCAAGATGGCAGAGTACGATCGGTTTATAGGACACCGGCTGGAGGATGTAGGAGCGAGGAAACAAGGAAGCAGCAAGCAGGAATTTGAGTATTGAGAAACACCCTACATGTTAACTTTCTTGGTTTGTCTGCTCACCTAGATGTGTTGTTCCCAACCCTGTTCTTGCGCTGATGAGTTGAATGAATTGTGATTAGGGAATCCTCCAAAATGTGCCTCCATGAATAGGGCTGGGCATTTTGCCAAGTATGACTTGTTTCTGGATCTCCTGTTGGTACTAGAACAACAGGTCAAAGCAAACGGGAGTCCTAACATTCTTCCTAACCCCACCACTAAAGCCAGAAGAATGCTTCATAGTCTAGTTGTTACATCTCATTGATTGTGTGGATGATGACAATTTCTTTATCACCAGGGTCCGCACAGACTGTCCGTGTAAATCTTTTTAAACACTATTAAATAAATATGAACAGTGGAAAGAGGATCGTCTTTGCATTAGGGATACCATGGTGAAGAAATTTTTCCACCAAACATGGAAAAATTCAATTCAAGAATGAACAAAGTGGAGTCAATGAGTTTGAAATTTGGTGTTTGAAAAAACAAATGGAAAGAGAAAGGGCGAACTATAGCTCTCTATATGAAGCATATAGATTTCATTCAAGCTACTAAAACAAACATTTTACTGAAAAATACACAATATTTCAGCCAAAGGTGAAATCATTATGTACATTACAACAATTCTGGGACACATGTAATGGAAAACTGTGAGTGGCATTCTGTGGCGTGGCAGGATTTTGAACAGCCTAAAGCTGGGCGCCGTGGACAGATGCCGAGTGGCGCTACCTGTGGTTGCGGTGGGCAAGTAATGTAACCGGCGTATGGCCGAACACCGGTAACACCTACTACTTCGGCAAGCCTACTTTGCATGTGCTTTTGTCTGCACAACTTGGCAACTCACAGTTGAACTTTTCTGAACTTTTCTTCTTCTTCCAGAAACATTAGGTAAAACAGCATGTCTTTCTTTTTTGTTCTTCTTTGTAATTCAATGCAGAGGACCTGTAGAGATACAACTGGAGATACAAGGATACAAATGGGCATACCATCAATTAATTATACTTAAAAAAGTTAGAATGTCAGATTGTGCACAATAATGTCTAAAAACTATGCTCTAGGCAAGGGGTGTCCAGTCCTGCACCTGGAGGGCCACTTTCCTGCAGAGTTTAACTCCAGTCTGCTCCAACACAACTGTTTGAAATTTACTAGTAATCCTGAAGACTATAGCTGGTTCAGGTGAGTTTAATTAGGGTCTGAACTCTACAGGAAAATGTCCCTGCAGAACCAGGATTGGGAACCCCTGCTCTAGGCTTATACATCAATTACACCTAATGATAGATTGATGAGAACGTTTCACAAGTCTCAACCTCAAGCCTTTTCCCAACTCTAACCTCAATTCTAAACCTAAACCTAAAATCTGATTTTCTGTTTATAGCAGAGGTAGCCAGCCCTGCTCCTGGAGGCCTACCATCCTGCAGAGTTCAGCTCCATTCCTAATCAAACACACTTTATCCAGCTGATCAAGGTGTTCAGGGTTGCTTGAAAAATACCAGACAGGTATGTTGGAGCAGGGTTGGAAATGAAGTATACAGGAGTGTAGCTCTCCAGGAGCAGGGTTAGCTACCACAAGTTTACAGGAATATTTTTTGAAAAAGTCTTACCCAGTGAGGTCTCATATCTTATCGGTCTCAGTGGTTGAGCTATATAGGGTCTATTATTCTAAATATTTTGTTTGGCTTTATCCAGGTTCATAAAATTCGACTGTCCTCTTAAATGAGCTTGCTTCAGATGAATGACATGGCGAATCAGACGTGAGAGTTTTAGTAATTGGCCTATGTGGAAAACTTTGCTGGGAATGGTTTTAAACCTGGAAAGCAATGAAATGCATTCTGGGTGGTTATCGGTTAGTGATGCAACATTAAAAGGTTGACCGCACCTGATGCAAAATGGAGCCAGGAAACGACTGTCCCAATTTTTGCAAATCCCTGCTGCTTTATTGTCTCCTGAAGTGGCCTTGCACTGCTCATATTTATTAATGGTCCACTAGAGGATTTATTTGATTATTGGCTTTATTTCTTTTTCTGCATGTTTTCTGTCTGGCTATCATTTATAATTTCCCAAACTGCGTCCATTGCATCAGCTTGATTTAGATGGATCTGATGGAGTCAGAGTATTTTTTTTCATGGTAAATAGCTCATGTTTCAATGTCAAGGCATTAACGGTAAAATTGTGCCTGGTATATTTTCATTTGCTGACTATAACAGCCCCAGAACATAGTCATTGTGTCCTACCCCACCCCCACCCCATATGTCCCTCTCTCTATAGCTTTGATGTGTGCTATCAGTAAGCCACATCGCTAACAACCCTCTGCACCCCAAACCACTCCATGTCAGCACCTTTTGATGTAGCCTATGTGCACATCCAAATAGAATTTTTAACAAGCCGCCATTATCATTTTGATTTCTGCCTGAATGAAAAGAGTGACCTCTGGCATTTGTGCAGAGAGTGAGGTGGAGGAGGCAGTGCAGCAAATATGGCTCATTGACATAAAGCCCAATGTTGTGTGTGCCGTTTCTGAGATTGTAGCACAGCAGTGAAAAGAGATGACAGACTCACAGATAAGGCCTCAATAGTTCTGTGTTTACTCAGAGGGGCTAAGCTGACATGTGAGGAGTTTCTGTATGATTTAACTGAGGAGGAGATTTTATGTAGATGCATTTATTTAGAAATTGTTGGTCTTAGAACAACACTCCTATCAATCAGTCAGAGGGATTGGTTAGTGTTCAGTTTAGCACTGGGGTTGATGCATCAAAATTTGATATCTATATTTCACTCCTGATTTTAGAGGTAGTTTATGGTTAAGATTTAAAGTTTTGGGTTCAACAAAATATTTTGATCCTGAAAAAATCTTTGACTCTAGCTAAAGAGCCAGCTATATGCCAATGATTTTCATTGGTTATTTGACACGTTATTGAAACAAATACAGTTTTGGAGATTTTAGTCTTTCCACATTCAAATAAATAGCATTCTAAAAAATGGATGACGTTATCAAGAGTGCCACCAAGTGAACCTGCTGTACTTCCAAAAGGACTTTTCAGTTGTTTCTGTTTATATATTAACTCCACCACAGACAGCCTGCTGGTTGGCCAATGATCTACACTGTAAAAAACAATAAGTAAAATTTACTTAATTCTTCTTTTGCAAGTTTTTGCACACATTTTTTAAGTAAATTTCAAATATGAAATTAAGTAACTCTACTTATCTAAGTTAAGTAAAATGAACAAAGAAAATAAGTAATTTTAACTTAATAAGTAATTTTTACTCAACCTTTTAAGGCCAGTAAAATGTTGAGTAATTTCTACTTAGTTGAAGTTTCTTTTGCAATCCATTTTACTCAAACAATATAACACTGAATTAAACCATGCTTTTAAAGTGCATGCTTTACTTAGAAACATCTAAGTAAATAATACAATAGATATTGTGTAGACACCATATCTACATATTAGAAGTAACACGGCACCTGAACACAGAACCTCAATACTTGGTACACAATACACAATGACGGTAACATTCGATGGATCGTTTTTGTGTGAATGTGGCATTTAGAGTAGAAAATGAACTCCAAATGTCACAAAATGGCAAGTTACTAAACATAACCACAAAAGCAATAATAAAATAATGTAAAAACAGCTTGAAAACAGTGAAAAATTGACCTCATTAATTATTCAAGGCCCAGTGCATGATGGGAACACCAGTATCAGAAAAGTTGAGTAGTTTTACTTAAAGCTGCAGTCCGTAACTTTTTTTGGTTAAAAATTATCCAAAATCTATTTTTGAGCAAGTACATAACCACATAACCATGAGTCACAACGGTATGCTTGTAATAATGTTTTATAATAAGAGCGTCATGGTGGATTTCCGGTAGCGGCACATTTATAGCCTTTTCTTACAGCAGCTGAAATAATTAAACTTATCATTTTGATGGCGGATTGTAATCCAGAAAGATCCAAATGACAATAATCAGTGACAACTGGAGATTCACCCGTAGCCAAAAAGCAAAAGACTTTGGACTGTGGAGTGGCTACAGAAATTGAAATCTACAGGTAACGCTAATATACACTAAATACACATAGTCACGCAATGCTGATGTTGTTAACATTAACAATTTGAGAACAATATAACAGTAATAATAATTTGCACGGTTTGGCATGATCCGAGCTAAGTGATCGTTAGATTTAATCATCATTGGCAGCGTGATTTATTGTAGGCCTAATGCTTTTTTCCTCAGTTGGTCAGAACAAAAGTGGCAGAAATGTTACTTACTTCTTCAGATGATATTTTCCAGTGAAAATTCTTATATTGGTCATACTTCTGAGACTACAATCTGTGATTCTGAAGTTCAGTATCCACACCGGTGCGATGACTGACAGCAAACATTAGATTCATCCGCGCTGACGAACTGTGCCGAGGCATAAAGCACGTACAGATTACTGTTCTGCATATGACTGCAATTGCAGGTTTCAAACAGAGATGGCGACAAAGAGGGAAAATCGCGCACTGCAGCTTTAATTTTATAATTTTACTTTTTAATTTCTACAAGCTTAAATTGAGTACTAATATAGAATTTACTTAGTTTTTTTAATTCTTGCCTGAACTAACTTTTTCATGTAAAAATTTAATTTGTTTTTTCTGTAGTATTAACTTCACCATAAAATCTTTATTAGTGTCATATTAGTGTATTACTCTATTAATATAATATTTTACTTTATTACAAAATCAGTAAAATAGATACAATAACTTTAACACAAGGCTTATCATAATCTCTAAACATAAATTTCATGATATAGATCACTTTACATTAGTCAGTGGTTGGAGTATCTTGCTGTGTCTTTTATTTATTGTGATTTGTCCAGACTCTCTCTACCTTGTTGGAGGTGAGATACATAGGACACAATGCAATTCTGATCAAAAAGGCTATTTGTAACAGCTGATTAAAAAGAAATCCCATGGCCATAGCTGGACAAAGTGCTTCTCTTCTTTTCTTTTCTCTTCTCTGTCCCTCTTTTTTTCTTTTTTTTTTTCTTTTCAGCTCTGCAGACAAAGTTGCAATTAGCATGCTAATGCCGAGATCTGAACCTCAAAAGCTATAGAGTCAGTAGGAGGCTTTTCTGGGTGTCTGGAGATAACAAAGGACCTTTTCCAAAAAAAATTGCTAGATGAAACACTGCCATTTATTCTGAAAGACCTGATTTCCTCAAGATGCGGATGTTTGGCTCCTTTTAATCCCTTTTCCTCAATATTCTATTGAAGTTGTGTGTTTATGGCTTGTTGTGGTTAATTAAGTTGGATACACTTTACCATTGTCCTTTGGGCAGAATACAGTGGATCATCCAGGGTTTTTTAATGCTGTTGGCTGTATTTTAGAGTCTGGAGTGGTTCATTTAGGAGTCCTACCTGGTTTGTCTTTTCAAAGAGTTGAAGGATCAAAGGATCTCCTAATGTAGAGGTGCTGGGCACCAGCTAAGACCTGTGGTTCAAAGATGGTCTTAGCGTTAGGTTAAAATAATGAAGAGTGCATAATAACCCTATTAATGGGACCTTGGAGTCCTGACCCCAGTGCCCATAGTAAAAAAAACAAAGAAAAGTGTACGGTGCCTGTAGTTGAGAAAAAAATAGACGTTCTCTTTGATTATGCAGTCAAAGGGAAACAAATGGTGTAAAAAATGGCCCCACTAGTATAAAATACAATGGGCTCCTGTGATCAAAGCACTTAAGGCCTGGTCTTTCTTTGCTGAGCCCATTATTTTTTTAAATAATTCAACAGCCCGTCATCAGTTATTACTCACTTATGTCATTCCAAACTTTCATCTGTGGAACACAAAAAAAGACATTTTGAAAAATGTCAAATGTTTTTGGTCCATCCAGTGGTGTCAGTGTATGAGCAAAAACAACTGAAATGGTCTTTAAAATATTGTGTTCCACAGAACAAAAAAAGTAATATTCACTCACTGTAAAAGAAATATAAGTACAATGATATATCATCATTTTGAAGTAGTAGCAATAGCATTGTGCCATAAGCTACAGTGAAATTCTTCAAAATGTATGGTTAATTTTCAGTTTTCACTCATGTTTCAGTTAATATCTGTAACCTTTGCTTCATAAGCCATGGATCACAATCTTCTGTAGATTTCTTACAGCAGTCTAAACACAATTAAATCTTGATTAGATCATTCAACAGTTTACATAACAGGCCTTCAGTTTATTGCTCTCAAATAAGTTCACTCGCTTAGCAACATCAGATGTTCAATCTGATGGAAGACAGTGCCTGGAGAAATTGATTTCCTAACCCTTCTGTATCACAATCTGATTTATCGGTGCACATTTCAGATGTTCATTAAAACATCTTTATGTGTGTTATCCAAGATTTTCCTCGCTGATGTGCCCACTTATGCTCTCTAAGATATGAGATCGACCTCTTCAGTGCATAGACTCATTTAGACTTTGACCTTTTGATTTTTTTTTTTTTTTTTTTTTTTTTACAGGGTACTTAAAGTAGTTCACAGTGAGATGCTGTGCTTCCAAAGCAAATCCTACTGCATCTTCTCACTCCTGCTGCATCTCTCATTGTATATCATATTGTGACCCACAATTGCATAGGGCGAATTTAGCAGTAGAAAACGGATTCATACAATCACATGGGCTCACTTACAAGCACCGCTATGACACTCTCTTCATGCCAAGCAATTCCACACGATTGATATGTACTGTAACATGTCACAGAATGGTGCCATATCTCTCATACTGATATATTCACTTCATAAATGGAGCTTTGTGAAGGTGTTGATGTCCCTCGTCAACATTGTTTTTAAAATCGGAAAGATGAACTAGGTTTTTATATCTATTCTTCCGTTGGTCCGTCTCTCTGTCATGTACACTATCGGTCAAAAGCTGGGAATAATTAAGATTTTTTAAATTTTTTTGAAAGAAGTTCCTTAAGCTCACCAAAGGCTGCATTTATTTTATCAAAAATACAGTAAAAACAATAATATGGAGTGGTGCAGGAATTATGTCGCTGGTTCCTTTGAGATTTTCCTGTTGGGTAATTTATAAGTAAAATAAAGCATGTGATAAACATTACTTGACAATACTTTGACATTTTGTTCTTCAACATAAACTTAACAAACTCACACCCCAAAGTGTCTTATCTCATTACTTATTAGAAACATAAGTTTTTACAAATAAACTGATTCAAAATGAGCGTTTTTGGTATAGGTGTGTGTAATTTACGTTGTAGAACAAAACATCAAAGTATCATACAATTTATGCTTACCATAAGCTTTATTTTATTCATAAATTTAAAAAGGAACCAACTGCAAATTAGTCTTAAAGGTTTTGACTTCATCCTGCACCATCATATTGTGAAATATTATTACAATTTAAAATAACTGCTTTTTGTTGTAGGATATTTTAAATGTAATTTATTCCTGATGTAAAGCTGAATTTTCAGCATCATTACTCCAGTCTTCAGTGTCACATGATCCTTCAGAAGTCATTCTAATATGCTGATTTGCTGCATGAAACATTTCTTATTATTATCAATGTTAAAAAAATTGTTTTTGTTGCATAGTATTTTTGTAGAAACCATGATACACTGGCATTCAAAAGAAAATTAGTATGTTTATTCAGCAAGGATGCATTAAATTGATCAAAAGTGACACTAAAGACATTTATAATGATACAAAATAAATGCTAGTTTTTAATCCAAAACCAGTAAATTTAATGGTATTTTACTGTAAAATTACATTAAATGTACCGTTAGATCTATTAGTTATTCAACGTATATAGTACAGAAACTTTCTGTAAACCAATTAACTTTGTTTTTCACCGTAGCATTTTTACAGTCTTTTACCGTTAAAATCACTATCAATTTTTTACAGTGATAGTATGCGAAAAACAGTACGCCAAAAGATTAGTAAGTAAGTACGAATACACAGTATTCGAAAAACAGTAGGCAAAAAGTCCCCAGACGACCGAAATTC
Organism: Megalobrama amblycephala; assembly: GCF_018812025.1. Lineage (NCBI taxonomy): Eukaryota > Metazoa > Chordata > Actinopteri > Cypriniformes > Xenocyprididae > Megalobrama > Megalobrama amblycephala. The sequence continues at coordinate 54,266,318 of NC_063046.1, forward strand.
TGAAGTGCACATGATGGACACTTTACTATCCCATAAGGCCACGGGAGAGGATTTGTGAATGGCACTGATGCGGCGCAACTGACGCTGGTAGGTCACGTAACAGTAACAATATGGCAGATATAGTATGTCCGAATTTCATTCATACTACCCATATTCATACTATTGACAGTAGAACGTATTTTTTAATGGACACAATGTAAATTCAAATGTAGTACCAGCGCATGTGACACTGAATACTGGAGTAATGATGCTGAAAATTCAGCATTGCCATCACAGGAATAAATTACATTTTACATTACATTATATCTGATTAAATAAATGCATTAAAAATATGAGTCTTTTTTCAAATACAAAAAAAAAAAAAATCAATCCTAATGATTTCAAACTTTTGACCAGCAGTGTCAGAGAACCCTTAATTACAAATTTTAATTATATGAGAAAAGCCCCCAAATGACCCATTCTTACGTTATTGTAGCAGATGTGTAAAATATTTAATTGCATTTTTTTTATCACATTATTTTGTGTATTTGTTTCTTAGGCTTGTATGTAGTGCATGTTAACAAAACATAAAGCTAATGGGGATGCAGGTTAAAATCTGGTCTTTGTCCATGATTCTCCTCTTCCATTTGCCTGTTTTTTACAGCCTTAAACTGTAAAATATATAAATAAATAAATGCTAAAAAAAACTAACAAACAAACAAAAAAAAACTTTGGTCTTTAACATAGTTGATGTTGTGATGGGTAGTTTGGGTTAGGGTTATGACATCTGTCATTGTGAACACACAAAATCTGATTCAGCTGCACTAGCAAGATGGCATGACATGGACATTGTTTGGACATTTGTTGGTGATTTCTTCCCAACTCTCACACTTATCATGTATACATGCTTGTTAGGCTGAACATGTCCCTGCAGCAGTCACTATATTGAAACCCAAACATCTGTGTGTGATCTTACAGTGGCCGAGTGTTTGTTTTGACATTCTTAATATTTAATGCCATCACAAATAGCCATCCAACTCCACACATAACTATCATGGATAACAGTCTTTTGACATGGCAGCGGTCATGTGTTGTAGGTGGAGGAGCGAGAGGCTCTGATCCTGGAACTACAGGATGTCATCACTGAGCTACACCAGGAGATGTCTCTGAAAGAGCAGCACGAGCTCCTGCAGCTTCAACAGCTGCTTCAGCTGGAGGCCAGAGTCAAAGAGCTTCAAGAGCAGGTATCAGACACACCACAAACTTTTACAGGCCTAGCTGGATGTGAATTTCTCATATTTTAATCCCATATACTTCATGTGAAATGTGCTTTCACTACTACTCAAAAGTTTGGGATTGCTACTATTCTTGAAAGAAGTCTCGTATGCTCACCATTTATTTAAAAACAGTAAAAATTGAAATCTTATTAGTTTAAAATAGCTGTTTTTTATTTTAAGATATATATTCCTGTGATGGCAAAGCTGAATTTTCAGCAGCCATTGTACTGTCTTCAGTATGATCCTTAGAAATCATTTGAATATTATGAATTATTGCTGCTCAAGAATCATGTCTTATTATCAATGTTGAAAACAGAGCTACTTAATATTTTTGTGGAAATTGTGATACTTTTTTTTTTCCATGATCCTTTGATGAATAGAAAGTTCAAATGAAAAGCATTTATTTGAAATGGAAATCTTTTTTTAACATTATCTTTTGTCTTTACTGTCATGTTTGGTCAAATGAATGTGTCCTTGCTGAACTGAAATAATAATTTTTGACCCCTAACTTTTGAATGATAGTGTATGTATGAACTTACTGATGAATAATGAATTCTATGCAAGTATGTTCACACACAGGTTTTGCACAAATACTGAATGAGACTCTCATTTTCCTAGTAAAAACAAACTAACAGTTGGTGTGATGCAATATATTCCATTGTGAGGTAAATGAAAGGTAGAAGAGGTAAAAATAGAGAGGGAAAATGTGAATGCTGGCCATCGCAATGAATGGAAAAGAGAAATGAGGTCATATGTACATTGCAGGCAGTTCAAACTCTACAACATCAGTTAAGTTGAAAATGGTTTTGATACATTTTTCTCAGGATTCTTTAATGAATAGAAAGTTCAAAATAACAGCATTTATTCAAACTGTATATTAAAAATGTGAAAGTCTTTAATGTCTCTTTTTAACAATCAAATGCATCCTTGCTGTATAAAACTATTAGTTTATTATAGAATATAGAATGTATAGAATATAAATTTGTAATTGTCCATCATCCTTGCACATATTTTCACATCAACTTTTCTTAGCTTCATAAATGTTCTTCATATAGTCCTCTCCCCTTCCATGTGAGTGAGGGAGCAACGAATTTAGTGTGCTGAGCATCTCATTGACTTCTTAGAAAGTTCAGTGAGAGAACAGAAACACTGCAGGAATGAAGCTGTAGAGCAAACCATTCAATCAGCTCAATGTTCCCCTTAGGCCCAGATGACTGGATGAAAGATTGACATGTCAGGTTTTGATTGAAGAAGTCTTTCACAGGCATAATGCTACAGCAGGCATTCTCTAGTGTTCACAGTGATGTCCAAATAAACCTGTGAAGATGTGCAACATAAAGCCTCTTTATGCACCCTTTCAGAAAGACACATGTATCAGTTTATAATGTTTATTTTGATGTGTTCAGTGTAGACAGCCTCAAACTGTTGTGGTGCCTCATGTCATAAAATGGCACCCAGTCCAGATAGGTTGAATGTGTTTATTATAAATGATCTGCTCGACTCAATTGCTTAGTCATGACACATAGCAGCCAGGGCTTGACATTGACTTTTTTGCTCACCAGCCACTGTGGCTAGTGGTTTTCCAAAGTTACTAATCACTCAGCATTTTCACTGGCCACAATTTTGCTGTTGGGAAGTTACATTTTATATGATTAAAGGTGATAGAGAGGATTTTTTCGTCGACTGAGAATCCAAAGACTGTTACTGAGTTTTTCAAATGAGCGCATGCATAAGAACAGCCCCCCTCCTTCACAGCTCATTTCAAAGGAACGCCTCCCAAAACTCGTAAACACTCGTATTGGAACACAAGTGTTTACCACCGGCATTCGCTGTGTCGTGTTTTTTGGATTCATTATGTCGGACTTACCGCAGATAACTCATAATCTGCAGTTGTTACTCCTGTCTCCTGACAAAAACATTGCATGCGGCGCCTGTGGAGTGTGGAAAGTTACTGGAGCGCGAAGCCGCGCATCGTCTCTCACAAGGAACGTCATGGCAGTGATTGACAAGCCAGAGAGCCAATCCGCGCACGTCTCTCACAAGGAACGTCACGGCAGTGATTGACAAGCCAGAGGGCCAATCGTTTACGCGATGATCGCGTAAACGATTGGCTGATGTTTTTAAGGCCCTACCTCGTGCACAGATGATGTATATTAATATTATTCCTTTCAGTGCACCTAATAAATAGTCTTTTATCCGTTAGTAAAGACAGTTTCAAGTAATATTGCAAAAATGTATAAAACAAAACATCCTCTTTAGCACCTTTAAAGTTGACTTTGGCATGCTAAAATTACTTGATTTTGAGTCATTTTACTTGATAGATTTAAAACCCTTTCAAACTTTCAAATGCAGATTGACCACCTAAATCAAGACTAGGCCTACATGGTCTGTCAGCTGGTATGTACGGGTGGGCAAGGGGTGGGTAATATGACCATAATATGAAAATTTTAAATTGTATAAGTTATTTTTGTTAGGCTATATATAGCAAATTAGCAAATTACAAATACAATAGTAAATTAAATAGCCTAAAGTCTTTTTTTCAGATACAGTAGGTTTATTTAACATTAATTTAACATCTTCTGTTGTTTGATTAACATTAATGAGATATTTAATTGGGCTGCTGAATGCATGTATGTAATATACTGACACATATCCAGTTTTAACCAAACCTGTTTACGTACACTTAAAGGGTTAGTTCACCCAAAAATGAAAATTATGTCATTAATGACTCGCCCTCATGTCGTTCCAAACCCGTAAGACCTCCGTTCATCTTCGGAACACAGTTTAAGATATTTTAGATTTAGTCCGAGAGCTTTCTGTCCCTCCATTGAAAATGTATGTACGGTAGACTGTCCATGTCCAGAAAGGTAATAAAAACATCATCAAAGTAGTCCATGTGACATCAGTGGGTTAGTTAGAAGTTTTTGAAGCATCGAAAATACATTTTGGTCCAAAAATAACAAAAACTACGACTTTATTCAGCATTGTATTCTCTTTCGGGAATCCTTTCCATTTGAATTGATTCCATTGAATCCTTTCATCTGTCGGCGTTGGAAATGCACTTTTACGTCGTTGTTTTTGGCGATTAGGACATCCGCGACATGCACACTTACGCACCATTTTAAAAAATATAGCAATACCAAAATACAAACAATGTAGAATAGCTTGAATACAGTGTGCGTCTCCCTCAGACTGTAAACGAAGCTCGGGCGCACCGGATAACACGTCAGCAGCGTCTTACGTCAGCAGCGTCACTGCGGAGTCGTGAACCCGGATTGACAACAGACCTGGAAGAGAATACAATGCTGAATAAAGTCCTGTAAAGTCCTTTCCTGTAGCTCAGTGGTTAGAGCGTGGCACTAGCAATGCCAAAGGTCATGGGTTCGATCCCAGGGATTGCACATACTCAGATACAAATGTGTAGTATAATGCAATGTAAGTCGCTTTGGATAAAAGCGTCTGCTAAATGTAAATGTAAATGTAAGTCGTAGTTTTTGTTATTTTTGGACCAAAATGTATTTTCGATGCTTCAAAAACTTCTAACTAACCCACTGATGTCACATGGACTACTTTGATGATGTTTTTATTACCTTTCTGGACATGGACAGTATACCGTACATACACTTTCAATGGAGGGACAGAAAGCTCTCGGACTAAATCTAAAATATCTTAATTTGTGTTCCGAAGATGAACAGAGGTCTTACGGGTTTGGAACGACATGAGGGTGAGTCATTAATGACATAATTTTCATTTTTGGGTGAACTAACCCTTTAAGCCATAACCGACTGTATTCACGCGAGATACTCCACACGATGGACATTTTGACATCTGTGTGTGCGTGTATTTCACTATTCAGGCGCAAGGAGAACTGATCGCGTGCGCGAGAGAGCGCTTCTGTTGTGTGTCATTCAGCGCGAGTCCGCCTTTCCCGCCTTCACTAACTGCAAGTTAATCGATAACGAATTGTGATCGGATTGTAATTTTGTGCTACGACGAGCTTAGCTACCTTTCATTTGACTGTAGGCTGAAATTATATTTAACCTGCCAAAGTGGCTAGTGGGAGTGGCTGTCTTTCCCGCCACAGCTGAAATCTACCCGCATTTGGCAGGTTGGCGGGTATTAATGCCAAGCCCTGATAGCAACACATCTAAAAGTATTCCTAAGATGTTGGACCATTCATTTAAAAGTAGCCTACGTTTACCTGTTGAGACATGCCTTTACAAGCACCCATAAGAGCTGTATTTGTGATGTCTTGAGTTGGGGCAGGCGCGTTGCAAGGTTGTTCGAAAATATGCTTTATCTTTGTAATTCCACTACATGCCACTAGTGTTGCAGAAACCACATACTTAAATTGCTCTAGGTTTGTCCTTTGTCCTTCAGAGCGGACAAACTAAACAAAGTTTGTTTCTCCTCTGTTCAGGTACAGGGTTCAGAAGAGACTATAGCTCAGCTGAGACTAGAACTGGCTGAGAGAGCGCAGAGCAACAGCGGCATGCTGAATGTTGTAAGTACCCTCAAAAGCAAGCGTTTGTTTACGAGTATGTGTTCACACCTCCTTCACTCTTAACCTTATGTGAGCATGGTTCTTATAACAAATCAAATGTGTTGAAAAAGGTGTTGGAGTTAAATGAATATCCTAATGGTTTTAATTATTTTAAATGCTAAACAAGATGATCTGTGTTCATACAGTATTAGTAATTTGCATTTTCAGCAAAGTCTTGATGGAGAGTTTATGTGAACCCAAGCTCCTGTGTGCTCTCATGTCAGTCATAAATAATACAAGACAATACACTAATTTTACGCCAAGTAATGTAGTTCATTATCCTGTATGTTGCTTAGGGAGCATTGTAACAACCTTGTGCATTAAAATAGAAGTTAATGGTACATAGGATGTATGAACAGCTTCAAATGTGGTTCATCCAATCAGATTGAATCAAAACAGAGATCTGTTTAGTATAGTGCATGAATTAAAGTAAATTTACCATTGGATTAGTGAGCTTCTGGTAAGAATAGCCATTATATAGTGTTACGCGATGATCGGTGTTCATCTGAATTTGCTATTTCACTGCATTTTCATGATGAGGTGATTCTCTTTGCTCTTATGTCAACTGACTGTGCAATCATATATATTACAAGACAACATTGGATTGATCCATATGGGAGCTCTAGCTCTCAGATTCAATTAAATTCAATTCACATTTATTCATACATTATCAGGAAGGCTATTTCAGAGTTTAGGAGCCAAATGTGAAAACGAAAAGACAAGTTGCTGTCTAATATAACACCCAGGTCTTTAACTGTAGAGGATAAAGTAACAGTACATCCTTCTAAATGCACATTGTATTCTAAGAGATTCTGTGTACAGGTTTTTGGCCCAATAAGTAATACCTCAGTCTTATCTTAAATTAACAGAAGAAAATTCATCTAATATTTTATATTTTTAACACACTCTGCCAACTTGGATAATTTGGAGATTTCATCTGGTCGTGTTAAAATATATAACAGAGTATCATTGGCATAACAGTGGAAACTAATTCCATGTTTTCTTATAATATTACCAAGTGGCAGCATATACATTCAAAACAACAGGGGGCCTAACACTAATAATTTACTGACATTATCTTAGATTTTTCCCCGTTTAAATAGACAAAATGGTGATAGGTACGATCTAAACCAATACAGAGACCAGAGCAGTTCATCTGTCCTGGTTTCAAACACACATATATGAAAAACCCCGAACCCCATTGAGTGATTGGAGGAGCGGCGAGAGTCTGTGTTAAACAGTTCTGATGAGGCTCAAGCGTGAGCTGAATGGAACCACTGTCCCTCCTCCATCTACTGACATCTTCATGCATCTGGCTGAAAGCCCAGAGACACTTGGAGTCAGATAACTCTAATGAATTGTAATATTGTGCAATTTTAATCAGGCACTAATTTGGTATAATTATCTTATAAGTTCTGGATAGGATTAGATGGCAATTAAATCCATGACAGAGAAATGGGAAAGAGGTCAGATGTGGAGCGAATAGATAGACAGTGACGAAGTTCATTTTGTTTTTGTCTAACACGAAAATTGTTTCGAAGAGAAAAAAAAAAGTTCTTTTTCCTCAGTCGGTTATTGGATTTGGTATGGTTGGATGCAGTGATTCAGGATGTAATTATGCATGTTGTTTCATGTTATTAGGTGACGTCTGGAGACGAGAGATTATTTTTTTTTTTTCGTCCGAGGTTTGTGACCCTCAAGTAAAATCAAATATCAAGGGTCTTAAGGTGGTTTGAGACAGTGTAGGTGATTGATTTGGCTGTTTTTAAAAGCTTGAGAGTGTCTCTTCCTGTTCATCATGGAATTTGATTTGAATTTGGATTTGTTTGGCAGAGGTGAAATGTCAGGTGGCACACGTGTTAGAGTCAATGACAAACAAAAGTGTCCCTGATCAAGAAAAAAATTAAAACATGTGCCAATATCTTAGAAATGTACTTTTTGGATTCAATTTGATTCCATGTGGTTTTGAAAAACTTTAAATTTAAAAAAGTTTAAATTTAATGTCTCTGAAATGTCATGTGGTGTAACCATCAAATAAAAAGTAGTAACATATTTCCCTTACACCTTGAATACACGTTCTTTTTAAAATATATTTTTCTATGAAAAAACAAAAATGGTTATGTGATATTTTAAGAAACCTTTTAACCAACACAGTCATGAGAGTTTGCAGGGGTCCTGTCTGTGATATCACTTCTTGTTATATGTTTTTGTGATTTGGTGGACAAAAGTTTTTCAAATAAGTAATAAGTAATTTTACTAAAATATTATTTTATTTTTCTTAGAAATATTAAAAAAAGATTAAGCCAAATTACTTAAGGATTTTTTCCCCCCATTTTTGTCCTGACATTGTCCTTACTGCTCCCAAATATCTTTTAAGGCAGGAACACACCAAGCCGACGGTCGGCCGTCGGGGAGTTTTTCTTCGTCGGCCGACTAAGTTTTCTCAGTGTGTTCCGCACCGTCGGCTGAAGTTTGTCCTCGTCGGCTTTTTTCCGGCCGATTCGACACGTTGAATCAGCGCTGGAGCTCGTCGGTCCGTCGGGCCATCTGATCATTCTGATTGGCTGTTCAGCTACTGCCGTCTGCTGTTCGGAAAGGCATTCCATCTCACGCAGGCGCAGAACTGACGTGCTGCTTGGCCATCGGCTGTTTAGCGTCGGTTTGGTGTGTCAGGGCAACTTTGGACACAGACGCTGCCGACGTGAGCCAACCCCACAGTTTGCTTTCGGTGCCACTAGTTCGTCGACGTCGGCTTGGTGTGTTCTGGCCTTTAAGGGTTTATAAATGAATTTTATTTTAAATGTATTGCAGGCAAATTAATAGTTCTGGACAAAAAAAGAGAGCTTAAATATGGGTCGTTTAAACACATAAATCTATCATACGTCACATGAAAACTTGGAATACACTGTAGCTCTCAAGTTGAATATGTTACTTCTGTGGTGCTTTAATTCATTACAAATACAGGATTTATAGAAAGTGTGTGAAACTATTCCTATATTTAGAGAAACTGTGGCAGTTTGTAAAGGTTGCAGTTTTATTCCTGTGGTGCCGATGGGCAAAGTAAGTAAAAGGGGAAGGTTATCTGTGTCAAACCACTTGCTCTTACTGCCCACTCTTTGGGTATTTCCCATCTGCCCCAGGGGCTGTCAGGATCCTTACCCTTGCCTTCTATCTCCCTACTTTGCTCTTCTCCTCTCTCCTCCCCATAATTCTTGCCCTCACTGTAGTGGAAACGCATTGCAAAGGAGAGCCAAAGTCACACAACATTAGTTTGGTAGTAGCAGCAGCAACAGAAAGCCATTACTCTTCCCTGACAGTATCAAAGAGAACACTGGAGCAGGGGTGCGGCCGGTCCCCCTCCCTCTCGCTTCCTCAGCTACACGCTGCTCGCAGGAAATTGCCTCATACTTCAGTGCGCAGGAGGTGACACACTGGTGACAACCACGCATGTGTCACTTTCAGGGCCTGGGTGGGAGCAGCCTCCCAATTCTGAGACAAGTGCTGCCCTGGGAGTTGCATGAGGCCAGCGCCTTGGAGGGCTGCATCCAGCAGACCCGCGGCTTATGCGGCAGTCTTGGGTTTGAAGCTTTCTAATGCTAGCAGGGCTCTGTTGCTGGATTCTATACGAAGGTCAACACAGAGACGAAGAGTCAAGATTGAAGTGAAGTGCTCCTGGACTTGTTGTGCGACACTCTCTGAAGCACTCTTCTAAAGGTGAAGCTAAAGAGATGCTAACAGGCATGCTTGCCCTGAGACGTGTGAGCTGAGCCACACACTCACCAGTGAAGAGCTGTTGTGCTTTTGACCCTGTCTTTTAAAGCGCAGGGGCACATTACATCCCGAGATAATGGTGTAGTAGACCCCTAAACGACCCTCAAATGCTTTCCGAAATATACACGTCTACTTTGTCTGTTTACACCAGAGGCCACATTTCACATATTACAATATATATTAGTACTATCTATCAATCAATCAATCAAAAAAAAAAAAATAATAATAAAATAATAATTTATCACACATTTTTCAGTAATTAATCATGAGTAATCAAGATTTTTTCCTCAATTTCTGGGGATGAAATAAGTAATTGTAGCCATTCAACATAGCCATCATTTTTAACATTTAATAATTTATTTGAACTTAAAACAATCGTCACATAAACCCATTATAATAAATGTCACATTTATTTGTACCTTTATATAATAGGCTGATTAATTCATTGGATTAATTGCAATTAAATATTGTTGATTAAAAAAAGAAAAGATACAAAGATATTGTATTGTGGAAGACAAGTAAGTCACTGAAGACATTAAAGGTGCCATCGAATGAAAAATTAAATTTACCTTGGCATAGATGAATAACAAGAGTTCAATACATGGAAATGACATACAGTGAGTCTCAAACTCCATTGTTTCCTCCTTCTTATATAATGGGTGGAGCTTGAAGGTCTAGCCACACCCTAACCTTACACCTAAACTTAATTAGGTCAAGCTCCACCCATTTGGTCCACTGGACGTAATGGGAGGAGCTTGACCTAGTCTAGCCCCACCCATTGCATCCTGGGATGGGGAGCTGGATGTCATTTGGCTCTTCATCGAAACACCACTTGAAATAAGGTTATGACACTAACGTTTTTATATACCAGTGAAATTTCACAATTCTCGATTACGCTTTTTATACCACAACAAAACTATTAACCTAAAATAACACTGCATAGTCTTCACGGTATAAATTAAATGTTGATTAATCCTTATCAAAGCTACTAAAATTATTCAGTCAAACAATGATTTTCTCTTTTTCTTTTGTTCTTTGATTAACATTAATGACAAACTGCAGCAGGAATATTAGGCTGCTGTCTCTTTAATCTGACACGCATCCAATTTTCTTTACATTCATTTAAGACTTTTTAGCTCATTTAAAATGGGCATTTTGACATAATATTGTGTTTTGTCCGTTCAAGCGAGACAAGGCAAAAGAGAACTCAGTCTGGTACTGGAACTGTCTAATGGCGGGTTCAGACTACACTATACATTTTTGTCAGTTACGATAGTCACTGTGTCAGATTATATGATTTTGACTCCTAAAATCTTGTCGTGACATGGACAAGAAACATGTCAGACCACACATTGCGTGCTGTCATCAAGAAGGCGGGATTATCGACTGACAGAAGCGCGAGCGTAAACAAACAATGGCTAGCAGCTTGTCTTGTCATCAGAAAAGCCCCAAAGTGGACACATATCTGGATTGCATGGACATTTGGATTTCCTCCAAAGAGAACTGAGGTAACATATGTTTTATTTACCTTTTTTTTTCGCGGTAGTCCCTCGAGGAAACATCATAAACACAGCAGTACTGTTGCAATAGCTCCTCAAATATTTTCTACATTGTTTTCTACAATTCCACCAATAAGGAATGATACCATTGTCTCTCTTTCGTTTCGGCATGTTTGAAAGCATGCAGGAAGGCGCTTCTGTGCTCCTATTGGCCAGTGTCACACATGTGATGGAACTCGTATTGGACGACCAAAATAAAATTAAACATGCTAGTCTTTCTGTCGTGATGTCGAGAAGCATCGCAGACGTGGCATCGGTTGTCGTCCACACGAGCTGAAACTATGGAATCTTATGTTACGATGTCCATTGTCGTTTATGAATCCCCACGACACCCTACGTCAAGCAGATTGTGGCAAAATCGGGCTAAAATTGCGTAGTCTGAACTGGGCATAAGAAGCATTTTGTGTGTGTGCCATCTCGTTATACTGTGCATCTTAGGAGAACCCTGTTAGAAATATGTTAGCATTTCCATTCATCTCAATGGAAGTTGTGACATCGCTCTGGAGAAAATGACAAGTCATGACAATGCTAATTGGTTATTGACATCATAAGAAAGTGCACAGTCCCAAACCCTTCACTATAGCGACTATCATGAGCTGTGATGTCAAAGGCAGCAGACGGGGAAAACATAAGTTATCCTTTTAAAGGTATAGTCCACCTAGAAATCAAAATTCTGTGATAATTTACTCAATTTTATTTCATTCCAAAACTGTAAGAACTTTCTTTTTTCTGCAGAACGTAAAAAAAGAAGATATTTTGAAGAATGTTTGGAACCAAACAGCATTAAAGCCAATTGACTGCCATTGTGCATGGACCAAAACACAACAACAAACACTGAGACATTTCTCAAAATATCTTCTTTTGTGTCTCACAGAAGAAAGAAAGTCATTCAGTTTTGGAGCGACATAAGGGTGAAAAAATGATGACAGAATTGTCATTTTTGGGTGAACCATCATTGAATCAACTTTAGGGGGGGGTTTCTGTCAAATGTTTGTGGGCAAAAACGACTCACGTTGTTGCTGCCCCCCAACTGGGCCCCACATATCCCTCCATTCTACCACTCAACATTAAGCTTCAGACTTCTGGAGGAGCAGGATGTTTATTACTATTCTGCAGCAAGCCTTTGTTACTATTGTCTGCGTTGTCCGTCCTCTTCTCCTTGCACCCCCCCAGTCCTTTAATTTGGCGCAGGGTTGGGGGGATTGCGGCAGGGGCCGGCGCGGTGGCCGCGGCTGTGTGATCAGAGCAAGAGTGCTTCTCAGCAGGACTCTCTATTTTATATTCATCAAAAGCGCTCGCTTTGATTTGCTCCTCCTTGACGTGTGGCGGCGCAGGCTGTCGCACCGCTGCTGAGGAAATCATGCGCTTACAATGTCCCAAACCCCTCCTCCTCCTCCTCCTCCCCCAATTCCCTTTCTTAGCCAACCCCCTCAAATCCCCCTCCCACCTAAAAGACTCCTCTGTCCAGCCCTCAGGCTGCCCTGCCATCTTATTAATTTCTCTATTATTACTAATATCGCCTTTTTCCCTCAGATGGGCCGACTTTCTCCAAGGTCACTCTGGAAGATTTGCTGAGCTGAAACTTAAAATACTCCCCTGCTACTCTCAAGCCCACATATATTGGCTTGAATTTAGATCTTTGGCGTAGTTCATTTCATGGTAAAGGTGATGTTTTTTTGACTTTCTTTGTCTGTGTCACAGACACATTTTAAGAGAATGCATTCACATTTAAGAGAATGTATTCAGCTTGCTGTTTCTGTTACATTCAGGCATTATTTCTATTAGTCTTGTCTTTTTTAAAACATGTTTTCATGTTTTGTAATCATATTTTTCAGCTTTTGAGAGATATTCAATAAGTAGGAAAGGACATGGTAAAAGAGGGGGAATGGGATCAAGAATTGTCACAAGCAAGGTTCAATGTATGTATCAGACTCGGAGCATGTATGTTCACCACTTTGCCCTAGCTCCAACTGAATTTAGCAATTTATTCAAACCCTACAGTTTTGTGACATTTTGTTTACCGCACAGTTTTTGGCATTTGCACTTTTTTATTGCCAGGGGACTGTTTAAGAGTAGACAGGTAACACTTGGGAGAAAAGGGCAAAGTGGGACTGGAAAATGACCTCATATTCAAAATTCAAATGCATGTCGGAGCAAGTGCATTACCCACCAGGTCTCATCCTGAGAGCAGTCATTCATAGGGCTGTTAATAAATTGAAGTTTGATTGAGTTAATTATATAATAGGCTGATTAATTCATTGGATTAATTGCAATTAAATATTGTTGATTAAAAAAAGAAAAGATACAAAGATATTGTATTGTGGAAGACAAGTAAGTCACTGAAGACATTAAAGGTACCATCAAATGAAAAATTGAATTTACCTTGGCATAGATGAATAACAAGAGTTCAGTACATGGAAATGACATACAGTGAGTCTCAAACTCCATTGTTTCCTCCTTCTTATATAAATCTCATTTGTTTAAAAGACCTCCGAAGAACAGGCGAATCTCAACATAACACCGTCTGTTACGTAACAGTCGGGGTGTACGCCCCCAATATTTGCATATGTCAGCCCATATTCTAGGCATTAGACAAGGGCAAAACGTCTGGATGAGCACAGCTGAATCATCAGACTAGGTAAGCAAGCAAGGATTATAGCAAAAAATGGCAGATGGAGCAATAATAACTCACATGATCCATGATAACATGATATTTTTAGTGATATTTGTAAATTGTCTTTCTAAATGTTTCATTAGCATGTTGCTAATGTACTGTTAAATGTGGTTAAAGTTACCATCATTTATTACTGTATTCACGGAGACAAGAGAGCCGTCGCTATTTTCATTTTTAAACACTTGCAGTCTGTATAATTCATAAACACAACTTCATTCTTTATAAATCTCTCCAACAGTGTGTAATGTTAGCTTTAGCCACGGAGCGCTATCAAACTCATTCAGAATCAAATGTAAACATCCAAATAAATACTATACTAACAGGAATCGATGTATGCATGACGAACACTTTGTAAAGATCCATTTTGAGGGTTATATTAGCAGTGTAAACTTTGTGTTTGCTGTTTAAGGCTGTCGAGAGCTCGCGAGGGTGGGGAGCGGGAGATTTAAAGGGGTCGCGCGCTTAATCGGTGCATATGTAATTATGGCTCAAAATAGGCAGTTAAAAAAAAATTATTAAAAAAAATCTATGGGGTATTTTGAGTTGAAACTTCACAGACATGTTCAGGGGACACCTTAGACTTATATTACATCTTTTGAAAAGGGGTTCTAGGGCACCTTTAAAGGGATAGTTCACCCAAAAATGAAAACTCACCCTCAAGCCATCCTAGGTGTATATGACTATCTTCTTTCAGACGGACACAATCAGAGATATATTTAAAAATATCCTTAGTCCTCCAAGGTTTATAATGGTTTTGAAGCGAAGCGATGCATTTTTGTAAGAAAATATCCATATTTAAAATTTTTTAAATTCAAATAACTAGCTTCCGGCGGACGCCCTGATGCACAATGTAATGACGAATACGGAGGCGCAGAGTATAGAGTAAAACAAATCACCGGTTATGTATTATAAGTCTAAAACAATAATTGTTAAAGAGAAATTTCTGAGGATTTCGATTCTGCATTCTGCATATGGTTGTCTGCCGGAAGCTAGTTATCTGAATTTATAAAGTTTTAAATATGGACATTTTTCTTACAAAAACAAATCGCTTCACTTCAGAAGTCTTTTATTAACCCCCTGGAGTCGTATGGATTACTTTTTTTTTTTTTTTTTTATGGATGGATGCATTATTTTTGACTTCAAAATGTGCCCCCCCCCACCCCCCCCACCCGCCATTCACAACCATTATAAACCTTGGAGGACTTTATATTAATTTTATATTAATATAATAATAAGAACCTCAAAGTATTTTTTATTCTTTTCAGATCTTTCAAATAATAAACAAATCTTTAGAAGTTCAAGCTATAGGTTAAACTATATGTCATTTCTCATTCCCAAATGAACATGTGTATTATCAGGAAGAATAAATTAATGCTGCTAACTCAACATTTAATTTACTTTCAGTTCAGGTCATTGTAGTGTTGCTAGTAACTCAAGACATTAAACAGTAGCATAAACGTACCTATACAATACAATTCTCCAGCTGAAATTTACACTAGTGGCAGTAAAACACCAACAACATTTATACCTTTTCATACAAATTATGATTTTACAGGGGCAGATAATTGATTTTGCACTGTTCCTTAGACCTCATGACCTCAAAATACTTTTATTCAGCACGTAATTAATACATTTTGGTATTTGCATCACATCATTTGTATGGCTATAAAATGTATGGCTTTTCTGGCATGGTAAATTTGCTTGATAGCTCACCTGACACAGCCCAGCACTTGTGATGCGGAGCACTCAGGTACGAGTTCCATGAAACAAGTCACGATAAAAGCTGTAGCAAGCTATCCCCCCCACCCCCCCAATTGCCAAAACAAGCAAATACAACCCCCTAATATTTAAACCATGGTTAATGGAAATCTATTAATTCATTATATACTTCACGTGTTGGGAGCTTTTATAAGCACTACGTTCCCGTACGAACTGAATGCCTGTGAACGGACCATCAGCACAATATGACTGCATGAGAGGCGTGCGAATTATGGGCGTTCACCAGCTTGCTCTCAAAGTGTGATAAGATTTGCGTGAGCCGTTCCTATCATGACGCTGAAGATAAAATGTGCAACCCATTTGAATTCAGTTGAGACTGTACCACTTTAAAAGGTTATGGAGAAAATTGAACGTGATCTAAAACAGCCACATAAACTAAAAAGACTGATGAAAAGAGGGGAAAAGATCATCCTGTGCCAACATATATTAGAAAGGTTTTTAAGCTATTCATGACCACCTTTACTAGAGTTTATCGCATTCTATTGAATTTATTCAATGGTGGTAAATTTTGACTAACTTGTAGAATTTATAATAGATAAACTGTTAAAGGGTTAGTTCACCCAAAAATGAAAATTCTGTCATTAATTACTCACCCTCATATCGTTCCACACCTGTAAGACCTTCGTTCATCTTCGGAACACAAATTAAGATATTTTTGATAAAATCCGATGGCTCATTGAGCCCTGCATTGCCAGCAAGATAATTAACACTTTCAGATGCCCAGAAAGCTACTGAAGAGATATTTAAAACAGTTCATGCGACTACAGTGGTTCAACCTTAATATTATGAAGCGACACACATATTTTTTGTGCACCAAAAAAATTAAATAATGACTTTATTCAACAATATTTAGTAATGAGCGATTTCAAAACACTGCTTCATGAAGCTTCGAAGCTTTACGAATCTTTTGTTTCGAATCAGTGGTTTGGAGCGTGAAAGTCACGTGATATTAGTAAACGAGGCTTTGTTACATCAAAAGTCAATTTCAATGGTTCACCACTGGGGGGCATAATTTTGGCAGTTTGATACACGCTCCCAACCACTGAATCGAAACAAAAGATTCGTAAAGCTGCTAAAATGGTTCACACTTCAAAACCCCCCCCCCCCCCCCCCCCCCCCCCCCCCCCATGTTCAAACCTAAACTAAACCCTTGGTTGAGATGATATGTTATTTTCAAACATGATTTACAGCATCAAAGCATTAAAGCATTAACATTTTTGCGCCACTCCCTGGACATTTAATTTTCGAAGTGCCACGATACATACAACAACCAACATAATAAAGTGTTGCCAAATTCACACTAGTCTGTTTCAAATTAAACTGAACACACTTTTAGCACCACTCACTTTAAAAGTGTTGCAAAGCGTGGTTGCAACATAATTTCACTTAGCAGAATTTTTTTCCAATGAGCCTGGGTTGGCTAAAATGATAGCCCTGTTCTTTTCTCAACATTTTTAGCATTATCTTCAAAAATAGGGCTTACCAGAATACTGAAAATACTGTCTCTCCTGCAGTTAAGCACTTTGAGGCTATACAAGTCGCCAATGAGGATCAGTGGTTAATGCTGAACCTGTAGGCATTCCTCACTCGAGTGTTATGTTGTGACATGCAATTTGTAGTGTTATTTTACCTCTTACATGATAGTTACTGATATTGGATGGAATAGGTTGGTTTTATCCCACACTTAATGAGCTTCAAGTCTCATCCCATCCGCAAGCGTTTACATTGGAATCTCATTACCTAGAGCAGCCATACAGTCAATACAGCAGAGTCTGTGAAGCCTCCAGCTAAACTCACACACACTCATTTCTCTCTCCATACAGCTCATTCACCACACAGCTCGGGGGATTTCTTGTCGCACGCGTTCGTGTTTGAACTGCGCTGGTCTGAGAATGGCCAGGAAATTAACTTTGTAAATTATTAAAGCTATTTCCAACTCAGCAAACATTGTCAGAGAAAACACAGCAACCATAAGAATGCACGAGTGTGCATGGATGTAAGTGTGCAGACACGTGTGTGTGTTCAAGCTCCATGGGGAGGGATGGACCAACAGAGGCCGTTTGCTTGGTCCAGAAGTGGACGACTAACAAGGTCACACCAACCTCAAGGTCAGGAGGGAACAAACGCCTTGCAATATTTCACAAGTGTCTCAGTAGACACTCAAACAAATGTACACATACACAACACACATCCCTTCAGTAAGTGAAAATTGTCATGAAGTGTGCTATTTGCATTCAAGGAGAGCAGCAGCAAAATGAAGTGCAGGAACATGCAGGTTTGTGTGTTCAGGCCGTGCATTTCATTTCTCACTTTCAGCAGCCTGTGCCGCATCTAATTCAGCCTCCAGTGCCCCCCACATCATGTAATGTACTATATGCAGGTGAGGATATGAAGGCTTCTTTGTCAAATTCAAATAAATGTGCGCTACAGTAGTGGTTGAGTCCCCTACCGGCCACTTTGTGAACTAGATCTAGCGCGGATAGGAATGGAAACTCATCTACATTATTTTGGATTTTCTCCCTTGAGCTCGCAAAGTCTCTTTTAGAATAAACACCTGGTCCTACTGTTTGAGCTCTCCGCCAAAAAGGAATATCCACCAAAAGGTACCATCACTATTAACCCGAATAAGTTGGCAAAACTCAAAACTCAAAAAAAAAAAAAAATGAGGCAAACAGTTACATCCAATTTTTTAAGTTAAGAAATTAAATGTTTATATAAGCAGAACTAGCCGATTTTGTACTCATACATTTTAATTGCTCTTAACTTGAAATATAGAACATTTAACATACCGGTTCTCAAACCAATCTCATGCTCCACTTGTCACCATGAAAAAGCCCACATAACGGAATCTCTTCTAAATGAGCATAGCTAAACATTAAACACTACTAAATCTCCCACTTAACATTAACTTGCACAAAAAACATTATATAACACTTAATTTTAGCATTTACTCTCCCTTTCAAGTGTCATGGCAAAGTATGCTGGGAAATGGAAATCCCAGCCCAGTTTCAGTTAAATTTAAGTTTGTCTAAATTAAAAGAAGCAAGTTCATAAAACTCAAAACAATGAAACAATTCAGATTGGAGCAGTGGGCTGCCATTTTGCTGTGGTGCCCAGAGAGCGATTGGGGGTTAGGTGCCTTGCTCAAAGGCACCTCATTCATTTCCTGCCAATATTGAGAATCGAACCCACAACCTTTGGTTTACCAGTCTGACTCTGTCTAACCATTAGGCCATGACTGCCCCTAAAAAAGCTAGTTTTATCAAAACAATGTATATGAATAGTCTGTGCACATGTTCCTGTTGTGCTACATACAGTTTGAGATTGAAATGATCACATTCTCTAAATGTGGTGCTTATCTGGGAATTGCAGATAAGCACCACATTGCAATCAATCAATCAATCAAAATTTTATTTATATAGCACAATAAGTACAACAGTAGTTGGCCATTGTGCTGTACAAGAGGATAAATAAACAAATAAATATAATAATGCAATAATAAAGGGAGTTTACATCGGAAAAACTAATTAGAAATCTTTAAAAATCAATGTTAAAAATCAAATACAGTTGTAGGCCTGAGAGAAAAAGTAGGTTTTCAACTTAGATTTAAATTCAGACTCTGTGGATACTCTGTGGATGAAAAAATAAATAAATAAAAAAAATAGTTAAGAATTAATTAACTGTAATTTATGCTGCACATTATTTAATAGCATTGTAAGCCATAATTGTAAGTATTTTCAAACAGGACAAGTTCTTACTTTTGAGGTTTTTTTTTTTTTTTTTTTTTTTTTTAGAAGACCATGAAAAGATCATGTAACAAAATTGTAAATCTTAATTAATTTAAATTTCAGTCTGAACACATTTTTCCTTTTGTCTAGGCCTGTAATATTTATTACATTCTTATTTTATTGCATTATTTTCTAATAAGTAATTACACTAACATTTTAAATTGGCACCCAATGCTTAATAAATGGTTTAATATATAGAGTTTATTGTCTCACTTGTCTCTTCATTCATATTTCTAAACTCATTCCTCAGGTGCCTTCAGCTTATGTCTCTTATTCTTCACTCTGTCTGTTTGACTTGTGCAGGTTCTTAGAGCTTCAGCATCTCTGACAGCCTTCTCAGGATCAGTGCAAACATCGCAATTCAAATTACACCAGGAATCACTGACGAGCTTTGTGCTGTTTGTTTCTGCTTATTTTGACACGTGTAATGTTTTTATTTGTAGGCTGTGTGTATGATTAAGAAAATGGGTTTGTGAATCACACCAGCATCATTTGGTTTATCTGCATGAGCTCCTCAGTATCATCCTCTCATCCGTCTCTCCTTTCACCCTGTGAAGTCAGAGAGTTTGATTGTGCTGTTGACGAAGTCAGCTCTTGGCAGCCGATCCTTTTGTTCTCCATCGGCTTAAAGTGCCTGAGGTGTTTCAAAAGCAATAAAGAGTCAAGCCATTTCAAAAGATAGAAGTTCTCTCATCAGATGAAGGAAAGTACTTAAAGGCAAAGCTAGACAATGTGATGGTTGTAGAAATTTAACTTTAGGGTTGGCGTTGCAACCAATATCAGCTTGGACACTTCATCTTACACTGATCTTTAGATAACAGGTTTCTCGTAGAGGGTTCATATCATACATATCTTTTTTTCGTTTCCCTGAAGTCACCTTATAGTGTTTGTAAAGGTCTTCATTTAATTTTGTTCACAACCATTTCCCACTCTCTCTCTCTCTCTCTCTCTCTCTCTCTGACCCTTTGAATTAAGTGAGCCATTTTTAGCTGCCTTGCTTTTAATGAGGCAGTCACACTTGACATATGCGAATAAGCAGGCAAAATTTCTTTGGACACTGCAATGATTGTGATATGACATCACACTGAAGTCTTTAAAAAAACAGAAAACATGAATTCAGCATATAACAAGTAATAATAAATCCAAAATGTAAAAATATAAAATTACTGCAATGCTGCAAACCTGCAACTGTTATAGTTTGCATTCTTTTAATTCAGCGAAGAGGTCACGCCATTCTACTGGTCACACGTCTTCACAAATTCACAGGTCAGCGGTCCTCTAACTTGATCTCTGGGATGCAGCGAAATTGGCACAAGCATTCCATTTCCACTCCAGTCAATGGAACGATAAGTGTAGTGTGACTGCTCCTTTATGTCATGATGAAACTGAAGTAGCGACAGATCATTTATCTGTACTGTGATGTACATCCGAATCTAACCAATAATGAAAAAAAAAAAAAAAAAAAAAAAAACATAGTGTGGGTTCTACTTTGGTTGTTGATTGGATTTTGAGATGTAGGCGTTGTACTCAAAAGTGGAGGCAGATGAACCTGAGCCTGAGCTTCCAGTGCCAGGGTTTAACCAAATTAAATGATTGAAGTCCTGCATACTTCATCGGAAGGTCTGTTTGACATTTTGAAGGTAAAAAAAAAAAAATACCTTTTTAAAAATTAAACATATTCATGGATGAAGTGATTTACAATGAGATCTATAACATGCATTTAGAATATAGAATAGGGTGAATTTCCATTTTATGCTGCCTTTAAGACTTCTATATAATTCACCACATTCACTTTTCTGCACTGACTCATGACTGCCGGACCACGTTTAAAGTCAGCTTCAGCCACTCTTTCCTATATCGGGATCTTTCAGAAGGATATGCACAATGATTCTTAGACTGTTAACAAATAATAGTATTTTTCTCAGGGTTGTGTGCCTTTCTGAATTGAGAGTGTATTAGAGTTAAAAACAACTGGGATTCATGAGAATGTAAGGAACAGATTTAAAATTAATTCAAATTCTGTCAGATGGATGGATGGATGGAAGGATGGATGGATGGATGGATGGATGGGATGAGACAGACAGAGAGACATACAGACAGATAGATAGATAGATAGATAGATAGATAGATAGATAGATAGATAGATAGATAGATAGATAGTAGATGTGTAATGTCTCCACAGCGTCTTTAAGTTTGCTTATGATGTGTGATTTCTCTCTTGAGAAACCACGCTCATGCATTTTTTCTTCTGATTCGATCGTAAACTAATGCATCATGTACCGTTCCATAATCGGGCGAACAATCTCAGCTTCAGCAGCTTTTGTTCACGCAGTGCATGTTCCGGGACTGATCCCGGCAATGTTACTAGGTCCCCATCCTGGAATCCATCCCGGGATGTGTTTGCGTTCACACAGAAGGCACTCTGGCAATTGTATGGCAATTTTCTGGAATTAACGAGCTCAGACAGACAGACAGACAGACAGACAGACAGATAGACAGACAGACAGATAGATAGATAGATAGATAGATAGATAAGATAGATAGATAGCATTGAATTTATTTGACTTGCTGTCATTACAATTCAAATTCCAATTCACACTCATGAATTTAAATTTTGAATTTTGTCCAGCCCTGATCTAAGTCCAACTTAATGACAAAAAAATAAAAAAAAAATAAAAATAACCCGGACTCCCAGACTGAAACACCTGGCTTTGAGTGAGCCGAGCGGAGGCCATTGCAGGCTCCCAGCCGGTGGATCAGATATGGTCTGGATTTATGCCGTGGAAGTGCTGACCATGACTGTTGCCAGCACACTTGGTCAGCTGAGGCCCTTTCTGGACCTGTAGGGCTTCATTAGAGCAACTCTACAGCTGTAGTTTTGTTGGTTCCTTGCAGACTTTGTAATGTTAGATATAGGTAATCATTACATCTGTCAGCAAGTAGTATGGGTCATTACAGCATTGAATCTTATATTATTTCTCAGAATTGGTTCGTTTAGTGAGGTAGGTTAAATGAGGCTTAGATTTTTATTTGGTGCGTTGTGTGTATATAAAGGTGAGCGACCAAATTGTGAGTCTGTGTTCTGGCTGAGGACGTGATTGTGTTTTGATGAGGTCTCTGTGCCGCGTCCTGCTCTTCTCTTGTTGAGATGCTCGGCACCATGCGTCCCCTTCACTTTCCCAATTTGTCCGCTGATGGGATCTTATATGGAATGTTGGAGAGCTTGAATTGCCCGCAATATACATAATGACCTCATTTCTCTTTTCTATCCATTTCTCCTCACCTCACTTTCCCTCTGTTTTTACCTCTTCTGCCTTTCATTGGAATACAAAATCTCACTCCCAAACAATTGATGTGTGTGTTTTAATAGAAAAATTAGGGTCTTCGTTCAATATTTGTGCATTCAATCTGTGTGTGAACATGCTTGCAAAAAATTCATTAGTTCATACATACACTACCACTCAAAAGTTAAAGGTCAGAAATTAGGCTAATATTTCAATTCAGCAAGAACACATTCATTTAATCAAATATGACAGTAAAGACAAAAGATAAAGTTACAAAAGATTTCTGTTTTAAATAAATTATGTTCTTTTAAACTGTCTATTCTTCAAAGAATCCTGGAAACAAATGTATGATGGTTTCCACAAAAATATTAAACATAACTGTTTTCAACATTAGTAATAATAAGAAATGTTTCTTGAGCACTAAATCGCCCAATGATTTTTGAATGATCACTTGACACTGAAGACTGGAGTAATGATGCTGAAAATTCAGCTTTGTATCAACAGGAATAAATTACATTTTAAACATATTAGAATAGAAAACAGTGATTTTAAATTGTAATAATATTTCACAATATTACTTGAATATTACTAACATTTAGCTAGCAACCTAACAAGCAAATGTTTGCAAAGCAATACTGTTTCGAGCCTAAGACAAATGATGTTCTACTTGCAGATAATATAATATTGATGAAATAAAAGGCCACTTAAGTGTCCTAAAGTAAGTACAATTTCATGACTGTTTCTGATTTGTTCACTTTCAAATGAAAATTACCCCAAGCTTTACTCACCCTCGAGCCATCCTAGGTGTATATGGCTTTCCTCTTTCTGATGAACACAATCAGAGTTATATTAATAAATATCCGAGCATTATAATGGCAGTGAACGGGATCAACGAGTATGAGCTGAAGAAAGTGCCTCCATCCATCATAAAAGTACTCCACACGGATCCGTGGGGATAATAAAGGCCTTCTGAAGGAAGCGATGTGTTTGTGAACAGTAAAGTTTGTGGAGTAAAATATCTCATTTCCACCAGACCGCCTTCCGTATTCAATTTACAAAGAAAGTAACACCTTTCACAGTTCAAAACGTTTATGCTACGTCCTACACCTTCCCTATTCAACCTATGGAAAAAGCTTAACTGACGCGACGCCAGTTCCGGTTTTTTTTCCATAAGTTGAATACACATGGCGGTCTGGGGGAAGCTAGATATTTCACTTCATAACTTGTTAAATATGGATTTTCTTTTTACACAAACACATCACTTCACTTCAGAAGGCCTTTATTATCCCCACGGAGCCGTGTGGAGTACTTTTATGATGGATGGAGGCACTTTCTTCAGCTCATACTCGTTGATCCCGTTCACTGCCATTATAATGCTCGGATATTTAGTAATATAACTTGTGTTTGTGTTCATCAGAAAGAAGAAAGTTCATATACACCTAGGAATGGCTCGAGGGTGAGTAAAGCTTGGGGTAATTTTCATTTGAAAGTGAACTAATCCTTTAAGTACACTTTTAAAAGTGCACTTTGTAATAATGTCAAATTAAAAGTTTTACTTTAAAGCATGACAAAGTGTTATTAAAACATAATGATTAAAAATGTTACTTTTAACGTACACTTATTTTGATGTGTTGACTAATACACTAAAGCACATGTTAAGTACTTAATTAATAATTTGAACTGTAGTGTGTCATTCAAAATTATATTTAAAGTTCATATATTTTAAATGTACTAAATAGCAACTTCATTACAAATGTGTTTTATAAAGACATACAAGTTTCAATAGAAATGCCAATAAAGTATATTTTATTGGCAAGCATATATAAAGCATTTATTTTTTCATAAATGCTTGTCAGCACATTCAGCAGTATACTTCAACCATATTTGACAATAGAAATAATTATGAAACTACATGTAATTACTTATGTGGGTTGAAAAAAAAAAACTTTCAAAGTTCAGCTAATTGCAGTTGCATAAATGTAAACTTTAATACATTTGACATTTATACATGTCAGTTAACAAGAAATGTATGACTGAAAACTCATAATAAGGACTCTTTTTAAGAGAATACTTCTTTTTCACAGAGGTAGGCTTGACAACTACATTAAAAATGTTGGTTCTATGTTATGCATTCCTTCAGATCTTCTTCCTTCTATCTAGTGGTGAATTATTTGAAAATATAACATTAAAATCAATATGCTAAAGTCTATGATATAATGGTAGTGGAGCAGAAGGTACACACTTCATATGTTTTTCGGTTCTTGCTGTGGGATGAATCTGACACGTGGGCCTGCGGGCACCGGCCATACTTTCTGCTCCATAGCTCATCACATCCAGAGCCAGAGTAGGGAATATTCATACACAGCTACATCTATACATCATCTTCAGCAGCTCTCTTTAAATTTGTATTTACCCCGCTCTATTTTTTTATGAGATTTGTTCACGGACACTGACTATTTATGGCATTACCACAGTCTATTGTTCCCTTAACACAAACGTGTTCAGCATTTGCCTCTGTGTATTTGGATAAACTGCTTTTTTTGCCCCCTCTCCCTCTGAGCAAACCAATCCTGTTTTATTATTCATCAAGCAGACACTGTTCCAAATCTCCCTGCAGCAAAATGGAGGTGCGGTCATGGCAGAGGAGGAAGGCATGAGACGGATAGTCACATGGACACGGCCACTCCTCCGATTCCCATGTGAGTTGATGCTGGGTGACAATGGAATTCATTTCCTAAGAGCTGCCACGTTTGTGTGTGTATGCGCATCAGACAAAGCTGTTGTAATGAGCTCTGGCAGCAGCCTGCTTTAGTATTAAAGGCACACATACACTTTTTTTCACTGTCTTCTCCACCTTTAGTAGGCTTCAGTGAACTGTTTACAGCTAGCAAAGGAGAGGCTGCAGTCTTGCCGAATTTAGCCATGCAGATTACTGCTTCCTTCCTCTCCATAGACCTTAGTCAGGATAAACCACTGAGTTCTGTGATACCTGAGACAGCTATCCGTTACCATTCCCATTCGTCTCATTGGAAGTTGCTTGGCTGGCCATTGTCATTTTCTAATATTGTATTTTCTTTATGTTAATACATGTTACATTAATACATTTATATTTTTTGTTAGAGCTGCACAGCCTGCTGTAACACGGTTCGTAAATATGGGAAGAAGGAGGCGAGGAACTGGCGAACATTCAACAAAACTTTAATACCAAAATAAACAAATACAAAACGAAAGTAATGCCGGCAGACCCTCGCGGACGTCTGCCGGCCACACAAACATAATAAAACATAAAATAAAGTCCAGGCCTGGTCCTCTCTCGTCTTTCATTTTCGTCGCTCCTCTTTTTATGCTTCCGGAGCTCCTCTGTGAGAGACTCAAGGCCGGTGCGCCTCCCAGGTGAAGCTCATTAACTCTCGCGCCACCGGCCTCGCGCCGTTCCCTCATGGCTCTCGTCCCGCCCTGGTCGCCACATACCCCCATCGCCCCTCGCAGGCCAGGGGGTACTCCCGCGACTGCGCTTACTCCCCCCCGGGGGCCTGTCTCGGCGGCCGCAGCACCCGGGGGTAAGGACAGACGAGACGAGAGAAAGGAGACGGAAGCAAGGGGAGCAACAGGACGAGAGAGGGGAGAGAAGAAAAAGAAAGAAAAAAAATTCTGGGTCCGGTTCCCAGACACACTGCCGCTTGGTCCTCAGCCTGCTGAGAGGCTCTATCCTATCGCGGTGCCATGCGATGGCACTGGACGCTCGGTGGACGGCCTGATCCTCAACCGCCTCCTGGCGGCCGGCGATTGCTCTTCCAATAGAACTACTTGTGGGGAAGTTATGAAATTTGGCACACTGATAGAGGACAGTCTGAACTGACACCATAGCAAATTTGGAGTCTCTAACTCAATCCCTTTAGAACCACCAACTGTGCGAACTTGCACTTATATTTATGCTAATAACTTTTGAACCCGTAAGGGCTAGAGACAAAATTCATGGCTCAAGACAATTAGATTCCCTATGACGTCATTTTCCATCACAACAATTTTGAATTTTCCGAAATGCTGTGTTTCGGCGCAGCACCACCTACTAGTCTGGAGATAATGGCTATTTTTGCTTATAACTTCTGAAAGGTTTGTCCAAAAATCATGGTATCGTTAGATTCGGGGCATCATGCCAAGTCGAATGATATCCAATTTTCCCATATCAGCCGTTTTGGATGTTGGCCATTTTGAATTTTGTAGTAAAATGCTGTATTTTACGAACGCATAAACGTATCATTACGAAACTTGGTATCGGTCATCGGCAGGATGCCCTGAAGGTTATAAGCATGTAAAAATTATTACATGCTTATAACTTTTGGATGTGGTTGAATTTTACGGGAGTCATCTCCTTGGATTCCTGAATCCTTGTTGAGTCCAACAATGCCAAACATGCTAGGTTTTGCCTTATGGTTAGTGCAACGTTGTGATTTAGTGTTTAAACAACATACATGAATATCTTAGAAACCGTTAGTCCGATCAAGACCACCGTAGGAAAATCGGAACATAGGTCATTGACTATAGGCTAATTTTGATAGTAAGTGGCAAAAAATGCAATCAAAGTCAGGTGTGGGTAATTTTTTTGTGTTCATATACATATAAATGTCTGTAACTCCTAAACTAAATGAGATATTTTCACCAAATTTGACACGCTTATGTATGGGGGCACTCTGAGGACACACTAAAAAAGCAGTGGGACTGTGCCACTTGGTGGTATGCAGTGCATACCTGTATTTATTTCATTGAATTGTAGCTTTTGCGATTTGTTAAATGCACTGAACCATATCACGAGTTTGGTTTTATTTCATAATTTTTAGTTAGTATATTTAGTATATTTTGAAAATTTAGTGTCAGCTGCTAAACAGTCAACACCAATGTACCTCATAGTCTTGTTTTCATTTGTCCAAAACTAAATATGGAGTCAAAGCCTATAACGGCTCACTTCTGACCATCAGTCCCCTACTTTAGGGTCACATCCCCAAGGACTCTCTCTGTGCTAATAATCATCAAATGATGTTAAACATGGTCCATTATTCATAATGATGTGCCAGGACCCATAAATGGGGCGGCCAAGGATTTGGTCCACTTGTCCAGTCCAGAAGAGGGCTGTAAATGGGGCTCGCCATGGGCAGGAGGTGTGACCACATGTCAGAGTGAAACTGTAAGGGCTGATGGAAGCTTCCTGAAAGTCATTGGTGGGACGGGGAGGTCAGTAGGAGCAAGGAGGTGTGAAAGTGGAATAATGAAGTCGTGCTGTGCTGAGTTAGAGGGTCACAGTTCAGCATAAATCACCTCGGTGGCTAAATTGGATTTATTTGCCATTCAAAGGGCCACATAATCTTTCACACAAATGATCCACGTTTTGGATAGATGGAAGTTTGTGCCATCAGAGTGTGAAGGGAGTTTTCGACAGGCTGTTTTCTCTTCCTCATGCCAGGGGTAATCAGCGTGTGAGAATGGTCTTGTGGTGGAGATTCCCTGTGTCATTATGGGGTAGTAGTGGCTGCCTGTTTATCCTAAGCCACCACAGCTGCTCTGCGCTGATTTCACATGCATTCTGTGGGGAATTGCTATTGCACACAATCATCACATTGGATTAAAAGTTGTAAGTACTCAACTCCTTTGCCAAAATCAATAGAGTAAGTCAATAGCTAACCGTACTCGTTGCCACTATGTGGTTTTGCTTAGCGTGGCCAACTCACTTTACTATAGCACCTGAGCTACAGTTGTGTGTCAGACTAATCCTGGAAAACTCAAACATCGCCGTTTAGTCTCATATCTGTCTTTATCCATTCAAGGTATTTCCATTTTGATTATCTATAGGCAGACCTACCACGCAAAAGTCCTGAAACATGCAGGTATATGCTAACTCTTCTACAGAACATGCTAATGTGTTCATTCTTAAATGTGCCTGCCAATTGCTGTAAGAAGAGCTATAATGGACAAACTGTATTTTAATTTTTTTTATGGTTTTCCCTTTTTACTCAACTACTATCAAGGCAAAACAGTTGAAGAGAATCTGGCAAAGCAAGTTAAAGTAGCTGTGGACATGCTGGCAGCTTTGAGGTAGAGGTACTTAAGAAAGCGCTTTCATCTGGATCACACACCAGCAATGTGTTGACTGAGCCTTCGCGTCAAATTATTGTCAAATATAGTTTACTTATTATTATTATTATTGTATTATTATTGTGTGTGTGTATATATATATATATATATATATATATATATATATATATATATATATATTATTTTTTTTTTTTTTTTTAATCGACAGTTTCTGTCGATTTAACGCACCTGCCTGTCATCTAGATTTCGTACAGTTGATGGTGACACACATGAAGCAGGGCAACAACTCACTGCGTGTTGGAGCCTATAGAATGCAGTTAGAAATGCCCCTAAAATTCAAGATATTGCCCCTGTATGGGTTTTTATCTCATATTTAGGCTATATCATATGATATAGTTAAGCAATATCACACAAGTAACTAGTGCAATATCACACAAGTGGTGTTTTTGTTCCAAATAGCATGAGTGCAAATGTGATACTGATTTTATACAACAATTCAATAATTAAGAAGTTAAAGGGTTAGTTCACCCAAAAATGAAAATTCTGTCATTAATTACTCACCCTCATGTTGTTCCACACCCGTGAGACCATTTTCGGAACACAAATTAAGGTATTTTTGATAAAATCCGATGACTCAGTGAGGCCTGCATCGCCAGCAATAACACTCCCTTTTTCAATGCCCATAAAGCTAGTAAAAACATTTAAAACAGTTCATGTGACTACAGTGGTTCAACCTTAATATTATAAAGTGACGAAAATACTTTTTGTGCTCCAAAAATAACAAAATAGCGACTTTATTCCACAATCAAAACACTGCTTCGTGAAGCTTCGAAGCTTTACGAATCATTTGTTTCGAATTAGTGGTTCAGAGTGCCAAAATCCCATGATTTCAGTAAACAAGGCTTCGTTACGTCATAAGTGTTTGAAACTTCAATAGTACACTTGACTCTGGCAATTTGATACACGCTCTGAACCACTGATTCATGGTGGTCACACCAGATACTGACTCAGAGATTGTATATTATAGGGAGATAAGAGGGTCTGTATCTCTTACCATTGGAGAAAGTGTAACGGCTAACTTAAAGGATTAGTTCACTTTCAAATTAAAATTTCCTGATAATTTACTCACCCCCATGTCATCCAAGATGTTCATGTCTTTCTTTCTTTCTTCAGTCGAAAAGAAATTAAGGTTTTTGATGAAAACATTCCAAAATTTTTCTCCATATAGTGGACTTCAATGGCCTCCAAACAGTTGAAGGTCAACATTACAGTTTCATTGCAGCTTCAAAGCATTCTACGTGATCCCAGACGAGAAATAAGGGTCTTATCTAGAGAAACCGTCACTCATTTTCTAAAAAAAAAAAATAAGAATTTTGTACATTTTAACCATAAATGCTCATCTTGAACTAGCTCTCTTCTTCTTCTTCTCTATTAGAATTCCAGCAGTGTAGACGCTGCTAAGTGTATTACTGCCCTCCACAGGTCAAAGTTTGAACTAAATTGTCATATACAATATGCTAGTGCAAGTATATAACAATTAGTTCAAACTTTGACCTGTGGAGGGCAGTAATACACTTAGCAGTGTCTGCACTGCTGGAATTCAAATAGAGAAGAAGAAGAGAGCTAGTTCAAGATGAGCATTTATGGTTAAAACATATATAATTTTTATTTTATTTTTTTAGAAAATGAGCGATGGTTTCTCTAGATAAGACCCTTATTCCTCGTCTGGGATTGTGTAGAACGCTTTTGAAGCTGCAGTGAAACTGTAATTTTGACCTTCAACCGTTTGGAGGCCATTGAAGTCCACTATATGGAGAAAAATCCTGGAATGTTTTCATCAAAAACCTTAATTTCTTTTCGGCTGAAGAGAGAAGGACATGGACATCTTGGATGACATGGGGGTGAGTAAATTATCAAAAAAATTTAATTTGAAAGTGAACTAATCCTTTAATCACGTGCTCACCTCTCAGCCTATCATGTAATGGCAGTGACATCAGTAGCAACATTCCCTAGTCTGCCTTCTCTTGAAAAATACATTTTTATCAAGCTAAAATCTACATATTGTTCCCAAAGATAGTGTTATTTAGTGTAAAACATGCTGAAGATTAGCAAACAGGCTGTCGATTAATTAAATGATTAACTATTTCCCCACAAAAGCTGTTTAATCAGCATAGTGAAGCCTCTCATCCATTGACATCCATTCAAAAAACAGCCTCTGGTCTCCTTCCCTGCGTACCGCCAGAGGCGGAGCGTAAGCTTTAGCCGTTACACCTTTTTTTTTGGCTAAAGGTTGCAGGCTTGCCTTCCAGTGGCTTTGACTAACTGGTTTTCGGACCCCCCCAATACAGTAAAACTGCACATTTTAGAGTGGCCTTTTATTGTGGCCAGCCTAAGGCACACCTGTGCAATAATCATGCTGTCTAATCAGCATCTTGATATGCCACACCTGTGAGGTGGATGGATTATCTCGCCAAAGGAGATGTGCTCACTAACACAGATTTAGACAGATTTGTGAACAATATTTGAGAGAAATAAGCCTTTGTGTACATAGAAAAAGTCTTAGATCTTTGAGTTCAGCTTATGAAAAATGGGGGGCAAAAACAAAAGTGTTGGATTTATAATTTTGTTCAGTGTATATTATAGACATCTTTACACAGACTTCCGATTCTAGATGCAAGCAGACTTACTTTTCTTTGTGAAACAGAAATGGGCTGAGTGCTGATGTTAATTGAGCAGCGCTAATAGCGAAGTGTCAAGGATGCACAAACATTCTCAGCTGAAGCCAGTCTACCAATGGGCTCTTGAGAATTATTTTTAGCTCATTCGATAGACAGATGCAACTTTTTCTCTCATTTGTGTAGGTGGCGGCGATAAAATGAATGTTTGGCCCAATGTCAGGAGTGAGAATAACCACGCAATGTGATACTCAGCAAACAGAGTTAATGGTGAGTGCTCAGTGGAGCGAGCAGAGCGAGTGGGTGGCAGGTTTACAGAGGACAGAATGGAAAACTGATTAGATGACTTTCGCTTGCATTTGTGAAGGTGAATGCCTGAAGAAATGGGCAAAGTCTCCAACTTCTGTCAAATTCTGGTGCCAGAGTAGAGGAAAGGTGGACCTATTTAAGGTTGCGGCTTTGAAAATGCTGTTCGTGTTCTGTCTTTCTTATTCTCTCTCTCTTTTTCTCTGTTACTGTCTCAGCTGTTCACACACACATAGATACGCCCATGTCGAGGGATGAAATAAGCTGCTGTGTGCTGTAAGACAGGTGTCAGCGTGTCCTCTTCGGCAGCCATAAAAGTTAATTAAAGAAGAGGAAGGTTTATTGTGCTCTAGCACAGACGCAGGACCGCTTCTTAATAACAGCCTGTCCTGGATCTGCTGTCAAGACGACCAGCCCAGCTGAATAATACACCTCTCTCTGTTATTTGCTGCTCTTCAAAAAAAAAAAAAAAAAAAAAATCTTATAACGTGAGATATTATTATTTCTTAAATAACCTGTGACGGATATCTGTGAATAAAGTGAATTTATGTATGTATTTACTTCTTTATCTTAATTTTTTTAATACTTTTTTTTATTTACTGGGACATTGAGACAGGAGTCAGATGTCATTTGAAATCAAGTCGCTATGACTCAACAGCTGTATTCCAAAAACTAGTGAGCTGCCTTGCTTTTTTCAGCCTACATAGGCAGCTGTCTTCTAAGGCACCCTGACTAAAATAGACATTATGCGGTTATTGATAAACTTTTTATAGACAGCAACTCTGCATGGTGCACAAAACGCACAGGATACATGAGTCAAAATTGATTCTCAAAACAGTTTGAAGTTAATGTTGCAAAGCCAACTCAACAATACTTTACTAAGGATACAAAATACATAGCACTTACAATAGGTTTTTACTTAGTACCCTTCAATCAACATTTTGGGGAAAATTTGTATATTTATTATTGGCCTTTCTTTACAACTCATCACACCTCATTACAATCTTGGATGATTTATTTTTTCTTCTTTGTGCTTGTTACCGTTAATTCTGGGATTGCCTAGCCTGCTGAAAAATCCAGCTTAAACCAGCGTGAATTCCATGTTGGTCCAGGCTATTTTATTCTGGTTAGATCTGGCATATAGTGCCCAGCGGTCACCGTGATTTAGTCATAACCCTGTTTCTACCGGGTGTGCCTCATACATCCTGAAAAGTGAAGCTGCGGGCTCTTTGATCGCCTCTTGGTGGCTGGATGCAGTACAGGTCTGTAACACAGTTCGTAGATACGGGAAGAAGGAGGCGGGAACCGGCGAACATTGAAACAATAATCTTTAATAAAATAAACAAAGAACAAAACGGAAGTAATGCCGGCAGACCCTCATGGACGTCTGCCGGCCACACAAACACAATAAAACATAAAATAAAGTCCAGGCCTGGTCCTCTCTCGTCCTTCACTGAGCTCTTCCGTGAGAGACTCAAGGCCGGTGCGCCTCCCAGGTGGAGCTCGTTAACTCTCGCGCCACCGGCCTCGCGCCGTTCCCCCATGGCTCTCGCCCGCCCTGCTCGCCACAAGGTCAGAAACCCCGCTCTCCCCATGTGAACGAATGGCACTTGAGTCAAAATAAAAAAATAAATTCCACTTCCAATAAAATCCGAAAGATGGTTTTGGTCATTTAAGATAGTTGTTATCACGTTGATGTATTTTCAATTGTTCATTTTTGTGATAAGTTTGATTTTTAGCTAGCAATTTGATGCTATAGAAACAGGGCGTGTCCTTATGATTGACAGTTGTGATTGACAGCTTCTCTGAGGACTGTCGGTGCTTCGAGGGGAGATTGAAGATATAACTAACTATTAATTTTCGATTTCGGTGTTATTTCACGCCGACAAAATGAGTTGTTTAGCAGTAAACTGTACTGACCGACCTACAGGATCTGACGGATCACTGAGCTTTTTTCGGTAACGTTAAATGTGGGCTTTATAAGCTAATTAATGAATGTTATTAGCCAAGATAACACGCCTAACGTTAGCCATGTCGGGAAAAAGCAGGTGATCATTATCTGGCAGTTACTTATTATTTTTATGGGTATAAAATAATAGCAGGACAAAACTAATGATAGCCTACTCTAATTAATTATAGAGCACTGTCTACAGCAGTCGATCTCATGTAACGTTGGTTCAACTTGATTGAAAATGGCAGGACCGTTTCTGACATTTTGGAGTTGTTTTTAGTGGCATATTATATTGAGTTTATCTACTGAATTTGCTGTTTCAAAAATATTATTGCTCTAGAAACAGAATATTATTTTACAGGTAGAATTTTAAATTGTGTATAATTTATATATTTAAAATACATTTACGATATGTTGTTTTGACCTATCCCGATGTATTGTAGTTATCACTAGTAATTTATTTGAAAACAAACAATGTACATTAATAAACATTCAAATAAATGTAAATTCCTCTTTGCCAGATGTAATTAAACCATCGTTTAATTCATCGTTTAAAAACCATCGCCTCCGGGCTCCACTGACGATTCCTTCTGCGGATGCCCAGGCTCCAAACTAACGTTTTTGCATAACATGTCAACGGCCATCGTTTTACGTTCAGTTCAATACAATGGAAGGAAGTGGCATCGCGTCGTCCATCTTTTTTTTTTCTATGGTCTCTACCCCTAAACCTAACCCTAACCAGCTTTCCTGTTGACCAGCAAACCAGTAACCTTTCTGGGTCAACCAATCTCACCAGAAAGACTATAATTGAGTTTTACTGGTTAAAAGTAATTCTGTGCTGTCAACCAAAATGACCAACACAAAACCAGGACTTATGCACTCATAAAAACACCATTTTATCATAGATGGTCTTTTCAGCAAGGTAGACTCTGACCTTTTTATTATTTTTTTTAGATTTCAGAATATTGTAAGTGTTATTTCTTAGGTTCTACTATTGTTGTTTAAAGCCCTTTATTCTGTTTTTAAGTTGTTTGCACTTATTAAGACAGATTATGTCTCCATGGCATGCCAAGCATTTCCACCTTCTGTAAACATATACATAAAGAGTATCAACCCCTTTTCAGTGAGCAAACTGAACATAGTAAAAAGGTCTTGGCATTGACTTGTACCTGGACTTTAAAGTGGACTCAAACCTCTTTTTGAGTTTATTATAATAAATGATTATTAGAGGCCAAACACCAAAGGTTTATATCCATTGTACCTATTGTATTCGTTGGTATTCTTCTTCTTCTTCTTCTTCTTCTTCTTCTTCTTCTTCTTCTTCTTCTTCTTCTTCTTCTTCTTCTTCTTCTTCTTCTTCCATGGCAGCCCATAGAACCACTTGCAGGAAAGTTATGAAATTTGGCACACTGATAGAGGCGTCAGCAGCAGAGACTGTATTATTATAGGGAGATGAGAGGGTCTGTATCTCTTACCATAGGAGAAAGTGTAACAACTAACTTGGATCATGTGCGGCACCTCTCAGCCTATCGTGTAATGGCAGTGACATCATTGCACACCGTTCAAAGTTTTGTGACAGTTACAGTTTACGTTATTCAGTTTCTTTTGGATTAGCATGCTGGTCTTGTGAATAAATGTTCTATTTGGTGTTATATCACTAGTAAATGTACAGTAGGACTGCATTGTTTGTGAGCTGAAAGAAAAGAGCGCAAATATCTCTATTAGCTGCAAAGTTCACTGCAGGGCGTATTAAACCACATGTTAGAGTACACTAAAAACTTAATTGTAATTTAATACATATTTAAATCATTATTTATATGTATTGTTTTATACAGCTGAGTCATAAATCATTACAACACACGACTAACCTGGCAATGGTATAAAGAATACTTAATTTTTTATTTTCATTAAACAACATACAATATAACACAATAATTAAAATCAAAGGATAATTTAAGAAATGAGGCTAATTGATGAAAAATGCAACTAGAATTGCCTGTGACAGACTGTTACAGTGTCTTTTGTAGCTGGTAATGAGCTGTTACTCTGTGTTAAATCCTGTAGCGGTGTCCGGGTTTTACACTGGAAAAGTTAATAAAGCAGAGTAGTGACACATAACCTGGCAAGTATCTTCATTCACCAAATTGCAACACAGACCGCCTTGCTAAAACTCATATATGTGAGAGATGCGGAATGGATAAAAATAACAAAAAAAATAAAAATAAAAGAGGACTTGAATAAGCCCATTAATGGCATGTTTGAGTCATGCTCGTAACGAACTATGTTTTATTTCCTCTTTCCATATTGTGAATAATAAATGAGTATCATTTTAATTTGCTTGTTACACAGTGGAGCCTAACTTATTGTAATAATTATTTGACGTAGCCTTCTTTTACACTCAGAATTATTCCTTGGCATCCTCATGCACTAAACTGCATTTTTTTTTATTGTTTGCATGCTGGAGGTACGCTATTAAGTCATGTGCAGAGTGATGTTAACATTTAAGCTAGCTGGTGAGAGAAATTGGTAGTATCAAAGAGTCTAAAGAGGAAAGTTGACAGCGAAAATAGGGCATACAAAGAAGAATGGAAAGACAACTATGCGTTCATCCTACCTGGTTTTGTGAATGCAAAGCCAGTGTGTCTTATCTGCAACGAAGTTGTCGCTGTTTGCAAAGAATATAATATTAGGGGCCGTTAACATGTCGCGTCTAAAAACGCATGGAAAGCGTAGCCGCGCCTCTTTCCTTTCCAAAGCGCTTGTGCTCCCGTGGCGTCTGGACTGCGCTCTCCTGACAGATCTATTTCAGAATCAGCCGCTATCAAAATAATCTGGCTGCGGGTGCGGGCCAGATATTATTGCTGGTGGGCCAGTTTTGGCCCGCGGGCCGCCTATTGCCGACCACTGATATACAATATCACTCAATATTACTATTAAACACAATGCCGTAAATGAGGCCTACCTGTTGCGCATTCCCTACTCTGCCTTCTCTTATAAAATATTCTTTTTATTGTAGTTAATTTTACATATTGTTCCCAACAAATATATTGTTTAGTGTAAAACATGTTGAAGATTTGCAGACAGGTAGTCGATTCATTAAATAAGCTGTTTCCTCACAAAAGCGGTTCATTCAGTGTAGTGAAGCCTCTTCTCCATTGACATCCATTAAAAAAACAGCCTCTGGTCTCCTTTCCTGCGTACTGGCAGACACAGCGTTAGCATTGGCTGTTATGCTTTTTTGACTAATGGTAACCTTGGATTCCTGAAGCCTTGTCGAGTCCAACAATACCAAAAATGGTATCGCCTTATGGTTAGTGCAACATTGTGATTTAGCGTTTAAAGAACATTCGCGAAATATCTTAACTGTTTGTCCGATCAAGATGAAACCACCATGGTAAAATTCGAAACACCAGTCGTTGACGATATGCTAATGGACAAATGTCAAAATTTTGATAGTAAGTGTCAAAAAATGCAATCAAAGTCAGGTGTGGGTAATTTTTTATGTGTTCATAAATATAAATGTATATAACTCCTAAACAAAATTAGATATTTGGCACGCTTTTTTGGCACTTTGAGGACACACAAAAAAAAGCTTAGTGGCACTATAATTAAACAAAACATGAAATTGGCTCTAACTACAGTAAAGTTGGTCTGATTAAATTGACATGCAGTATCTTTGTCTCAGTTGCTATCATAGTCTATTATGACATTGTTGGTCTGCTGGTAGCTTCCTTGTTTGCTTCTGTTGTGCTTGGCCTCTTAATTGCTGTTTGCAGCTATATTTATTATTATTATAATTCATTAATAATAATATTCCGATTATTATTATCATCCCTAAGACCGTAATATATTACTATTGTAATACAACTGCACTATAAAATAAATGAAAAATATATATTTCGTAAGTATATTAATTATTTTGATTTACACTATAGTAAAATACTAGTGTCTTAATTTCTCTTGCAAGAGTTAAACTCACAAGCTTTTATTTCAGCAAAAAACTGCAGTTTACAAACTCGACTAAGTGAAATGCTGCAATCATCTGTCCACAAACATTTATGCGAATGTGAAAATACAGTAACTGGTGCATATTGCATTCCCAGATGCAGCACAACAGACTGTATACTTATTTCATTAAATCACAGCCTTTTGCAATTTGAAAAGCGCACTAAGCCATATCACAATTTCAATTTTAGTTCTATTGACATACTTTGCCAAAGCAATGACACAAAATGTTAGATTTTTTATGTTACTATGAGATGTGTAAAAACATTTTCGGTTCATTGTGAAGCGGTGACAGGAGAGATTAGACTGTGGTGGGTTGCCAGAGTCTAGGTAATACATGGTTAACACTGGACTGGATCTACCACTAACTACAACAAAAGATAATACTTAAAAGTAACAAACCGTTACATTTTTACTGACAGGTAAGTGGAGAATTCAGAGTGACCTGAAGATATATTTCTCAGCAAATGTTTAGAGATCTCACAAAATCTCTGATTTATGTAAGAGTAATCTGAATTTATTGCAGATTTTTAGGGGGTCTGAGATGAAAGAGGGGGGTGGGGGGTGTTCTATGGAGGCGAATAACCCACTAAATAGGTCTATCAGCGCCTATGCATGAAATGGTGGATGTCATCACATTTTGCTTTATGTCCAGATTCAGTTTTAATTAGCAGGGCTCAGCTGCAGTGTGCTGCAGTGGATGTGAGCGAGAGAAACAAAGAAAAGAGAAAGCAAGTGAGTGAGAGAGAAGGAGGGAGGGAGGCAGAGGGTAACAGTCCAGCAGTAAAGGATGCATTAAGCAATTAAAGTTAGGGAGCGCAAGAATGAAGTGAAGCGATGATTTCTTTTTCAGTAATTGCCTGGTGATCACAAGGGAGTCAGGCATAGGAAAGAAGGCAGCAATATACTGTGCATCAGCATTTTATATTGACAGTCTTTAATAGACACGCGCGCGCACACACACACAAATACAATCCTTTTTTCTCCTAGTCACACATAAACAGCCTTTCTTTCTGTGTGCCTCCATATACTCTTATACTAATAAGTCTTATATATCAACCTACGTGAATGAACACACAAACATACCATATGCATGCATTTGACATTGTCTAATTATGTATGCATAAATATTTGATGAAGAACACAGGCATTCTCAGTTTACTGTATTAGTCAGTGTGAATGGTGGGATTATATGATCAGCGCTCAGACTGGCTCATCTATGATTTATCTGGTGGCTGTGGCAGAGCTCGGCTTGCTTTCCTGCCGCTTTCAAAGCATTTGTCTCGCCTGTCTGCACCAGATAAGATAGAGGAAATTCTCCAGTCAGGATGCAACAAGAAGAGAGCGGAAGAATAGGAGAGATGGAGAGAAAGGGGCCAGAGGAGAAGTGTAACCTTTTGTTTGTCACTGGTATGAATAGTGCAGCAGGGCGCAAGGCTGTGATTAATGCTAATGTATGCGGTTCGGTGCGGGCAAGGCCTCTTGGCCACTGATTACCTATAGTGGAAGTGTTGAGGGGGTGGGGGTTTAGAGGGAGGGTGGCCTGGCTGGCCATCTTATTTCGGTTAATACGTCGCAGCATGCAACACACAAAGCGTTGAAGAGGCAGGAGATAATCAAGAGCCCAGCCCATGGGGACATGCCAGATATTGGACTGCACAAGGAGCGAAGGCAAACCAAAGCCAGATGGAACACGATTTATTCCTTTTTTTTATTATTCATCCCAACTGAAGTATTGAGGAAAAACATAAATTATGGATTAAATAAGTCTTTTTATCCAGTTTTACACCAAAAGAAATCTACAGTTGTGTTTAAAATGTTTAGATCACATAACCAACAAAATGCAATTTTCAATTCAATTTTATTTTGGTTTTTCTCAGTTTTCTCAGATACTTCTGCCTGTGGAATAAGTATATTAAATGTGAGTGGCAAACAAGAGGCAGAATTTGAAAAACTGCTTGTTTTATATATATATATATATATATATATATATATATATATATATATATATATATATATATATATATATATAGAAAAATTAATTGTACATTATTTTTTATTCAAATAAGGGTGCTTATAGCACTATTTCTAACGACTTATGTCTTATGTTATCACTATTTCCATCAAGGGAGACAGTAACACTGACAAATTAGCAAATTAGCATGGAATTACTGCCATGATAGTTCAGGGACATTTTAAGACTTTTAGCAAGCTTTAGGAACATGAATAAGAATGAACTCACCATGCACCCTCTGATCAACCATCCACTGTAATGACCTTTACACACAAAAAGTAGTCCAAATATAAGTCTCCCTTTTCTTAAAGGGACAACTTATTTAACGCCACACACTTAAGACACTGCTGAGAGCAGCGCTTAGATGCGCGCTTTCCTCTCCGTAACAAAATAAACACAACAAAATTGAGAAAACAGCAAGCATTTTTTTTATATCGAAAGCATAAGAAAAGCATCTGATCATAACAACATGTGTGTTAGCATGAGCTCTGCAAATTAGCACTCCATTAAAGTCATGTCACAAAGCAAGCATCTTTACAGTATCAAACATGAAAAACAGTGTCAGTGCCTCAACAGATGAAATGAATCAGAGAAGAGTTCTATGTGAAAGAAGGTGGAGCCTCAGCACACACCTATTATGCTATTGTCACGGACCAATGGTAGCACGAAGGTGTTTTGCAGCTGGAGCAAACTTTTCTTGAGAATTCTCTTTGGCAAGCCGTTTCAAACTCCCAAAATAAACACAAAACAAACTTCTTTTTGGCCTGATTTTGTTCGAATTACGTCACATCAGTCTGTAAAGTCCAAGAGACTCACTATAAAGTCCAAGAGACTTGAAGCCACTTATTTATGAATAGAAATTAGAGCTAGTGAAACAACACAATCATAAAAATAAACCACCAACAGCATGTTAAGATTTAAGATTTTAAAGCCAACCCTTGGAGCACATTGCAACTTGGTCAGTTCACAGCCGTTAATGTGAGCACCACAACATGTCATTTAGTTCCTGTGTTTAAAACAAACAAATGCAGCTTTATTCAGTTACACTGAAGGACATGGAGTCTTTACTGCTGATTATCATTTCATGAAATGATGCTAAGAATTAGCATTGCTTGGGTTAATTTGATTTATTACTGTTCTGAGAAATGCCAGACCGCTCTGACAGTTTGAGATGCTTGTCGGGGGTCAAACGGAGCCATGAGCTGGATTAAACTGCTCATCTGAAAAGTTCAGTTTGGCTGAGTAAGTGGATTAAATGTACAGTGGTAAGGTTGGTCCAGAGCAGAAGACCTTTAGATATATGCAAAGAATGAGATCAATATTTGAAAGTGCTTAAAATGGCCTAAAAAGCCTAAAAATTCAGATCTTTGAGTGAACATCTGCCCTGAACCTTTATATAAATATTTCACTTTGTTTAAAGACTTTTTTTTTTTTTCTTCACGTTTAGGGCTCTAAATCTAAGGCTGGATATGCTGGGCTGTTTAATTCAAATAATTAGATAAGTGCTAATTTTAAGTAACTTAAAATTATTAGCCTACTCAAACTTTGACTTATAGGCCATTCACACAGAAGGCATTTTTTGCATTGAAAAACGTGAGACACGAGCAATTTGAGGTTTATGCATTTGAATTGCATATGACATTCCCATCCATTTGAATAAACAGTTTTAACATAAACTAATAAATTTAATGCAATGCATATTTGTTCGTCGTACTGTGCGTAAATGAAACGTGTAAGATTTCAGTAGTAGTACTAATAAACTGAATGTGTTTTAAATACACAATAACCCTGTTTGTATATTTATCATTAATAAATCAAATTTGCTTCAGTCTCATACATTTCTGTCAGGATCACTATCGTCAAAGATGACTGGCAGTTAGTATACCGTTTGGATTGGCGGTATGGTTCTGTTCTTGGCAAAAACTCCCTGCCCATCAATGCAGCCTAGCATGGATAAGAGCAGGGAGAGCAGCGATAACCCCCCTAAGGGTAAACAGAACAGAACCAAGTATTGCAGTATCATTAACTTTCTCATTGACAATAATCAATGTAACATAATTGAAGAAATGAGTTTGATCAAAAGAAATATCAGAAGGTCAAGTCCTGACTTGACGGAGGAGGGTAATTCGCTCCTGAGCAATGCGATAAAGCTGCTGATAATACTGAATGGACCACATATATATGAATGTGGTGATAGGCGGCGTATTCGTATAGGTCAATGTGAATCAGCTGAGTGTCAGCTGATGCGAGCTTGACTAACGTGACCTGCCAGAACTAACGCTATACACTTGATTTTGACAAATATGCATGATATGCCCCTAAATATGCATGAAACACTGCTGAAAGACATAAGATGCAATGACAACGGTCAACAGTGTTCATCTATCGCATGTTTATGTAGAAACACAATGGAAAAGTAGTGCAGTGGAATGCAAAAACTCCTTAGATTTGTTTTTGTTCTTGCATTAAAATTTGCGTGAAAGTGTGTAAATATATTCATATAATAACTTGTTCTTATTAGGTAGAAGTGATAAACTTACTCTTACAAATCAAGCTTAGGGAGTTTCAGAATCTGTTGATGTGAATAAAAGATTGGTTGGAGGATAAATGGGAAACTTTAGTTTGTCCAGGGCTTATTTTAGAGAAGAGAATGAAAGGCTGGACTTTCAAAGATAGGCCATATTTTGCCATGTTTTTGGCCACATTGTGCCAATAAGGACAGAATTTACACTGAGCATGGGTTGTGCATTCCCATCTACAGGGAAATACTAGAGGTCATAGAAAAAAACATGCTCATGCTGTTTGGAGAAATCCTAAGCTCTCTTTGCCATCAGCCTCTGTGACCTTTCCCCTCTACAGAAGAGCTCTCAGGGTCACATTAATGCATTCATTAATGCATTTCCATGAACTTATTGCAAACCAATTGCTGAATGGTGAGCAGACTGGAGACCCACACAACCCCAGAGAAAAGGGGAAAGGGAAAGAGAGTGACAGAGATAGATTGTGCTCCCCTCCCCATTTGTGAGATGGAGCAGTAAAGTGTTGTCTGGCAGACGAAGAGCTCGTTTGGTGGAGTGTGCCACTAGGGAGCGTGAGGCTGGGGCTATGAACTTAATGAAGTTTGACTAAAGTCATCAGCGTCTGAGTATCAGGATCTCGGAGACAGGGAAAACAGATGCGGAGGGGGGAAAAAAGCTGAAATTTCCAAAGGAAGCGGCTCACTTAGAGGTCATTACTGTTCTACAGGAAGTCCCATGTGAATGGAGAGGGGGTAACAGAAAGAGTAGGGTTGTGGGGTTGCAACCCACCTGCTTGATCCTCCTTCCCTTTTTATGTTTTTTCTTCTTTAGTGAAGGAGAAATGTACAGAGCTCCACAAATGACATGCGGGAAATAAATATGTATATCGTGGCCACAAATTAACAGTTCACATGACTTATTAATACATCAGCATGTTTACTAATCCGTTCTCTCGTTTGATGGTGTGCATGATGTAATAATTTGTTCCCTCGATTTATTAAATCTTGACCACATTGTAATAATT
Source organism: Megalobrama amblycephala (assembly GCF_018812025.1). NCBI lineage: Eukaryota > Metazoa > Chordata > Actinopteri > Cypriniformes > Xenocyprididae > Megalobrama > Megalobrama amblycephala. Next base: position 54,309,553 of record NC_063046.1, read on the forward strand.
TGTTCTTTGTTTTAGTTAAAGGGGGGGGTATAATGCTATTTCATGTATTCTGACTTATTTACACTTTTAAAGAGTTGGATTCTCATGCTAAACATGGCCAAAGTTTCAAAACACGAGTTGGACGAATGATTTCTGTGCCAAAAATTCTCTTCCAAATCCTTACAGGATTCTGGGTCTTTTTTTCAAGTATGGGCCTGAGTGACATAAACGGGGGCAGAATTCCTTGTATGGGCACTTCTCCCAGAAGGGCGAGCGCACCGACCAGAGCGAGAGCGCAAGAGCACGCCCATCAATGCGTGTTCGGGTTTACGGAAGTCGTCGGCAGCGCTGCACAGGTCACAGGATTTCACGAAATCAACAATGTCACCAAAGAAGTGTGTTTTTGGTTGTGAGGGAAAGATAACCTTGCTTCCCAAAAAGCCAGTGTTCAGTGGAGCTGAGAGATTCGTGCTCACGCATTACATTGATGCACTCTCGACATTTGTTATTAAAATAACCATAGAAACTGATAGGTGCAATCACTTTTTATTGGTTAAAATGAACGGAGAATATCTCATGTTTTTCCGAGGCTGCTCGAGCCCTCAGGATCGGCGCTTACGGTTTCATAAACAAGGCCCAGTTCAACTCTGGATTTACAGATCATTTGAAACTGAAAGATGGAGCGGTCACAGCGATAATGATCCTGGTTATGAGTCGGAAGCACAGGTGGTGAGTAAAACTGCTTCAAATGTCTTCAATTTGTTGGCAATAGGCGCCTATGTGCATATAATGTAAACAACACAAACGTAGTGAATTCATTATTCATCATTTCCTATATGCTATATTCATTATAATGATTCAAAAGTTATCCATGGATAATGCGATGGTGTGTTGTGTGTGTTTAAATACAGTTGTTTAGCTGACCATTGATAGCTTGTAGCCGATCTATACGCAAAAGCTGCGCATGCATGTGACAGCTCGTCACTCTATCTCCGCTCACAACGACACGCCTCCAGGCACTCGGCTGTTTTCGGAAATACTCGGTACAGCATATGGATCTTTTATAAATATGATAAATCTTAAGACTTTTTCGAGATATGAAGGATGCACTACTACTCTATAGGTACTCAAGATTAACATGAGATTGGCATAAACTATGTGATAACCCCCTTTAAAGCAAAACTGGTGAAGAAATTAGTTCAATGTGGCCATAATTTACTAAAACAAGGGAACAAATTAATATATTTTAAGAAGAACTTTGTAAGTCATGGCCACGATTGAACCAAAACGAGTAAACGAATTAGTAAATCGAGGCCATGATTTACTAAAAGGAGAGAATGAATTCTTAATTGGTGGCCACAATATATATATATTTATGTCAACACCTCATGTGCGGGGCTCAGTAGAAAAGAAATCCAAAACTGACTAGACTTTAAAAAAATGCAGCGATTTAATGTTCTAATGGTATGATGATGGTTCTATGTAATGCTTAAAACTTTTTCTTAAAATAAAATGTTTTTTCTTAAAATAAAGCAGTATGTTAAATATTGCCTCTTTGATGTATGGCAGTACATGCAGATGCAAATGGTTTTGCCCTACAGAATACAATAATGCAAACATTTTGTGATTTTATTGGTATTTCAAGTTTATTTTATCTGTTGCAAAGTAGAAGGACACCACTTGTCACCACAATGAAGAATGGCCCATATAACAAGTGAATGCTCACTTGCTTTTGCGTGATACTTCCTCCACGCCAAAGGGTGTCAGTATAAAGTCCAAGATCACTGTGGAGCCAATTATTTATGAAGACAAATTAGAGCTAGTGAAACAACGCATTCATAACAATAAACCACCAACAGCATGTTTAATAAGATTTAAAAGTCAAACTTTGGAGCATCTTGGTCAGTTCACAGCCGTTAATGTGAGCACCACAACATGTCATTATGTTCCTGTGTTTAAAAAAAAAAAAAAAAAATGCAGCTTTATTCAATTATGCTGAAGGACATGGGGTCTTTACTGCTGATTATCATTTCATGAAATGATGCTAAGAATTAGCATTGCTTAGGCTAATTTGATTTATTACTGCTCTGAGAAATGCCAGACCGCTCTGACAGTTTAAGATGCTTGTCGGGGGTCAAATGCAGCCATGAGCTGGATTAAACTGCTCATCTGAAAAGTTCAGATTGGCTGAGTTCAGTGGATTGAATGTACTGTGGTAAGGTTGGTCCAGAGCTGAAAGCCCTATATATACCCACAAAATGAGATCAATAATCAAGGAAACTGCCAAATATCTTACTGCACAGGAGGCCATTTTAAAGTGCTTAAAATGGAGTAAAAAGCCTAAAATTGCTTTTTCAGGTGATTCATACATGTCATGTTGAAATGACCACAATGCCAAATCGACGACTGTGGGATTTGTCTTTTAGAATTTTTATAGGGCTCTTAAAAACATTCTTCATTGAAATGTCACTCAGAAGAAATCTACAAGCGGCATTAAAGGAATAGTTCACCCGAAAATGAAAATTCTGTCATCATTTACTCACTCTCATCATTTACTATAGCTTCCTAATGCACGGTGAGGGGGAGAGTTTGAGTCGCCAAAGACTCTCCGAGGATCACAGCTGGAGAACTGCAGAAATTAGTTGAGTCTTGGGGTCAGAAAGCCTACAAAAAATGACCAAACAGCACCTACATCACCAAAAGTTGTTTGGGAGGGTTTCAAGAAAAATCCTCCTCACTCATCCAAAAACAAACTCCAGCATATTCAGTTGTCAGACACGACTGGAACTTCAAAAGGGACCTGGTTCTATGGTCAGATGAAACAAAAAAAAAAGCTTTTTGGCAGCAAACCCACCAGATGGGTTTGGTGCAAACAGGGATAAAAAGTACCCCGTGCCCACGGTTAAATATACTGCTGGATATTTAATGCTGTGGGCCTATTTGTTTTGCTGGAGGTCTTGGACATCTTGTTCAGATACATGGCATCATGGATTCTATCAAATGCTAACAGATAAAAATCAAAACCTGACTGCTTCTGCTAGAAATCTTATAATGGGCCGTGGTTGGATTTTCCATCAGGACAATGATCCCAAAAAAACATCAAAACCAACACAAAAATGTGTCACTGAGCACAAAATGAAGCTTCTGCCATGGTCGTCCCAGTCCCCTGACCTCTGAACCCTAAAGAAAATGAGTGGAGTGAACTGAAGAGAAGAAGCACCAACATGGAGCTGGGAATCTGAAGGATCTGTAGAGATTCTGTATGAAGGAATGGTCTCTTATATCTTGTCAGGTGTTCTCCAAATTCATCAGGCATTATAGAAGAAGACTTAGAGCTGTTATCTTGGGAAGAGGACGTTGCAATAATTGGGTGCCAATAATTGTGACCATCGTGAACTACAGAAAAAACATTTATTTCATAATGAGCTTTCCCCCCATTTTCAATTGTTTTACTTTGATGAAAATTTTTTGAATGAAAGATCAAAAGGATAAACAATGCAGATTTATTTTCACAGCCGCCTTTTCTCATATTTACTAAGGGTGCCAATATTTGTGGAGGGCACTGTAATATAAGTAGTAGCAGAAGAAGAAAAAAAAATGTTAAAAAAGCATGCATATTCTTAACATAGCTGAGCTAGAGAACTGAAGCACATACTTAGGACCATCTAGGGCCATTAACACACGATTCATAATTCTACTCACGCAAAAGTTTGTCCTTGTGGTGGGCTGAAAAAGTGTAATTTAATATTTCAAAACCAGCTTTAATGAACCTGTCAGTTTAACTTGCATTCACTATAGCACTTCAACAAAACCAAGTGGTAATTTGGTTAAAGTCAACATTCTTACATGTTTAACAGATTCCAGGTCTTATTGTAAATGGAGATTGTTCCAAACATTTTTTTTTTTTTTGCTTGTAAAATGTATTACTATAACTTGCTACAAAAAACTTGAGCATTTTATTATAAGAGTCACAATATGTGCACTCCACAATGCTAAGTAGGCTAGTATAAGCTGGTTTAGAACACAATAGGAACTATAAGAAGGGAAACAACTTTCTTTTCTACTGATGTTACTTAGGCCGCATGGGCTATTTGATGCCACATGGGCTATTTGATGTTGACCAATAGAGTGGTGCAGGTATGACGTATTCTTGTAACTCAAAACCGGAAATTAACATTTTAGCACTTCTGGTTCCATCTTCCAGAAGTCAATGGGATTTTTGAATGTATGAATTAAGGTCTGTGGTGAACAGAAGCTCACGATATTTTCAAATTTTATTCTATGACATAAAGTACATCAGTAATACCCTCTTGTAAATTTTATTTATTTTTTTTTTTTTTTTATTTATTTTTTTAAAGCTTTTACTTGTCTTGTAAAATGCGGTTACTAACAAGTGGTTAAATGGGACTACAGAGGTTGTCGGAGACATTAAACGTCACCAGCCAAATGGATAAACTCATCTACTCACTAATCTACTTTCACAGCATCGTTGTCTTTATAGTAATGCTCTTGCAAACTATTATAACTCAAACTTTCAAGGAAATTGTTCTTAAACAAAGAGTTATCAGAAGCTTAGTGATTGTTACGTTGAAGCCATGTGACCGTGATGTTCTTTTATAGCCTACGTTTAGCTTTTGACTTCTTGTATTTACACTTCAGAATTCATAAAGGTTCTGTTCATCTGTGAAGATTATCGCAATGAACAAAATGTGCACGAATCATAACCCAGCAAACATTTGGACGTTTAATGACCTTTGAAAAGATGTCATGGTGGAAAAATAGTTTGAAATTTGAATGGATGTCTTTGACATTATCTTATTAATCAGTCAATTAATTAATTATTATATATTGAACTACACGTAGCTAAAAGTCAAAGAAAGAATTATGCAACCCCAGAGAATTGTAGACATGTACAAATGTCTTTAAAATGTTTTTACCGATTTATCCCATCCTACCGCAACTATATTTGGCCAGGGGCACAACGTTGCAGTCGGACCAATGTTTGCTGGGAAGCTTTTGTTGGTCACAGACCTTACACTCTAAAAAACACTGGGTTAAAAACAACCCAATCTGGATTGTTTTCAACTCAAGAGCTGGGTAAATATAGGACACAACACATATTGGGTTAATTTTACCCAGCAAATTGGGTTATTTAACCCAGCATAATGGGTTGATTTAACCCAGCAATGGGTTGATACATTTTTACTATAATACTAGCTTATTTTTTCTTTTACTTCATACATGAATTAATGTTTACGGATTAACTTAAATTCTCTAAACTTTTTTTAAAATACTCCACACAACCACTGGTTTGCATGATAATTCCTTTATTATCATATTTTATAGTATAGCATAATTTATATCATTTTTAATGAATATTGCCTACATTTAAGCTTGTTTAACAAATATTAGAAGTAAAAATTAAACATTTAGAAGAAATTCAAGAGTAATCGACCAGTCTCTGTTGTCTTGTTTCCACCGTAACGGCGCTGGATCTCGTGGTGGAGATGACTCGCGTTCGGCAGGGAAACTGCTAACTTCAGACCACCGTAAAATTCTGTAACTAGCTCCTTAACCTGTCCAAAATTAATCAGTGTACAATTCTGAGAACATATTCTGACATCCTAAGTATTTATATTCTGTATCTTTTTGAATATAATATAACATTTTATGCAAGGCATCAGGCATTTCCATTACACGAAAAGACCGATGCAACACTCTGTAGGTGACTCACATTGTTGCTTTGCATAAAATTAAACAATATACAGAACAATAACAAATTTTTACACAAACCGGTATTTTACTGAAGACATGCACCAATTTGACAGAGCTGCACTGCGGTAAATAATTCAAGCGCTCGATTGTTATGTCTGACCCAGGATCTGGGTAAAACAAAAACTACCCAAAAACTGGAAAAATAACCCCCCATAAATGCTCAACAGGCTCAACCCAGGACTTGGGCAGAAAAAATAACCCAAGATTTTTTAGAGTATATTTTCTGCAGTAATTCAAAAGCCTTTGGAAAATCCTATTGGGTTTTTCTCACATTTGGTCCGGCTCCATTTTGGTATGGAATGCCTACTTTTCACACACCACACAAGATGTACATCACATTATGGAAGTAAAATGGGTTTGAATGACATTTCTCATTTAATTAACCGATATTATTGGTATTATTGCTAGAATAGAGTCCTTTATAGTTCAGAAGACTTCCAGTAAAAATTTTTGGTTAATAATTAGGCCAAAGAATACAAATAATAATAATAATAATAATAATAATAATAAAATCTATAAATAATTTTGGCAGGAACACAAGCTCAGACAGACTGTAGATATATGAGTTATGGTTAAGAATTCATCTGGCAAAGCAGTGGCTTTTCAAACAGGGTAGTTCAGTATACATCACATCCCTTGCATACAGAAATAGATAAACATGTTGCACATGAGAATTTTTTATTTTTGCCGATTTTCCCTCCTCGTTCAGTGTTTCGTTCAGCCTCACCCAATGGTGCGTTCGCTTATATGGCTGTTTTGTTTGTGCTATTGATATGAATGAAGTCTTCCTGACTTGTTTTTCTCCTTTCGCCTCTCATGCTTTTATTCCGTGATGCTGTTTTTCTCTGTCTGTCGTCCTGCTCGCACCCTCCCTCCCCTCTTCCATCTCTGGTGGCAGGGGGGAACTTACAATGCATTTCACGTCCAAGAGGAAGTGTGTTGCTATGGTGGTTGCTAGGGATTTAGTCTGGAGTGACGTGAAAAGTCCGAATATTTAAGGTGTCCTTCTAACACAGGGATGTTTGAAGCCGCTCGGAATGAGCAATCACCTCTGAGGGTTGCATTTTCGCGCCTCTCTCTTTCATTATCATGTCTGCCTCTATGGAAATATCACCATTGATTTTCAAAAACACACTGACGGAAAAACTCGGAGAGACATCAAGCTATGCAAAAGAGCGTGGCTTTCTAGTAAATACCTGAACATCGCTATTCTACAATATCTCTGTGTGAATCTGTGGTAGGAGTAAACATCATTTTGACGATGGGATCAGAATGTCGCAATACAAAAAAAAAAAAAAAATCAACAACACAAGGCAGCATTTTTGTTTTTTTTATCTTTCTTTGCCCGGCAATGAGAAAAGCAGTTTCCTATAATGTCCTTTCCTCACCTTCCTAATGGAGTGTTTCTGTGGTGCAGATTGTGTGCTTTAAGGATGTTCTTGGCCATGGGTAGTGAGGAAATAATTGATTGTGTTGAAGTGGAGTTGGCCGAGGCCACACTAGTCATTGTGAACAGGATTGTAGACAATCAGTGTTAACTAACTGTTCTCCAGAGACATTATTGAGGAAAAGGCTCAATACGAGCGTGGAAGGAAGGATCAGGTGTTGTCATTATTTCCTCTCACCAGCAACTTTTGACTTCTTTCTTGTAAAACTTTCTTGTAAATTTTCTGCCTTCACAACAAAGCATATCTCATGAAAGACGTGTTCTTCAATTACACACGCTCTGGAAGAATAGATGTTTTGTTTTTGTTTTTTTCTCCTGTCTTTCATCTCTGTATCGTTAGATGTGTTTATGGATCGTCTCTTTAGTGTTATTCTAATCAACTCTATCACTGATGTTTCTCCTAAAACTTCTTTGGAGAAATAGAAAAAGGACCAAATGTTGTTGCTACAGAGTAAGGAAAACAGAGCTGGAAAAAAGAATGTTGGTAGCAGCTCAGATAATTTGGTCTTTGATGAATTTGACGAGAAAATGAATTCATAAATTAAAATGCCTGACTTTACTATTTGGTATTTAATATATAAAATGTTTATCTGCATGTATGTATACTGTATGTAATGTATGTACAGTGCAATTGATTTATAATATAAGAGTCTCCGCAATAAAAAAAACACTGGTTTTGAAAAACTAGTCTAAAAATGTCATGTGGTGTAACCATCAAGTTAAAAGTATTACCATCTTGAATACATGTGTACATCATTTAAAAATAAATAAATATTCAAGGTAAGAAGTATATTTTACAAACACCATGAATTAATTATTGTTTTAGGGAATTGTACAACATGACTTTTTACAACGTGAACTAAGATTACCTTCTCATAAAACTGTCAAACTATCTAACATTTTTAATGACCTGTCCTGTTTAATGATTGTCTCAATTTACTCTCCATTTAATCACTAATACAGAGACGGTACTGGTCATTTTTCTTTCATAGTCTCATCGGATGCATTGTCTTACTCTTTAGGCTTCCACTGATCTCACAGCCCTCAGAGGAACACAGCTGTTGAAGACTGAGGTACGGCCACAATGCATTCACAGAGTTTTTGACGCTCATTGCTCTTAATAGTCTGTCCTTAGACCTTTTATTAGCAGTGCACAAATTATTCTTATAATTCACATAAAATCCTCCTCAAAATCCAATCGCAAGTGTGCAGTCTTTTCAATGGGTTATGCTGTTGTTTTTGGTGTTGATCGTTTAGCCGTTGAAGCTTTTTGAATACGCCTTCCCAAATCTGGGGACCTGACATGGAAATTACATGTGAACCTACAAGAATAGTTCACCCAAAAATGAAACATTTTTCCTCACCCATTGTAGGACTTTTTTTTTCAGTGGAACACAAAATGTCTTTTTTTTTGTCCATACAACCAAAATCAATGGGGACCCCACTGACATTCAACCAACCTTCAAAATACCATATTTTGTGTTACGCAGAATAAAGAACATCATGCAGTTTTGAGTAAATGATGACAGAATTTCCATTTTTGTGTGAACTATCCCTTAAAGTCTCTACAGCCAATTGAAAAGACTCAACTTCTATCTCTTACAACCTTGTTTTAATTAATCTCAAATTAAATATGGTGTCTACCCTCAAGCACATCCATAAAGCAATGCTAAAGTCTGCAATCTGTTTGGTAACCCATGATGCGCACTCAGGGTTGTATCTCCCCAAGAACCCTGATGTCTGCAAAACATGGGACTTTTTCCTCAGCGGTCTTGGAGACACATCTGGCTGTATAATGTATTGACAGTTGTGTGGTCTACATTAAGTGCATACATTGAACATGCACGTCTGTCTAGGGAGGGGGGTTGTTTAGGAGGAAGATCAATATAAGGTTAAATGACCAGGCCCTCTTCGGCACCACAGGCCCAGCGAGAGCTAGAGGGAGTAGCCCTTCCAAAGTCTCCCCCTCCTTCTCCTTTTCCCTACTGCTTCTGCAGCCATCACACATAGCTTAGTTAGCCTGGGAAAAAGAGCCCCAAACCCCAATCAATAACTTTGGTCTTGTCTGCCTAATTGCTCATTGGCTGACATTGGCACCCGACTATATGTAAGTGCATGTTCCTGGAGTGATTCACTCTTCCCTTCCCTCTCTCTCCACCTCCCTCTCTTTACTCTCAAAAACACCTTACGCCCTCCGTTCCTTCCTCACCGCGACGTTTGGATGGGAAACCCGAAGCGCAGTTGTCACGTCGGGACGTGAGCATCCAAAGACTCCGGCAAGACCTGCTCCTCTCTCATCAGGCCCGTGATGCCCAGAGCGTTCAGGTAAATAAGCTCCGCTAATGACCATTAGGCAGATAAGACTCGCTCTCTCGTGCGCCTGTTATGCAGATCTGCGACAGGAAATTACCTTTTTTTTCTTCTTTCTGCTCCCACACCCCCCTGCGTAGATGATTACTGTCCCTTCAAGTCTTAAGTGTGGAGTGTTTGCATAGCGCTCTGATTATTCTTACAGCACCCTGCATGAATAAACAAATGGATGACGGCGCATATCATGGCACCGCCAATGCGTATGGCTACATGTTCGTGTATGGAAATATCATTAGGCTTTGTTTCAGCGGGACGTGACGATAACGTCTGAAATACGTGTTGATTACGGCAGAGCTATTTGCATTTCATTTAACGTCGAGAGCTAAAGCGACATTCCCCCTCTCTTTAGATTCAAATGCGATATTGATCAGTCAGTCTCGGGAGCTCAAAACAAAACAATGATATTGGTCCTGAGCGTCACATGCATTTTAACCTTTGATATTACATATAAACAAACAATTATGGTCATTATTCGAATGCATGATCCATTTTCCAACACTCCATTTGCCACAAGAAGCGTTTTGCTATTCCTTTCAGCTTTTTTCCAGTTGTAGTGTGCTAATGTCATGATTTAAATGAAGTATTGATCAGTTTAGGAGGGGAGAATGGAGAGAGAGCGCAATTGTAAGGCAAAGAAAGAGCAGGGTTATCGGCTTGCATCACACACCGAAAAGCAGAGCAAAAGGATGAGCTGGGTTTTTAGGATTAAAGGGAAACGATTCTCATTCTTCCCTCATCGTTTTACTCCACAATCTGGCAGGAATTCGAGCGTTTGCTATGCCAACAAACGGATGGGAAGACGAGACAAGGTTTGAAGTGCTTGTCACCAGACCACAATCAATGGGTAAGGCGAGGGGCGACTGTTTGATTTAGGTGACTTAGGCGAATTTGTGGATTACTCTTGGGCCTCTAATGAGGACGGCTGATTAATTGATTGTTGCGGGGAGTCCCTGGGCCTCCATTTTGGATATGCAGCTGTCATTGTGTGACAATTTGAAATGCAGATGAGGATGCTTGATAATGTCGGACTGGACCGGAACCAGGGGTTTGCCAAACCTCCTCCTCCTCTCTCTTTTTCTTGACTCCCATCTTCCCCTCCTCTCGGTTCTCTTTAGCAGGTGACCATATTGTGGTAATTACAATAATAATTATTTATTTTTGATATGATGTGGTGGGCCTTGCTTTAATGATTTGAAAAATAGCAGACCATTAATGAATACTTTGTTGCAAAAAGTGGATAATGGATTGACGTGTCGCAATGGTACAGCAAACTGCTTGTGTATGTAACTGAAAATCGTAAAGATTTGTCTGTAGAAGTATTGCTTGTTCTCTTGCTCTTCCTGTCGAACAATGAGCTGTGATTTCGCATTTGTTTAAGAAGCATTGATTTTTGTTTCTGCATTCAGTGCAGGGCTGCCCTAGCCTGTCTAGAGTGTCAGGGTGTATGTGAAGGGTAGAGCCGCTCATGGTGGATGTTGGGGCTGCGATGAGGGCCAGATGGACACCAGTTCCTCTTTGCCGGAGCTCTAGTCATGGCGGGTTCTGCAAAACGGGGAGTATGAGAAGGAGACTCTTTGTAGTGGATTGATTTTCTCTTCCTCTGCGCCCTGCCCTCTATTGTGGTTGGATAGCTGGACGTCCAAGAGCAGAGGCTGTGGGATCTGCAGAGAGAGCTGCAAGAAAGCCAGCAGGAGCTCCAGAGGGGACACGACTACAACCAGCAGCTGTACGGACAGCTACAAGATGCCAGGAAGCAAGATCAGGAGCTAAAAGCTCAGGTAACATCTTCACGGCCAGGCCCAGGCTGCTCAGGCCCACTCTCTCTCTGTCTCTCTCTCTCTCAATCTCCATGCTTTTGTTTAGGGCTCTTCTTCGTGAGACACTTTGATCTCAGACCATTGCATTTGCAGTAATTTATATATTTTTCTCTTCTTCTTATGGGAAATCATCCTTCTTAGAAGAATAGCTGTAATTATAAAGAATTGGCTTACAAAGAGGAAATGTTCAGATGGGGATGATTTTGAGAAAGGCTTTGAGGAAAAAAAAAAAAAAAAAAAACATAAAATGATCCCAATCAAAGCTACCTTATTTAGCGGAAAGCTTCTGTTGTTTTTATACATTACAGGGTGGTACTTGCTGTAATGGCAGCGGCTTTTAAGCTGCAGTTGTTACTTTGACATGTGGACAAATGTTTTGATTTGCACAAGATGGTGAAATACTTAATATGCAGTTTTTGGGGGTCTGAAATCTGTTGTTTTTTATGTATCAAGTAAACTCTTTGTTTGCTTAGGTAACTCTGCTAAATTTGTTATATTTCATGTCTGCTATAGACCGTGCAGTACATGTGTTGAGCAGCTGGCTGCTCGACTGAAGTGAGAGTTTACTTTGAGACAGGTGTTTGCCCCTCCCCTGTTGAGGTGAGGAGGGTCCCAGAATTTTTTTTCCTTGCCAGATGCCAGGGAGCATGATCCCTGAGAAGTCAATTTACTCTGGAAGGAAAAATGTAGATAGATACTTTAAACGTCACAAAACCCTACTAAATTTGCACTTTCAAAGCACAGGAGACTTAATGGGGATCTAATTTATGTTTCTTTTTTGTGTCAACCTTGTCTAAGATGTTTCTCAAATTCCTCAGGAGAAATAAAATTGAGACAGTATTTATAAGTGTGTGATCTTGTTAGAATCTGATGTGAGTTCAGATTAAGTCTGATTTTTGAAATCATTGTAAATCTGAGCACAGTGTGAGACATGTTGGAGATCTCTTCTGAAACTCTAGAAAAGGACACAGCTAAGAAGGACAAAAATCTGAGAAGCAGGAGACTTGTCTATGTACTCTCCATTTAGTCTCACTGCTGTCTTATTTAGATATTGAATGTGATTTCCTTTCTTTTAGGCTGTAAGTGTAATACATGCATAATTTAAATGCATATAAAACAGTTTGTTGTAATAGACATGTTGCTACAAGCTAGTGTTTGCTGCAGTGAGACTCTCAGCCCTCCCCTCCTGGATTGGACTGCTGACCAATCAGAGCTCAGGCCACTGCTGTCCGTCACCAGTGGCTGTGTCACCTGTCGCTAGGCATCATGGCAGACTTATTAAGGGAGCTCTACACTGATTGCTCAGAGAACAACCTCACAGTGCCTTTGTTTACTCACAGTTAAGTTCACGGCCTTTTTATGCTCCAGTCGCAGTTTGTTTGTTATTGTGTGAGGCACCTTTATTATGTCTGTGTTCACAGCTTCAAATGCTTTTAAATCAGATTCATTACTTTGTGATACTGAATTTCATGTACAATATGTTCAGTTTCAAAGACTTGAGCAAGAATAGAACAAAACTATTTAGAAGATTTAATTTAGGTGCACTAAGTATTTTTTTTTCTTCATGATTCGCTGATTGATACATTAGTGCTGTTGCACTTTATATTTGCACTTATTGGTATGGATCACATTTTTGGTTACCAATGCCTTTTAAATAAATATCGTTTTTAAAGGCATAACTGATTCATTTATTCTGCAATAAATGGGCTGGGGAGAGCTATCTGGATGTTTAGTTCTGTATTGGTTGATCCAATCACTAGTGATCATCCGAGAAACATTGATGTTTACATCTGGTAGTAACATGCATTAGCGTTCACTGTAACCATGTCTTGAACTTTGGGGGCGACAAAACTAAATTGGTGGGATAGTAATTAAATAATTAAATGATTTAGGAATTTAAGGGAATAAAGAAAAATGAAAGTAACTACAAGTTTTTGTAAAGTAATCCATTTGAATAATTTGCAAGTAATGCATTTATTTTAAAATATGCACACATTCACTCTTAATCGTTTGTCTAATATAGCAAATATTTTTCTGTTTCATCACATTCAGTTATTAATTGCATGAATTACATACATGATAGCCAATGTTTACAAACTGAGAAATCTGAAAAAAAAAAAAAAAAAGTCAAGTAGTTTGTATCACTGGATATTACTGTCGTTCGCTTAACATTAAAACAGTTTTCAAATATTAAATGTTTAGATATACTTAGATACTTACTTATATATACTTAGATATACTTAAATGTTTAGATTACATCTTACCTCGCACTCATTCTTTCACCGAAACCGAACTGAAGCATCACACTGGAATTCATATTCAGTGTCTGTAAACAGTAAATTATTATAGGTTGGCTTGTCATGCTATTTGTCAGTAGTGGTTATGGTCCTGGTTTACAGTGCATTGTGGTCATGTGCATTTTTGTCCACTTTAGAATGTGGTTGAAGTAAACTAATCTCAAAACATTTAGACCCCAATTTCTATTTCTATTTAGCCTTGTACCATTTCAATGTGAGATAATATCAAAATGAAGCCAAAGGATGTAGTGCTCTAATCATGCTATCCACTCTATGAAGAATAAAACAGCTATTTTTGGCCACTTGTCTTCATTTCATGTGAGTGTACATGATCTGTCAGTAGCATTTATTGCTTTAGTTTTAGTTTTTTTAGTTTTTTTTTTTAAATTGAATGCTAGATGAGAGCTATATGAAATGTGATTGCTCTCTTGTAGCTCTCGGAGGTGAAAGGGAATCTGGTGAAGGTGCAGGTGGAGAATGAAGCTCTTCTGGAAATTAAACGGCACCAGGCCACTGAGGTACCATTTTTGATGTCAAATATTCACTAAAAATTGAGTATTTATCATAATATTATATTTTATTGGAGCTTTGAAATATGGTATTGGTATGTAAGCTCAGGCAACAATTTTGTATATTTTGGTCTGCCATAATTCAAGAATTTAGGAGCTATACTTGCATGACTAGAAAATGAGGGCTTGAGATGTTACTTGAAGGCCGCCTTGCTTTAAAGGGACTTTTGTACCAAGTTGTTTCTTTTATTAAGTTTGATACCATGAGAATCTAATTCTGATTCTGAATGGTACAATTTTTTTTTTTTTGAAAGCTAAATACTTTGATATTAGGTGCAACTTACATATCTCATACCTTTCATAAAGTCCGAGATCTTTCTAGCTTGTTTGTGCAGCGGTGTGCTTGTGCTCTCTCTCCCTAATTAACCTGTATGGCCGTGGATCTGAGCTCTAGCAGATGTCTCTCTCTAGGGGGCTGGGTTTTTTATTGGAGTTATACATAGCCATGGCTGAGGGGCTGCTGAGAAAAGGTCAGGCCTTAGTGAGCGAGTCTGATTATAGCTGGGAAATAAGTGCTCCACGGGGCTGATTGCAAGGAGGTCACCTCCACCAAGGGTCAGATTGAATGAGTGTGTCTGTGTGTGCCCTTGGAAAGAAGATTCTATTGCATTATGTTTCTCATGTATGGCGCCGCCCTGGAGGTGGACAGAGTTTCTGCGGAGCTTAGTTTGGTTCGTTCCACGGTGTTGCAAAAGTGCAAAGAGGCCCAAGAAGCTAAGAAGAATTGCCACGAACTGGAGGATGAGCTGTCTGTTGTCCGAGCCCACCTGAGCCGGTGCCAGGAAGGGAAGCAGGATGCCAAAAATAGGGTGAGACTGGATAATTCACAATTTACAAATAATCGCACTGATGGTGACTACTGTATATGCACTTGAGTAGATGTACTAGGATTGGAAATGTACTTAAAGAAGTACTGTGGTGATACCATACAGGATTATTGTTGTTAAAGCTGCAGTCCACAACTTTTTTTGGTTAAAAATGATCCAAAATCAATTTTTGAGCAAGTACATAACCAGCCAGTGTTCAAAACTATCTAATTATCTTGTCTCGATTCACAGCGGTAAGCTTGTAATAATGTTTTATAATAAGAGCGACACAGCGGATTTCTGCGGGAAATTCGAGCATGCAGCAGTTCCTCTGTGCGTCATTACATCACGTCCGTAAACAGAAAGGAAGGAGTCCCGTCGAGAGGCTAGTCAGTTATATCATGTGAGGATGCTGCCGGTAGCGGCACATTTATAGCCTTTTCTCACTGCAGCTGAAATAATTAAACTTATCATTTTGATGGCGGATTGTAATCCAGAAAGATCCAAATGCCAATCATCAGTGACAACTGGAGATTCACCCGTAGCCAAAAAGCAAAAGACTTTGGACTGTTGAGTGGCTACAGAAATTGAAATCTACAGGTAACGCTAATACACACTAAATACACAGTCACGCAATGCTGATGTTGTTAACAATAACAATTTGAGAACAATATAACAGTAATAATACTTTGCACAGTTTGGCATGATCCGAGCTAAGCGATCGTTAGATTTAATCATCATTGGCAGCGCAATTTATTGTAGGCCTAATGCTTTTTTCTTCAGTTGGTCAGAACAAAAGTGGCAGACATGTTACTTACTTGTTCAGATGATATTTTCCAGTGAAAATTCTTATATTGGTCATACTTTCAAGACATAGAATCTGTGATTCTGAAGTACAGTATCCACAACGGTGCGGTGATTGACAGCAAGCATTAGATTTATCCGCGCTGACGAGCTGTGCCGATGCACAACCCACGTACAGATAACTGTTCCGCATATGACTGCAATTGCAGGTTTCAAACAGAGATGGCGACAAAGAGGAAAAATGCAGCTTTAACTAAAACTAAAACTAAAAAAAAAAAAAAAAAAAAAAAACACAAAATTAAACAATTAAAACTAAATAAACTAAAACAAATAAATAAAAACTAATATAGGCATTAGAAAAACTACAAAAAATGAATACATTTGAATAAAAATAACCAAAACACACGACTAAAATTAAAGTGAAAACAGCAAATATAAAAATAAAATCTAATTTAAAATATTAGCAAAAATATAATAGTATATCAATGATAGTAAAATAACACTGCTACCATGGTGCAGTGATGCTATCAGCTGGTGATACCATAGTACAGAATGATAAATGTCCATACACCATAGTATTTACATGGTATTCCAGTGAATACCATTTATTACCGTGGGATATGGCCAAAAAACCATGGTAATACTGTAGTACTTGTTTGTATGCCATTACAGTTTATGTCATTCATAAACCATCTACTGCTTGTTCATAGTCTCTGACCTCTCTATAATGTCACATGGTCTGGGAGTCATTACTGCAGTTAATGCTATTCTGTTCATCCAGTTGACCTCTACTCATTTTACTGAGCTGTCTTAAGCAATTCTACAGACTTTTGAGAACAGATTTTCAGAATAGTTTGTTTTTACCCTGAACACACATTATACTGACAGATGTTTACGATAGAGAAACTTGTTAAAGAAAAAAAAAAAAACTAGAAATATCATGGCTGAGCAGACGGGGAGAATTGTTACGCTTACCAGTGTACTGTCTTTTATGTTCTTGCAGATGTTAGCAAACTGCACTTTTATTTTATTTTATCCATGCTAGTGTAACAGCTCCGGTTCTACTCGCCCGCTCTCAGCGGGATTCAAAAAGGTATTTCCGGCAAGACTGCAGCCTTTAGTGTGCCTCTTGAGGCCAGAGGTTCACTCGCACAGCTCTTACTAGCTGGCCTAAACCTTACTCCCATCCAGGTCACGGCACCAATGTAACCCCTCCAGTTCTACTCCGCTTCAAGCAGGATTTGAACTGGCGTTTCCAGTATGGGAAAAACCGCAGCCTCTAGTGTCAGTCGCTCGTTAGCCGCCTCTTGAGGCCAAAGGAGTGAGGTTTACTTGCACAGCTGCAGTTCTTACTAGCGGGCCTAAACCTCACCCCCCTCCGAGTCACGGCACCAATGTAACCCCTCCAGTTGTACTCGTCCCGCGCCAAGCGGAATTTGACCTGGTGTTTCCAGCATGGGAAAGACCGCAGCCTCTAGTGTCAGTCGCTAGCCGCCTCTTGAGGCCAAAGGAGTGAGGTTTACTCGCACAGCTGCAGTTCTTACTAGCGGGCCTAAACCTCACTCCCCTCCGAGTCACGGCACCAATGTAACCCCTCCAGTTGTACTCGTCCCGCGCCAAGTGGAATTTGACCTGGTGTTTCCAGCATGGGAAAGACCACAGCCTCTAGTGTCAGTCGCTAGCCGTCTCTTGAGGCCAAAGGAGTGAGGTTTACTCGCACAGCTGCAGCTCTTACTAGCTGGCCTCCATTAAACTCACCCCCGCAAACCTTACTCCCATCCGGGTCACGGCACCAATGTAACTCCTCAGGTTCTGCTCACCCTGCTCCGAGCAGGATTTGAACTGCGGCATGGGAGGCCACGGCTCCTCTCGAGGCCAAGGGAGTGAGGTTTACTCGCACAGATCTTAAGGCCCCGATATACTCACGGTGAAGTTCTTTGTTGTTCTTCGAAGTACGTGAACAGCAGTAACAGTTAGCAAAAATCCTGACGCCGCCCACGCTACTGAGAGCAGCATTTAGATGAATATGTAAATATGTGCTGCACGTTTTCCTTTTAATAAAATAAACAACAAAAATGACAGCAGTGAGAAAATTGTAAAGAAAGCATCTGATCATAGCGATGTGGATGTTTGAACCAGCTTTGCAATTCGGCACTCCAGTCAAGTCACATCACGTTTATTTATATAGCACTTAATAGATTGTTTTAAAGCAAGCAGCTTTACTGTATTAACCCTCAGGGGTCTGAGGCTGATTTGGGGCCTGGAGAAGTTTTGACATGCCCTGACATTTGTGCTTTTTTCAGTTGTTCATAAACATATTAATGGAAAAAGTGTCATTACACTGTATTCAGCACAAACTAGGCTACAATAATATGTACGGAACATGTATGTACATGTTTGTATTTTTTAGGGAATAACGTTTATGCGTTGTTATTGAAAAAACAAAAAACTTAAGTCACTGAAATAAAGCCAAAAATATATATATTAAATCTGTGTTCACAAGACTTCTGGGTATTGGAGGTTGTAGACTAGAGTTTTTGCTTCAAAATTATGTAAAATTATCATTCCTACTCCTTCATATAAAACAATAGAGAGATTTAAAGTTTCTAAAACATCTTTGGTCAAGAAACACAGTATGCGTGGAGGCGTGAATAATCATGAATAATGGGTGATTCTCACCTGAGAAGACAAAAGAATCAGATAAAGAGCTCTAATGACCTGCATAATAATGAGTTCTTTCAGTCAAGTAGGCTGTGAAAAAACCCTGTTGATCATGTCTCAGCTCATCATAATGTAAATCAAACATACAGAAAAAAAAAGCAATACTGTGAAATATTATTACAATTTAAAATAATGGTATTCTATTATTAAAATATAATGCATTTCTATGATACAAGGTATCTGAACAGTTATGTTACCTCTATGGCATTTCATATAGGCTTTTAGCTTAAAAGCATGCACATTTGGAGAAATATTGATGGATTCTCATGTTTATGTCAATTTTCTATACAGAGGAGTAATATTTATTCAATATTTATTGTTATCACTATGAACGCTGGATACTGTTTTTAATTCATACTTGCAGCCGGAGGGTGCTCTGTACACTTTTAGTCCACAAATGCCAATGCTAAAGAAGAATATGCAATCCAGGAAATAACTGAACTAACAGAGGCCAGAGATCGCTAACTATGGCTATTCAAAACACTTTTCAAGACAATAAATACAAGATTGAGATGATGTATGCATGTATTGACTGAATTTGCGTCTGAAAAGCGCTGGCTCTGTGGGCGTGGCCGCATTAGTGGATAATGAGCTGAATCACAGACTTCTGACATGGCTCTCTTTTCATACAGATTACATAAACACAGACGGTTTGTTTTCGATTTGACTTGTACAATTTAAAACCTGACATTTCAACATTTCTTTAGACATATGTGTCATTTTTTTTTTGTCATTAGTATTCATAAGTTACAGTTCATTTTCTGAGAACTATCAAATTGGACTTCGTTCAGAGGGAGACGAGAGATCACGCATGTTAGTTTTCTTTATTTTACAAAAAGCACAACATTTTGTTTTTACTCTGAGTGTACACAAATAAAAGAAGATATTCCACAGATTAAAATGGTGTATAGCTCTTAATTGTATGTGCAACATTGACGGAGTATTTTGAGTCTCTTTCACACTAGTTAGAAAAAAAAACGCGGTGATCACGCCGGCGTGACCGCCGACCCGAGGGAGTTAAACATGAGCAAACAGTGTCAGTGTGTCTTTCAATTAGAATTTCAAATATATTTTCTACTATAAAATGGCTTTCCAGTCTCTTCATGTTTTACTCGTGGAAGTCAGACCTCAAGGGACTGAACAGAAGAAATGAACTGGAGAAGATTTCCATGTCAAAGAAGGTGGAGCCTCTGGGCACACCTACCTATTACATAATCACCACTGACCAATGGTAGTTCGAAGGTGTTTACCAGCCAGAGCTATTCACTTTGGCAAGCTGTTTCAAACTCACAAAACAAACTTTGTTTTTGCCTGAATTTGTTGATGTTAGACCAGTTCATTCTTCGATTTTGCTTGAAGTACATTGGGGTCTTTACAAGCGGGTCTCCATTATGCTAATTTGACAGTAAAATAAAATGACCTTTTTTTGTGTTAACGCCCTCTCTTGTGACGCTTTTGTTCGCTACTTGCTGTATGAGTTCATATGTTTTGAAGGAGGCGTGGCTTTGTAGATGCTCTGAAGTGAGGGTGGGATCTTATGCTTTCAAACCTAGCTAGCCATTGCTAGCCTCTCCAAAAATAAACTACCCTACCTTTAATATTTACAGGCCAATAGTTAAAATATAAATTTATTTTTATTGTTCTTTATTTTGTTCTGAATTATCCTCTAGTTTCTTTCTCTCGGTTTTCAGATGTTCTTCAGGTCCAAGAAAGGCTGAATTTTGTATTAAATGGAATTGTGCATGACAGAAAGTTTTTAGATCTCCTTGTCAGAATATCAATGAGAGCTCATGTGTTCTTATTCTCTGTGACTATTACCTTTTGTTCATGATCTGGTACTTTAATAAAATTTCCTCTATTGAGAAGCATAGTATTTTTCAGCGTGTCCTGCAAAGAATCAGACCTAAAATTTATACATTTATAGTATGAAATCATACTGTGATTTTTAGATTATCAAGCTCAAAAAATGTCTAAAAGGCACCATAAAGGTACCATAGAAGTGGTCCGTAAGTCCTTTACTTCTATATTCCAAATCTTCTGAAGCCATATAATAGCTTGATGTGAGGGACAGATCAAAATTCCTAGTCTATCATCTTAATAAAAATCCCGTACTTCAAACTATTTTAATATATATTTTCTCAATAGAGTGAAAAGATAATGGATTTTGATCTATTCTTCACTCAGTGATCACATGGACTACTTCACAGAGCATTTTGTCCTGTTTTTGAAAAGAAAGAAATAGCGTTTAGAAATACATTAGTGTAAGTAAATAAGATAATTAGGTTACACTTTATTTTAAGGTGTCCTTTTTGCTGTGTAATTACACATTTAAGTATGGAGTAATTTTAATTAACTATGTACTTATTATAGGGTTGGGATTAGGGTTTAGTTTAGGGTTAGTTGAATGTAATTATGCATCATTCACTGTTATTACCATAGCAAGTACATGTAGCATGTAACAAAGACACTGTAAAATAAAGTGTTACTGAGAATTTAAATTTTTGGATGATCTATCGCTTTTAAAATCATTATTTCACCAATGCACAGCTGCATGGACAGTTTTTCTTTGTGAAAGAGCTTCACATCTGAGGTTAAAATAAGCCCCTGGCACAAGCCCCTCTTCCCACAGATCACACACTTTTACACTCTGAACGGCCATGATTTTCACATAGAAATGAAGCTGCATTTGTGATTGAAACTGTGGCCGCATTATTACTCACCGGTGACTCTGTGAGTGTGTACGTGTCTTTCTTGTGTGTTTTAATGACGCATACATCCTTTATCTGCAGCCTGCACTTAATCCCAGCACTGCTGGCTCAGGAACAGATTACTGACAGCAGATGTGATGAGAGCAGAGCAGGGGAACATGACACACACACACACACACACACACACACACACACACACACCTCCGCTTCTCATTATGACAGAACAGTGCAGCCATTTTCTCACTGCTTTGTTTGTTTTGAGCTACCATCTTTGCTCTGGTTATTGTCTCCTTCTCAAAACATTTCTGTGTTTGATGGTAAACATTTGTGATGTGAATTTCATGATCTTTGTGCATGTGTGTTCACAGGCTGAGCTGATACAGTGGCTGGAGGATGAAGTGTCTAGGCTGAAATCTCAGCATAGTTCAGTCTGTCAGCAGGTAACTGTCTTTACTATCACACACTCTTATTTCTGCCTTACGGCTTGTTCCCACACCTCCCAGTGTTACCATGTCAACATACTGTAACTGCCACATCTCCACTATAATATTGAAAGGCAATCAAAGGTTGTATGGTATTGAGTCAAGTCTTGGAAATGCCCTCAAGCAGCTATTTAGTATCTAGACAAGTTAGCTAAACTTATATTTCAATAATAGTAATACAGTTTAATCAAATGTAAGCAAAAGTGTGACATTGATCATGAAATGCTTTTTGGATCAAATCATGCTAGACAACATGATCTGAGTTTTCACAGAACTTGTGAAATGTATGCAGCTTGTGTGGGGCTGCCATTAAAGAAAAGGGGCCAGTGCCAGGGTTAGTTAAAGTTAACTGAAACTAAAAACATAAAAAAAAAAAAAATAATAATAATAATATATTTAGTATTCATTTTATAATCAATGTGAAATAAAATTAAATATTCAATTCAATTTAATTAAATTATATATTATACATTTATAAATATATCAATTATATGTATATATATGCCATGTGATGATTAACCAACATCAGCAAACTGTAAACATTGGAATGTGTTGTTAAATGATTCATATATTAACATAAAACCTCAGCATGCGGTTCATGTAAATATTTCAGAACTGACAAAAAGGCAAAAGATGGCTGCTTTTATGAATGAAGTGACTGGCTCTTTTAACTCTTTTCCATATTGAGCATTGCAGTTTCTATCCAAGGGTAAAGGGTTAGCCTTGCCCAACCGTCTGGTCCCAAAAAGCATATTAACCCATTTATGGCTATTTAGCTGTGTATTCTTAAAAAACAAAAAACAAAAAAACAAAGCAAAAAAAAAAAAACATTAAAGGGGTCATGAACTGCGTTGTTTTATTGTTTTATATTTTCTGGGGAACACTTATAATGTTAGTATGCTTTTTACATAAGAAATTGTCATCATTTAGAAATAAAAGGCTTTTTTCCTTTTTTCATTTTGAACGCTGTTTTAAGGGGCGTGTCTGCTGTGAGACTTCAGTGTAAACACCCACTGCTGTGATTGGCTAACATCTTTCTATCTGAAATAGCCAAGGATTACCCTCTCTCTTTTAGCATGTTTTTACTATTACAGCTCTCAAGGTTAACTAATCGTGAAATGTGCTGCATTACATTCAGATCTATGGCATTATATTTAGATCATGGCATGAAGGGTTGTAGTGATGAACACCGTTGCAGATCACAGACATGTTGTTGAGTGCATGAAAGCAGTGATCTCGTCAGTGCAACTCAATTTTATTACACTAACAAATTCTTTCATCTTCACTAACAGTGCTAACTCAATATAACTAAGAGATTCATTGAATAAAACGGGAGTTTAGGCGTGTGTCCAGAACTCAGTCACTGATAATCTCGTGCTATTTGATTGACAGCTCCAGCGATTGTAAAGGGAGCGTTCTTTGAACGCTTTCTTTTTATAATTTAATCACCATTTAAATAAGAGAAAGTATGTGAAATTGAGTGTTTAGTCACTGGTTTGATTTACTGACACATAGACAAAGAACATCTGACTGTACATGAATCATTCCATATCAGATCAGGCATTAGAATGAACTCAATTACTTACATGTTGTTGCATTACTGTCGAGTCCATATCGTAAAAGTCTGTTAGTAAAGCCTGCGCTGAAATGCGATTGATTTACCAAAGAATCCACAGTGAAATACCGAAAAAAATAAATAAAGCTCAACTGAGACATTCACATTGTTGAAAATAAATAACCATATTCCTAGCATAACGATCCTTTGAAAGGTAATGTAATTTTTGTACTGTTTTATCGCTCTTCTCTCCTCCTCATCTCACTAACACACTAACGTTGCAGTGGCTTTGATTTCGTCTGTGGAGGCGGCGTTTCACCTATCTATGACAGACAGGCACATTCCGGGAAGAGTCGTTCGTGCGGCGTGGTGTCAATAAAAGCTTTTGTTGGACTAACAAGGAAGTTTTCAGTTCTGAAACTTATAGGATATTCTTATAGTACGATGACCTATTATATATCAAAAACTCTAGTATAAGTTGATTTCTCAATTCATGACCCCTTTAATTCAGCGCTCAGTTCTTTTTGGAGGCTCTTAAAAGTGCTTATATCATAAAATGGACTTATGTTATTCCTTGTCTGCTGCCTTTCTCGTCACAGCTCAGGATAGTCGCTAGTGAAGTGTTTGGGACAGTGCACATTCTTGTGGTGCCAATAGACATTAGTGAAGTCATGACATCCATTGCTTCATCCCAATTCACAAACTGTCCATCCTAAATAATATTGGAAGTTTGAATTAGTGTGTCCCAAATCATAGTATGTTGAAATTAGTATCCTAAAGGTATGTGGGTGGACTACTATTTCTGATGAAAATTTGAAGTGCAGATCCATACACACTTTAACGGCTAATATTGCCCACAACTGATTGTGCATTTGGTTCAAATACAAGCACGCATAAAAGGTGTTTAAAAAATAAATAAATTAATAAATTAAATTAAATAAAAAAAAAAACATGGCGAATGTGCAAGACTGACGGTTAAGTAGAGAGGTTTAGATAAAAGAGTTTGAATGATCAATAATCAGAGGTTACACTTTATTTTGATGGTCCACTTTAGACATTCTACTAACTTTGCAACTACATGTAAACTAAAGGTGATGTTACACGGGGCAACTTTTTGTTGCTTTGGCACTTTCCTATAGAGAATGGGCAACACATTTCGATCTAAAGTATCCAAATAGAAATTTGTTGCCCATTCTCAATGGAAAAAGTGCCCAAGCAACATCGCTTGGTAACATTGCTCAGAAAGTTGGCCTGTGTAACATCGCAATACTCATCAATACTCTAATGATAGTAAGCTGACTTGTAGTTGCAACATTACTAGTTAGTAGAATGTGAAAGTGGACCATTGAAATAAAGTGTTACTATAATCGATAATATTTATTTCAGCTGCAAGATATAAAGATGCGTTTGGCCATCAACTTTTAATGCAACTTCTTGATGCATCATGCAAAAACATGAGGAGAGTTCTCCACAGAGGAGAGTTCTCGACTGGCAGATCAACAAGCTGCTGCTTTTGTTTCCAAGGTCAGGCCAGTTTACATATGCGGTCCGTTAAAGCCACAATTATGATGTGGTAGTATGTTGCAAAATAGACCTGCTCTTCTACTACACACTCAAAGGTATGTACTTTTTCTTCACAAAAAGACCGCATACTTTTAGGACATAATTTAAGTAGGCGAATTGGGATGCAGCACAATTTAGATTTCAGAGCTCAGGTGATTGACTCAAAATGTTCCAAATGTAGCAGATTTCAAATCATATACTTCAGGGTGCAAGTATTGCCAGAATTTCAACATGAGTACTATAGCCATGGTTCAAACTGCCTTGCATCTCCCCTAAATTCTGTTTCTTTCTTCTTATTCTTCTCTCTGTTCTTTGCGTCTGGTTGTGTCTGGTTGTGTGGTTGTGTCTCTGTAACCCTCCGTCCTCTCGGGGAAGCTGTAGGGACGGCTGGCCGCTTGAGCCCTCATGGAGGTTAATGGTGACTCTGGCTCCAGGTGGGAGTAATCAGCTGTGTGCAGTCCAGCATCTGTAGGCAGCTGGGGAAGCGGGGGTCAGCGGGTATCAGCACACCATCCTGAAACCCCTCTCGCTCCCTCCCTCGCCCCCCTCCTTCCTCCGGCAGAGGAGTGTTAGGGCCCGGAGAGTGCCGAATGATTGCTAATAAAACATTTGATTGAGAGGAGAGCGGAGTGCCAACCATAAACAGGCTGAATTCTGCCCTTTAATTTCAGCATCTCCAGAGAATTGCTTTTGCTGTGCCGCAGAGTGAGGCTTATACACAAACAGTTAGTTGTCTAGCCTAGAACTGAAGATCTAATTTTGCACGCGCAAGCGTGTGTGCGTGCGCACGTTCGGGTGTTTGTCTATTTTGTGTTCCTGGGGACAAAAACTAAGGGCTTTTCATTTTAAATTCTCACTGCTGTAGATGCTGCCTCGACGCTGATAAGAAAAAAAAAAAAAAAAACAATCATTTCATACTGCTGAGAAAATTGGCCGTAGTGCAGCTAAGATGGCAACAGCCTTGCGCAGAACACGGCGGATTCTAATTTGCTTTTTCTGTCAGGTTGAATCGTGCTCCTGATGTGTGTGCGCGTGCATCTACGTGACTGCATCCAGACGGCGACGGTATATTAATGTAACGTATGATTTACTAAATGCCTTTTTGCTGCACTTCCAGTATATAATCACCATGTTCCACTATAACATTCACAACAACACAGAATTTCAGTGCATTTCTGCATAAAACACATGCCTGTGTGTGTGTGTGTGTTGGGCTCAGATGAAAGGTTAACGCAGGAGCATATATCAGACACTAGCGTGCAGTAATAAAGGGCCGGCTATAGAGCTGCTTCTCTCCTTCTGGGAACCGTGCGCATTTTTATAACCTCACTGACAGCAAGATAAAGTGCTCGTCCAATTAGAAAAATATTTGGGCGCATACCTTCCTGCAAGAGTCCCTGGATTTTTTTATTCTCAAACCCATTTTATGTGGTATTTTCGTTGTTTGTTTTTCCTCCATGAATGCGACACGTGTGTTTTTGCCCTCGCAGCATGTTGCCGCACGCCTCGTTTCTCGATTTAGAGGAGAATGATCACATGCATCCAGTTTTTGTAAGGGTTACAGTTGCAGACATTGCAATGCCTGCACTTCACAGCCTCACGCACGCTCCCTGATTAATTCTTAACCCTTGTCCGTATTCTTTCCTCCTCCTTTTAAGAATAGATGTATTTTGGGGGGCTTTTCTTACAGAGTGCATTAAAATTAAATTCTCTCTTGTTGTTGTGAAAGAGCCTCACGTTAAAAATAATTGGATGAGGGAGAGAACAAAGGGCTGCCTCTCCCTTGTGCGGCTGCATGGCCCAGCGAGGCGTTAATGCCGCGCCCGCCGCATTGTTCGGCTGTCTGCAGCCATCTCCCCAGCCAGACACTCAGCGCTGCTCAAGTCACTTTTAATGTCTGATAATCAAGGTGAATTTTCAAAAAGCTGCCATTTTCAAATGATGGTGTATATATTATGTGGAGATGGGGTTTTTGAGGGAGGGAGGGGGCTGGCAGTGGGCGGGAGACAGGATGAGGGCCATGCACAGTGAAAGAGAGACACCTACTGGTTGCGGGCAGAACTGCTGGGACGCTGTGCAGAGGGTTTGATGGTTACATGACATGTGTGATTGGCTTGCGTGTAAGCTGTGTAGCTTACGTGGTTGCGACAGTGGAACTTGGCACTCCGGGAACCACATTTTTTTTTTTTTTTTTTATCAACTATGCTATTCACGGTACAGCACAGTAAATGATCGCCAGACTGTATGAAAATTAATAAAACTAGGGGGTGACCATGTACTTTGTAAAAAAGGAAACTAAAATGTTAGCATTATTTCATACGTTATTTCATGCATTAGCAATCATTAAACTAGTCATAAATATACTATTTGTGTGACTAAAAATGTATTGGTATATGCATAAATTAATATTAATTTCTATTTATACATTTATAAAAAAAAATATAGTTTATTGTTAGTTCATACCTACACTGCAACAAAACAATTTCATGATTTATCACATTTTTTCTTTTGCCAAATCAACTTCAATAATTAATGTGGTTCAGATTACATAATATTTTGAGTTTCTGTTGATTAAACCAATCGCCTTAATTGTATTAACTCAAACTTTTAGTTTCAATTAACTCAAAATTTTAAGGCAACCAGGTAACTTACTTTTTTAAGTTAAACCAACAATGTGTTGGTTTTACAGTGTAATGAATTAACTAATGTTAACAAGTTAACAAGTGTTTAATTTTGCTCACAAACCTGGCTAATGTTTTGTGTTTTTCTGGACTTCTAAATGGTTTGTATCTTTCTTTCATTCTTTTTTTTTTTTGCCAGGGTGAGAGCACAGGAATTCTTGTGTAATTTTTTCATGAATTTACATTTTCGTTTGGGCAGTGTAGATGGAGACAGCCATTCGCTACTCTACCTGAACCTTTGTCGCGCTTTTTACGCCGGTTTCACGCATACAGTTTGAGTGACACGACAGTGTGAATGCTGTAATGTTAATACGGTCGTATTTGCTGATTGAAAAGTAGTTTGGCCAATAGCGTACAGGCATTGTACCTAATCAACCAATTGTAGTGTGCAAGAAGGCAACAGTTAAAGCAAAGCAAATATGTCTACACAGAATGTCAGGATTCTAGAGAGCACATCAATATCTAAACAAACCTCAATTGCGGACATTTTAGGCAATTTAGAAATTGCTTTTTTAAGATCTGAAAAGAAGTAAATTCCCGGAAAAACAAGACGTTTGGTCACTCTAATAAAACCAATGCTATTTTTTTTTATATGTATGTCTGTAGTTGCTCATTACCATGGTAAAGTCTGACTTTATTGCTGTAGTGTGTAGAAACCAAGCTCTGTCTCACTATACATCCTTTCTTTCTTTCTGCAGTGCTTCTGCATTCTCATTTTTCACCCCAGCATGCACCACACCGAATGCTGCAATACATTATGGAGGTGAATGTATGCAGCACGTAGAATGTAATAAGTGTGTATTTATTTCCACCAGACTGATTTACTCTCTCCTGTCTTGGAGGAGGGAGAGGAGAACAACCATCTGCATTGGAGTCTGGAGAAATGAGCTTGATGTATCGAATCGTGCTGTTTTTTTGAAGTACGATCCTTTTTATCACTACATTGTGACTGTTTTTGTAAGTTTTTGGCGTGTACGTGTATTTGTACACCCCTATCAAGCAAAACAAAGTCTCTGTGGTGCAAAAATAAGGGGACTAAATACAAAAATGGGATGGAAGCCTGAAATTGCAGCTGATCTTTGTGAGGGCTGTGCGACATGGTCCAAATGCATTATCCTCGTCATAAGGCCTCGACCATTGATAAAGATGGAGAAAAAATACTTTTTTGTGTTCTTAGAAGAAAATGTGCGAGTAAAAAGCCTTTGGTCCGGTGCGTCTGTTTTTGTCATTGATTACGAGAGTGGTTGAGTTTGTTTTAAGATGCCTGTCTTCAGTGGACTGACTTAATGCACCGGCAGAGCGGGGGAATGTGAACGAGGAGGACAGGAGCCTGTGTCTTCACTTCTCTTTCATGAAGAGGCCTCTGCGGACTTGTCGTGCTTCCTGAGAAGGATCCTTTCCTTTTTGCATGTTTATGGCAGCGAACGAGGACGAAAGTATCTTTGAGGCACACAAACATTCATAAACAGAGAGGGGGGCTTTTAATGGGTCACAACACAGGGTTGTCAAGGGTATGTGTGGCTTCAGTAGAAGTGGATGTGACTCTGACCTGTTGATTGACTGTGCTGTTCAGAATCATCAAAACCGGAAGTTGGTGCTCATGTCATGCACTAACCTGATGTAACAGGATAGGTTTCCAGCTGCAAATTTTCCTCACTGAAAGCAAAAATGCAAATCATAGCCAATCAGAATGTATTTACTGTAGTGTTTAATATTCAGATGTGGAGAGGGATTATGGATCAATTCAATTTCACAATGGGTGGAGCTACCCATTCTGCATAAATGTAAATCAAGCGACTGACAAAACAAAATAGCTTTTATTGATTGTTACCAGTGTTGTTTTAGTATCACTGAGATACTCTTATAGTTTTTATTTTTTAATTTGTTTTTATTTTTACATTTTTATAAAATTTTTTGTTAGTTTTAGTAGTTTTGTCATTAGTTTTTGTATAGTTTTTATTAACAGAGACCTATTATACCCTTTTCACAAGGTGTAATATAAGTCTCTGGTGTCCTCAGAATGTGTCTGTGAAGTTTCAGCTCAAAATACCCCACAGATCATTTATTGTAGCTTGTCAAATTTGCCCCTGTTTGGGTATGAGCGAAAACACGCCGTTTTTGTGTGTGTCCATTTAAATGAAAATGAGTTGCTGCTCCCGGCCCGCTTTCCAGAAGAGGGCGGAGCTTTAACAGCTTGCATTTCAGTTGCTCAACAACAACAAAGCTGGAGAATCTCATGCAGCTAAAATGAGGATTGTCAGTAACGGTGTTCAGCCTTACATTGTTCAAACCAGAGTCGACACTGATGGAGAGACTCAGGAAGAAGCTACAACTTTTAGAATGAAACTGAACGTTTCTGAACTTTCAGTGGATAAATTTATGTAGTTGCTGTGGAGTTGATTCAACTCATCGACTAGCATGTGCCATCATGTTAATCTTTTGTGCAAATCCAGCGTTGAATTGACCCTCGTTTGTGAAGCAGTCCAGTGCAAAATGACAGCATGGCAACAACACTCTACTACAACAACTCTTCTTCTTCTCTAAAACAGCTCAACATGGCCTCACTTCCTTTGTTGTGTGTTCTCGGGGGTGGGGTTTATATACATTTTGGAGCTTGTGATGTCACCAACCTGGGAAGAAGCTTGTTGTAGTCCCTACCAGCTGTTTGTTGTAGTCCTTAAAGTAATTTCCGCAAAAGAAAATATCTCTCTTTGCATTGAACTTGAGCGTTGTAACTTTGAAGATGTTGTTTATGCTCAAACAGCAACATTACACACTAACTAAAGTTAAAAAATTGAAATCATAATCAAGGACACCTTTAATTTTTATTTCAGTTTTAAAACTGAAAGTGTTTCAAACACTCCCTCCAATATGCCATTGGATTAGCCAATGTTGCTGTGTTGGACTGCAAATATGCAAGCGTTATTATATGATCACATTAGCGAAATTTCAGCGAAATATTACATGCAATAAAACGTAACGTCCATTATCTATTGTCAGTAGTATGAAGCACTTTCAAACCCGGCGTATTTGCATGAACATCTTGAACATTAGTGAAATCTGCTCTGGGAACTTTTGCAATTCTCGGAATGATTTCGCCAGTGAAAATTTGCTGAACAATGGTAAATGTGACCACACCTTTAAGGTTAAGGTTAAGTTTAGGGGTTTGTATCTTGTAGTGAACTGCAGGTAATTAAATATGCCATTTTTTGGTGACATTATCACACTATCGTTTTATAACACAACAGTTACAGAATGTGTGTATCTCTGTTGTGTAACTACAAACTACGCAGAGTGGTTGTGTGGCACACAGAGCCCAGTTTGATGCCAATACGGGCGGGGTGCCCACGAGGAGGCAGTGTCTGGCCTGAGTCCAGCTTCACACGCACATTTTTGATCTGCCAGTTATAGGTAGAAAAGTCAGAGTTTTATATATATATGGTATATATGGTGGTATATATAGTTCATGCAATTATTTTACTAGTACCTTTCGAAAAACTAAAAATGTGTTCCTTTGCGGAGTGCAGAGAAATATTTTCCCCATCCCCCTTTTCTCTTTCTCATTCCTCTTCTCTGCTCTCCTCTTTGTATCCTTAAAATATTCCGCACATCTCGCTGCAGTTCCGCATGACAGACACCCCTAATATAATCTGTGTGTCTGAATTCTAATTTATACCGTCAGGATAAAATAAATAGTCTGCAGTTAATTATAGGGAGCCAGCGCCTGCCTTTGCCCGGGTGATTTATGAAGTGCGTGCAGGCATTCTCCAACGCATTTTTCTTAATTTATTTTTAATCTGTCTTTCTATTAATTCTGCAGCAAACGTCTTAATGATGTGCGAGGTGTGTGTTAATGAGAGCAGGTGGAAGGAGAGGAGCTGGGGGTGGGGATGGGGTTCAGGGGGGTCTGGACCTACCAAGACCACTCTTAGACCCCCCTTTACTCTAACCCCCAAAAGCTTTCCTTGCCTCTCTCTCTCTCTCTCTCTCTCTCATGTGTTTGCTTTGTTCCAGCTGCTGTGGGCTCTGAGGCTCTGTGTGTAGTGATGTAGTATCCAAAATGCCAGTACAAAAAATGATGGTACCATGATACATTGATTGTATCAGATGGTAATATATGGTACTTTGATATATGTCTTTGATTACCATATTTATACCAATGTATTACATAGTTGTCCAAGGTACTTTAAAGAATACAATGATGCATATCCAAATACCATGGTATTACCATAACATGGTGCAATGGTATGTGACAGGCTAATATATCAGCTGAAGCAATTGCCAAATGCTTTAAACTTTGTGCTCTGTCATACACAAAACCTCAAATGGAAAGTTCCAAACCTGCATGACTTTCTTTCTTCAGTGGAAAACACAAAAAGCAGATATTTTGAAGATTGTTGGTAACCAAACTCAAAATATGCTCAAAATATCTTATTTTATGCCCCACAATAGAAAGAAAGTAAAACAGTTTTGAAATTACATGAGTAAATGATGACAGAATTTTCATTTTTTGAAATAATGTTGCAAACACAGCCCTGAAAATCGATTAACTTTAGAAAAATCTTATTATGTTTCTGCTGTATATGCCTTTAATATCAATACTTCCGAATTGCTTCCAGCGTCATTTTAGAATATTAAAAATTCAGTTTCCAACTGGTAGATATGACATGCACATAATGAAGGCCTCATAACTACTGTTGTAAAGACTAGTGTTACTTGCGATTATAAAAACTAATAAATATCTATATTAAAAGACTGCAACTTTTGTCAACAATAACCATGATTCAGCTCCTGATAGAATTAAATAAACTTTGGGGTTATGATGCTTGAGCTGGTGTAGTATCATGAATATAATTAAGATATCATGGCAACCCCATTGTATACCTTTTTTAGGCAGAAATCTTTAAGGATGTTGATGAAGACATGACATTTTCTCTATTTAGCATGCTCATGTTGATCTTTTAGATGCATGCAGATGTGTCCTCTCTAAATTAAATGGGATGCAAGTGCGTCGCTCTGTTCCAAAGCCTATCTTGCTACTTTTGAGTCTCCCATGCACTTTAAGCACTCCCATGTGGCTCCCATGCACTCCCATGTGGTTTCGCTGCCTATTTAGAACATTCCACGTCAGTCACTTATGAAGTTCCATTTGAGTTAGAATGCTGCCTTAGAGGGAAGCTGCCTATGTCAGCTCACTAGGTTTGGTAACAGAGCTTACCGATAAGTGCGTCTGTCTCAACACTGTCTCCTCAACTCCTTTCTCACATCCTTACCATTTTCTCCCCATCTGCCTTCCTTTCATTTCCTCCTCCCAAACAGATCCTCGGTGAAGCAGCTAAGCATGGGCGGCTGCAGTGCAGCTCCTGCAGGACCAGAGGGATAATTTAATTTATCTTCCTTTTTGTCTCTCCAGTCTGCTCATTTTATTCACACACAGATCATTACACACCAAGACCCCATTTTCATTTCCTACTGTGTACAGACGCATACAC
This sequence comes from Megalobrama amblycephala, assembly GCF_018812025.1. Taxonomy (NCBI): domain Eukaryota; kingdom Metazoa; phylum Chordata; class Actinopteri; order Cypriniformes; family Xenocyprididae; genus Megalobrama; species Megalobrama amblycephala. The sequence goes on from NC_063046.1 coordinate 54,342,619, forward strand.
ACATACACAGGGCTTTAACTAGGCTGGCAGGCCCAGGCCTGGTGCTGCTGTCGATCGATACCCGCGCTCGGATAGGAGAGATCCGCACTGCCTTAATAGGTCCTGCAGGTCCTACCATAAAACACCTCTACAGACCTGAGGACCAGAGGCTTCATAAATTTCTCTCTCTCTCTGTTTCTGCAAGATGGAGTGGGACTGAATGCAGCCGCATGGGGTTGGGGCTGAAACAGAGTCATGCTGGGCGGCACAAGGGCTCGTCTGAACAGGTTCGAGCGTGTAGCTTGAAAGGAAAGGATTGGGAATGTTTTTTGAAGTGGACTGGTATAAAAAGAATTGCTTTAAATGTTTCCTTCTCTAGCATTGGATACTTGTTTTCCCACCTGCCATCATAAGCTTAACCAGCAAGACAAGTTCCATTTTTATATCAATACTAAAACCGAATGAATTTCATGACCTTTGGTTCCGTGAGTTGTTCTCGAACGTTTCATTCGTCCGACAATGTATAAAATGTACTAAATAACTCTGAAAGTATTCCCTACATTAGTATACAGTGCAGAACATACAATGTGACTATAGTGACACCTGATCCTCAAACAAATGACTATTATGAACAGGGTCTTGTTAGCGAATCATACAGCATGACCAGTTATTTCTGATTTATCAAGCTTTGTCTTTTTAGTGAACAAGAAACACACATGAATCAGTTGGAGCAGTTTCTCAGTTAGTCTGACCCACTCACTGAACTGCAAGTCAGTCATTTGTTAGGGCTGTACGATTAATCAAAATAAATCCCAAATTGTGATATTGCTTAGTGCGATTATCAAATCGCAAAGGCTGTGACTTAAAGGGGCTATATAGAATTCAGAAACCCTTGTTATTAGCGACACCAGTGGGTGCTAAGTGAATTGCAGCCAGCAACTTAGCACTCAGCACTTGTGGCACTGATTTCACTCCGTTCCCATGGCTCTTGGCCCCACCCTGCTTGCCACATACCCCCCACCACTCCTCGCAGGTTGGGGGTACCCGTGAGACTGCGCTCTTGTCCCGTCATGGTGGCCGCAGCACCTGGGGGTAAGGACAGACGAGGCGAGAGAGAAGGAGTTGGAAGGATGAGGAGAGACAAGAGAGGGGAAACAGGAAAAAAAAAATTCTTGGTCCGTTTCTAAAACGCACTGCCATCTGCACTGAACCCCTCAACGATGCCTAGTGGTGGCGCTAGAGTTCTAGCTCCTCCGACACCTCCGTGTTCTGGTACTCGGCAGCTCCTCCCCCGCACAGGTGGTGCTCTTTAGAACTTGCGCTACTGCCCTGCTTGCCACAGATTATAAAGTGTATTTCAGACTATATATATCTGGCTATGTGAGACTATAGTTTAAATTAATCTCTTTTCATTTGCATGACACTTTGACATTACAGTACAGAAAAGCTCTTTTCGTCACTATCCATCGAACATTGCATTCGTTTCATATGTCACCAGGGAAGAGAGGCTCTCGGGAGCATGTGTAAAAGTCACATCCTTTTGATTTTTTTCTGGGAAAAATGTCCCGAGTCTTACACACAACAATCCATCTACAGGATTTCATAGAAAACCTAGGAAGTCAGGGAAGGTCTCATTTTTTAAGTTTCATTACAAGCTGTTCATACCTTGGCAATTAAAAAAGCTATTAATACAGGAAAATTCTTACATATAGCCCCTTTAATTAAATGATATGCTTTGCCTTTCTGAGTGCAGTGTGGCACTGTGTACTTTTACACGCAAGCAGCTCATAATCATTTTCAGAGTGGCTTGATTCGCAGTAAATGCTTGTTATTATTATTTTATAGTCATATTGATATATAATCACACAATTTTTGACCAAATTTTGCAACCTTGCAAACAAGCACAGCAAACTCACAATTTCTATCAGGGAAATAGCAATTACATATCCCCCCAAATGAAGCAGCCCTAAATTTTGTCTTTTTTTCTTCTTCTTCCTCAAATTGAAAAGAATCATTAATGGGGCAATTAAGGAATTTGAATTACTAAGAGTAATCGTTTAAGTCAACATGAAATCAAAATGGATAAATCTTCATTTTATGGAATATATTTTATCCAACAAACCAGTCAGTTCCTGATTGACAAAATCATGTCCCATCCTACATTTTTTTTTCTTGTTCGAGAAGCTGTTTCACAATAAGGAAGAGAAAACTATCGCACCTTCCGTTTCATACCAACTTACGATTCCTATACTTTGTTGCTGGTAGTTGCCAGGACGTCACTGTATGGTTGCTTAGTCATTGCTGAGTTTTCTGTGGGATTTAAATTAATAATAGGGTTATTTATTGGTTAGGTCTATTTTGAATGTTGCTCTTGGACCAACAAAAGATGTTGATCACATCCTACTTGGTGAAATTACAGTCGCTAAAATTCACGCCGTCTAAGCTGATCTTTTCAGCAGGGAAAGCTTGACTCTTGATGAGATGTTTGTAAGACGAAAAACATTTGTAGCTGAAGAGGTTCTCCAAGTCCCAGCGTGAATCATTACGAGTGATTTTTACCTTCGCAGTAAGAACACACAGTCCGTGATTTGGCGCGTGAAACACGGTGGGTTGAAATGAGGCGCGCCACTCTCTGGCGCGAGAGATTGGATTAAGAGTTACATTGGCAGTAAAAGGAGATGGCCGCCCAGCATCTGTTCTCCCTCTTTCCTCCTGGCCCTCAGGCAGCGTACGAGCGTTATACAATGTGTGTGCGCCTGCATTAGCCAAACAGATAGCTACCAACTTTAATTGCCTCTGCATCCACTTACTCACCCCTAACGCCCTTCAACCTCATCCACCCATCCCGCTTTCCTCGCCCGCGCAAATGAAAGAGCGAGAGGCGGGGAGATGGAGAGAGAGAGAGAAGGCAAGCATAATTACTTATTTTAGTGGACTGCTGTAGAATGCCTCTCGCCAAATGACTCTAATTCCAAATGGTTAACAAGAGCCGAATAGAGCCGAATCCGTGTGACAGCAAATTGCTTTCCCATTTGCAGCCTTAATGGCTTTTCATACTTTGCACTTCCAATAAGCAGTAAACTCGGAAATTAATATTGCACGCTGTGTTATGATGCAAATGGGAGGGAGATAGGAGAGCCGTACCTTCATGCAGAAAGCTCTGATTAGATCTGTAATTGCTTCACTCTGATTTTTTTCCCTCTCTCGCCCTCCGTCTTTCTCGTTCGTAACTTTCCGACGTATTTATTGAGCTATTTTGAGATTTGCCATTTCACTTATGCATCAACATTGACTGCACTTTTGATTTGTGTCACGCTGTGGTTTTTGTTTTCAAATCAATGCTAATCAGCGGTAATTTGCCAGTGGCGCGGAGACGCTCGTCCTGGGGGTTTAATGTCTTTGCTGTCACCTTTAAGGTGTTTGTCACACATTCTAGTCAGAACAGGTTTTTAAAATGAAACAGAATAAAAACAGGAGGCTTGTAAACGAGACACGAGCGTTTTTAAGGTGTCTTATTGAAATGCACGCCGCTTGCACGTATACAAACGTTTCAAGGTGAATAGACAATCGCACAGGTTTAAAGATGTTTGCGAAACACTCTGAGGTGACGTGTTAATAGCGGTGCTAATGAAAGCCTGAACTCTAACGGCTCGCTCTTCTGCCTGATTAGCACATGCGTCTCACATTTAGCTGTGCTTGATTAAATGTAGATTGCTCTAGATGAAATGAAATTAAATCTTGATTAAATAACATCAGGGCTTGAATGAAGCATGTAAATGTGTAGATAATGTAAATAGGAAGATTTTCCTCTCTGCTGGGTAAAAGAGACATCCGACCATCAAACTTCAAGATTTGCTAAACAAGCATCACTACTGTTGCGCATTCTCAGGGTTGAAGATCTGAACGAAACCCTTAACCCTGTGTTTTATAATTTGGCAGGTAACTTGTCCAGTACCGCTAGTGCGACAGACAAGAACGATAGGGCTAGGTAAAGGCTAGGTAAAAATATTTATCTTTTAATATTTTTACTCTTTATTTTGAGTTATTCGGTTTAGTCCATTTCACAAACAAATGACTCCTGTGAGCTGGTTCTTTTTAGTAAATCAGAAACATGCAGCATAGCAGCTTTGACAAAATGGACGTAATTGAGAGTGTGAGAATGTGAATTGGAATCAAATCTGGAAACACCGAACTATATATATATATATATATATATATATATATATATATATATACAAACACATAGTATATTAGGGCTGTAATTACACAATGTGGTGATTAATTAATCTAATTAATCGCAAATTAATCGCACATCAAATTTGGCTGAGAAATTACCCCCAAAAGATAATTTAAAGTCATTATTGTGTTAAATGACAAAAGCTTCAAATAGACATTAAAACAAAAATTTGCTTTAGAAAAAAAAAAAAAGATATTTGATTCTACGCAGAATTTATAACACATAATCTTTTAGGCTTCAATGGCCATGAGTAAATGATGACAGAATTATCATTTTATTATTATCATTAATATGATCATTTAATTATTACATTATCATTATCATTATCATTATCATTAATTATTACCTTTAATGGTTTTTTATTAATATGGAAATATGAAATAATTTTTAATGAAATTTCTGTATACTCTAAATAAGAAACTAAAACTGCCAGTAGGTGGTAGTAAATGTCTAAATGAGCAAGTCATTAGGCCCCATCATACACTCGCCGAAATGCGACACCAGGTGTGACGCAAGTGTTTTTTGTTAGTTTCAGCCCAACGCAGTTATCATTTTCATGCCCAGTGTCCACGTTGTTTAAATAGCACTCACGCCCATCTGTTCACTCATGAGCATGCTGGTCTGAAAACAAGGTGTGTTCAGGCGCATTGTTGGCATGTTGCTATTTTTGAAAATGAAAATGATTGAACTGAAAATGATTGCGCCATTGACCAACAAAAACCTTGTCTGAAGTCAATGGCGCAGTATTTTTATTTATTTTTTTTTAAAGGGCATGTTAGTAATATGCGCCTATAGGCAGGTGCACATCACGCGTACACTCTGCCTGTTACACACGCAGCAGAACACAAACAAACATTAACTATTTTTTTCCATTGGTAAACTAGCAAAAGTGGATTCTGACATGCTTAGATCGTTAAAATAGGGCCCATTGAGTCATTCATTCATTCGATTTGTTCAAACGGCTGATTCATTCAGGAATTAAGTAAATGGCTCTCTTTATGAATGGGCCATTGAATCATTGGTTCACCTGATTGATTCACTCAAAACGTGGATTCATTCAGAAAGAAAACACCGCTGTGTGTTGCTCGGAGATGCACAACAGTTCTGCTCTCGCTTTATAGGTAACATTTTTGTTAGCAGACAATATTGTGTCTGAAATATAACACAATATTAACTTCATATTTATTGAACTGTTGTATAAAATCAATATCACATTTGCACTCATGCTATTCCGGACATTATTTTGTGCTATTGTGTGGCAGATGCGTTAAATGCGTTAATAATTTGAACACATAATTTTTTCCTATAACTAATTGATTAAGTTAACGCGTTAAATCGACAGCCCTAAAATATATATTTTACGTATATGCAGACAGAGTGCAAGATAATACGGTTTTACTGCCTCGCAAATGCCATCAGTTTTGTCCCTTGCTTTAGGTGGAAAGTGTACTGTGTGTTTCACAGCCCCAGATGCACACAACCATCTGACCTTTGGACAAAAATAGCAATTACATTCAGCCTGATTGGCTGACGATTGTAAGCAGTGATTGAGGTTAAGTGCCCTTTGGTCTGTCGTGTGCTGCCAGGCCGCTGTATGCAGTAAGGCTGGAGGTTCACCTGACCACTGCGCATGTAATCTGATCCCCTTGCATGGTTTCCATGGCAACCCTCTCTTTCTAGTGCTTCTTGTTCCCATTTCACTTGTCACTTCAGTAATTGCCTCAGAATTTCCCTGTCTCTTAGAGTGTTGGGAAAAAATGATGATGATGATAAGAATGATAAGACAATATTTATGAACTGTGCATTAGCGGACAGCGGATAGAGAGGCAAAATTCAAAGGGAGATGATGCTGGAAAACAAATGCTGTTGGTTAATGGTTTTACACGGTGGTCCAAGCTGAACATTTATGGTGACTGGTGTAGATGACTGACCAGCTGAACAGAAGAGACCGCATTCAGCTAGATCAGGGGTGGCGAACCTCGGTCCTGGAGAGCCACAGTCCTGCCGAGTTTTGCTTCAACCCTAATCAAACACGCCTGAACAAGCTAATCAAAGTCTGAAGGGTTACTAGGAAGCTACAGGGAAGTGAGATTTTATCAGGGTTTGGAGCTAAACTCTGCAGGACTGTGGCTCTCCAGGACCGGAGTTCGCCACCCCTGAGCTAGATCAGCAGCACTGCCATACTGGAAATGTTAACATCAGGTTAAAGCAAACACAATCTAGCCTACTGTTATTACAATGATAATGATTCAGACTATTTACTAAAGAGTGTGAGTTGCAAACAGACTGAAATGGAGTAACTCCTTATAATAACATCCCATTAGTTAATATTAGCTTAATGCAGTAACTAACAACGAGCAATACATGTAGGTATGATGTTTTTTGCAGAGTCTTCAACTTCATTCTCATCTTCGAGTCTCAGTCAGCTGACAGTGAGAGAAAAAATATCAAACATAAAAGCAAAGGAACAAGGTACTTTACATAATAACTAAATTATGTTCATTTTAATAATAATATTGTATATTTTACCTTAGACCAACAAACCAGTAAGCAAATTTCAAAAACCAACTCCATCACCTTAAAGGGATAGTTCACCCAATAATGAAAATTATCCCATAATTTACACACCCTCAAGTTATCCTAGTTGCGTATGACTTTCTTCTTTTAGACGAACACAATTGGAGTTATATTATAAAATATCCTGGCTCTTCCAAGCTTTACAATGGTGGTGAATTGTGCTCACGAATTTGAGGTCCAAAAAAGTGCATCCATCCATCATAAAAGTAATCTATACGACTCCAGGGGGTTAATAAAGGCCTTCGAAAGTGAAGCGATGGGTTTTTGTAATAAAAATATCCATATTTAAAACTTTAAAATAACAAAAAAAAACTAAAATAACAAGTTCCGGTAGACTTCCAACACAAGTCGAATCCATTCACTTCCATTATAAAGCTTGGAAGAGCCAGGATATCTTATAATATAACTCTGATTGTGTTCGTCTGAAAGAAGAAAGTCATATACACCTAGAATATCTCTTTTCCTTTTTGAGTGAACTTTCCCTTTAAGCTTACACCACTGTTAAAAAAAATACATTCATTTATTTTATTTATTTGTTTTTTTATTTTATTTTTTGAAAGAAATTAATACTTTTATTCAGCAAGGATGCATTAAATTGAACAAAAGTCACAGTAAATACATTAACAATGTTCAATAACAGTTTACAATAAGATCCCATTAGTTAATGTTAATGTTATCTAACTTTAACATTGAGCAATATATTGTTACAGTATTTATTAATCTTATGTTAAACATTACATTAATCTTAGTTAATGAAACTACATCTGTTCTTTGTAAGTTCATGCTAGCTCAGGTCCAATAACAAAGGCGCGTTAGAATATTTTCATTGTTTGTTCATGTTAACTAATGTTAAAAAATGTTAATAAATTTGTTGTAAAGTATTATAAACCAAGATTTCTATTTCAAATAAATATGTTCTTTTGAACTTTCTATTCGTCAAAGAATCCTGAAAAAAAATGTATCATAGTTTCCACAAAAATATTAAGCAGCACGATTGTTTTCAACATTGATAATAATAAGAAATGTCTCTAGTGTAGCAAATTAGCATACAAGAATGATTTCTGAAGGATCATGTGACACTGAAGACTGGAGTAATGATGCTGAAAATTCAGCTTTGATCACAGGAATAAATTACATTTTAACACATATTAAAATATTAAACATTTCTTTTAAATTGTAAAAATATGTCACGATATTAGTATTATTTTATTGTATTTATGATCAAATAAATGCAGCCTTGATAAGCATAGGGGCTTCTTTCAAAAATGACCCAAATCTTTTGAACGGTAGTGTATGACCTGAGCTAATGACGTCAAAACATTGAGTTTAGTCGGCGCCGATAGCCTTGTGGGCAGCACGCCGACATATAATGCCATTGCGCTTCAAGCGACCCGAGTTCGAGTCCCAGCTCGTGGACCTTTCCCGATCCCATCCCCCCTCTCTCTCCCACCTTGCTTCCTGTCCACTCTATACTATCCCATCACAATAAAGGCAAAAATCTCCCAAAAAAAAAAAAATTCTAGTGATTTCTGTACTCCTGTCACTGTTATTGTCATCTCTCAGTATTTTCAGGCAGACTCCCCTGATTCCCTACTACAGCTATTAGCACTAGCGCTCAGAGTCTGAGGTATGTTTTACCCTTGAAGCAGTGCTGCATAAGTCTCCAGGGATTGATAGGCCAGGCTGATGCTTCTATCCATCATTATGTGCAGAATATCAACAGCAAGAGAATAGAGCACCTTATGCTTTCTGATAACAGAGAGATTCAGCTAGAGCTACTTGTCTTTCTCCTGCTCTCCTGTAACCTTTTAAGAGAAAGTTCTCAAGAAAAACAAATGTGCTAGCCAGTGGAATATTTCATAAATTAGGACATAAAAGTAAGAAATGGCTCACACATTCTCCCCTTCTTCCTAAAACAAAAACACGAAAGTTGCGGCCACGTGGAATTTATATTGTGTACTTTCGGGGGGAATGTCAGTGGAATTAATTGATTTGCCCGTATTTGTCAGGAAAGAGCAAGTGCCTGACTCCAGCCTGTGTTATTAAAGCTAATACCTCAGTGCTTTACCGCCGTGAATCAAGCTCTGACGTGTCCTTATGATGTATGTATTTATTATTCAAACTGTTGTGTGGGGCCGAGAGACCCACTCATCCTGGCCCCCGGAGACCACCTGTGTTTTCAAAGTAAAGAGCACTTAGAGAATGGCCCGGGGCGGCTGCATGTACCGCGGTGCCTCTGGACACAAGCTACTGTCCAGACCCAAGGAAACATCTGCAGACGGACCTCACAGTGAGGACTGTTTGGATGAAATCACTGTCTCCAATGTGTTTCTGTATTTCAAAAGTGTCTGATAGACCATACAAATCTGTCATGCATTTACATAACATTTCCTTTTATGATTTTATCCAACCAAAAGCGACAATAAAGCGCACAGGATGTTTCAGAAGACGCTTACCAAAGCAAACAGCACAAATCATGCATTCACATTTTCTTTTCTTTTTTTTAATAGAAAAGATCATGATCATGATCATGCAGAATTGACTAATCTAGACTTCAAAACAGGTTTGTTATTGTTAACTAACCCACAGTTTCACAGACAAGGCTTAAGCTAGTCCCAGACTAAAATGCATGTTTGAGCTGTTTTAAGTGAAAGTAACTTTCACTGAAATATCTTTAAATATGTCAGTGCTATTGTTTTGTCTTAGGATGCACACCAGTAATGTTTTTTTCTAGGGTACATTTATAAAAGCTTCTTAAATGGGCCTAATCCTGTCTAAGTCCTGTCTATGAAACCGGGCCTAAAACTATTAAAAAATAAAAATAAAAAAAAAGAAAGAAAATTGAAATAAATCTGAATCTATAAATATTATATAAAAAATTTCAAAACTTAAATAAAATTAACAAAAAAATTAAAATAAACTGAAATAAATGTATATGTTGAAATAAATAAAATCATTTAAAGCTAAATAGAAATATAAAAAACTAATAACAATTAAGCAAATGAAAGCACATAACAAAATTACTTTAAAAACTTACACTAAAATGAAAAAAAAATAAAAATAAAAAGCTAGATATTCATAAATACCATAATAGTTTACATATATTAATACTATTATAATGTTGTTGTTTTTTTTATCATTTGTATTAGTATTAATATGTCTATATATTTTTTATTACATTTTGTTTATTTAGTTTTAGTTGTTTTAGTACTTCAATTTAAACTAAATAAAAATGAGAGACAAATTGTATTTCAGTTAAGTTTTATTTTATTTCAAGTAATGAAAATGTTTTTTTTAATATTTTAGTTTCGGCGATAATAACCCTGAGAATTATTAATGTCCGTAGCACAAATGGTGCAGGAAAGTTACACAATTTATTACAATTTATTATACATTTATTACAATTTATTTATTTAAATTGTATTAACAGTTTTTTTTATTATTATTGTTAACAGTTTATTTTAGAAATAATGTACCATTAGCCGGTAAATATCACAGAATAAACCCAGACAGAGAGATCAGCATCAAGCAGAGAGGCCTCATATCATTCTATTAAGGTTTATTTTGCGACAGTGGCCGTTTAACTGAATATTTTTTATGCAAAATAAATAAATGGACATGTAATATTGATTGAAAAAATTAGTTAATATGTGACAATAAAGAGACCACAGCCACAACTACAGAATGTAGGAAACTGGTTGCCATGAGCAGTGTTAAATATACTGTACAGTCACAAAATATGAAACCACAGAATTCCATGATGGACGAATCAGAATTAAATATTCCAGTGAGCCTTGTAATATTTAGCAAGAGCAATTATACTAATAGTGGTGTTTGATTTAGCAATGGAGTCAACTAATATATATCTTGAACATGTACCCGCATGAGTTGATGGCAGTGAACATTGGATGTTGTTGTCCAAATGAGTTTTAGTTCAAATGTGTCATCTTTTTTTTTTTTTTACAAAAAAAGTTAAACTTTTCTTGTTTGTTGAGCCAGACTTTGAAAGGGTACTTTTTAACACCTCTCTCCAATCAAGGAATCTGGGTCAAAGAGTGTCCTTTTTGACTCATTTCTTTCTCTCTCCCTCTGCTAGGGTGTGAGGAATGGTATCATTAAGGTAATGTTCTTGAGAGGACATTTAGCTGAACTGTGATGTCCCTCTGCTCCTCCAGCAGCTGCAGTCACAGCCCAATCTACAGTGACCTTTGCAGCAGAATATATCAGCAGTGAATATGCAAACGCATCCTAAACCAAATGACTCTTCACAAAGTCAAAAAAGACCTGTTTATAAGCACAGCCTTTTTCTATATTCTATTCATTAACAGTTTTTTTTTTTCTTTGCATTTCTGCATACATTTCAACTGGGATAGTTGAAATTTTCAACTTTGTTCTTTGTACCGCACAGTGAAATGGGCTCTGTGCATTGTCCTATTTGCCAAGTTCAAGGGTCCATAATAGTTTAATGGTTCATAAAAAAGACAAAAAGTGGAATTTGTAAAATTTGGATTGTGTTAGGGCAGTATATTTATATTGTCCCATCGGCCAATGGAAAAATATTGGTACAGTAAAATGTGCTTAAAAATCAGTGCACCCTTTATTAAGCCCCCTTTTCAGATTTAATGCATCCTTACAGGTGGCGGAAAAAAATACGGAATTTCTTCATTCAAAACAGCGCATATTGCAAGCAGCGCCATAGATGCAGAGGACTTTATGAAGTGTTGTGTTATATAAAGGGGAGGTTCATGCATCAATAATTAACAAACGAATAAGGCTACGTCCACACGAATCCGGAGCTTACCCTAACCAATCTTTTTTCCCCCCTCGTCTCAAGAAATATTTGCGTCCACACGAAACCACTGAAACGATGTAGTCCACATGCCAGACCATTATGTGGCGCTGTAATCCTGCCACAGTGATACACTTAAAGCAGCGAATAAGACTTGGATCATGCACATAAACCTTGCGCGCTTTATACAAACTATAGTAAAGCTTAGAAATAACACTTTATTCTGGCTCAGTAGCTTCTGCAGCACGAGCATAAGCATCTAATGTTTTTGTTGGTGCCATTTTGTGCTGTTAGCGGCGTCTGACTAGGGTCGACACGTGGGGTGATGACATCATCGTTTCAGAAAATATACGGATTGGCTGTCGACACGAAAACGCAAAGACGGCGTTGTCAGATTTATCCACTCTGGGACCCGGTTTCAAAAAATAGAGGTTTCACCTTTCGAAAACCCACCTGTCCGTACAAAATTTGTGCGTATTCACAAAAACGCGTCTCCGTGTGGACGGGGCCTAAGTAGCTTGGATTCAAAGTCATACTAGACAAACTCTTCTAACGGAATCCAAATTTTGAGCACTTTTTATTGTGCCAGTCTTTGTTTATGAACCTTTGAACTTACACTGTAGGACAATGCATACTGAGCCACTGCGTCAGCAGCATTTCGCAGTGCGTTTTCTTGGCCGCCACAGAGTTAAATTAGTTAAAGCAGACATAAGGCCTTGAAATTAGAAGTACTGCTCTAATGAAAGCCAAATTTTGAGCACTTTTTACTGTATACGGACCCTTGAATTTGGCAAATAGGACAGTGCACACAGCTGTATTGCGCCATCAGCCCATTTCACAGTGCGTTTTCTTGGCCGCCACAGAGTTAAATTAGTTAAAGCGGACATAAGACCTTGAAATTAGAAGTACTGCTCTAATGAAAGCCAAATTTTGAGCACTTTTTACTGTATACGGACCCTTGAATTTGGCAAATAGGACAGTGCACATAGCCGTATTGTGCCATCAGCCCATTTCACAGCGCGGTTTCTCGGCCGCCACAGAGTTAAATTCGTTAAAGCGAGCAAAAGGCCACAAAATTAGAAGTACTGCTCTAATGAGACACAAATTTTCAGCACTTTTTACTGTACCAGTATTGCTTAAGGACCCTTGAACTTGGCAGATAGAACAATGTACACAGCTGTATTGTGCCATCAGCCCATTTCACAGCACGTTTTCTCGGCCGGCACAGAGTTAAATTTGTTAAAGCGGACAAAAGGCCTCAAAATTACAAGTATTGCTCTAATGAAAGCCAAAATTTGAGCACTTTTTATTGTGTCAGTCTTTGTTTATAAACCTTTGAACTTACACTGTAGGACAATGCATACTGAGCCACTGCGTCAGCAGCATTTCGCAGTGCGTTTTCTTGGCCGCCACAGAGTTAAATTAGTTAAAGCGGACATAAGGCCTTGAAATTAGAAGTACTGCTCTAATGAAAGCCAAATTTTGAGCACTTTTTACTGTATACGGACCCTTGAATTTGGCAAATAGGACAGTGCACATAGCCGTATTGTGCCATCAGCCCATTTCACAGCGCGGTTTCTCGGCCGCCACAGAGTTAAATTCGTTAAAGCGAGCAAAAGGCCACAAAATTAGAAGTACTGCTCTAATGAGACACAAATTTTCAGCACTTTTTACTGTACCAGTATTGCTTAAGGACCCTTGAACTTGGCAGATAGAACAATGTACACAGTTGTATTGTGCCATCAGCCCATTTCACAGCACGTTTTCTCGGCCGGCACAGAGTTAAATTTGTTAAAGTGGACAAAAGGCCTCAAAATTACAAGTATTGCTCTAATGAAAGCCAAAATTTGAGCACTTTTTATTGTGTCAGTCTTTGTTTATGAACCTTTGAACTTACACTTTAGGACAATGCATACTGAGCCACTGCGTCAGCAGCATTTCGCAGTGCGTTTTCTTGGCCGCCACAGAGTTAAATTAGTTAAAGCAGACATAAGGCCTTGAAATTAGAAGTACTGCTCTAATGAGAGACAAATTTTGAGCACTTTTTACTGTACAGACCCTTGAACATAGCAAATAGGGCAGTGTACACAGCCGTATTGCGCCATCAGCCCATTTCGCAGTGCGTTTTCTTGGCCGCCACAGAGTTAAATTAGTTAAAGCGGACATAAGACCTTGAAATTAGAAGTACTGCTCTAATGAAAGCCAAATTTTGAGCACTTTTTACTGTATACGGACCCTTGAATTTGGCAAATAGGACAGTGCACATAGCCGTATTGTGCCATCAGCCCATTTCACAGCGCGGTTTCTCGGCCGCCACAGAGTTAAATTCGTTAAAGCGAGCAAAAGGCCACAAAATTAGAAGTACTGCTCTAATGAGACACAAATTTTCAGCACTTTTTACTGTACCAGTATTGCTTAAGGACCCTTGAACTTGGCAGATAGAACAATGTACACAGCTGTATTGTGCCATCAGCCCATTTCACAGCACGTTTTCTCGGCCGGCACAGAGTTAAATTTGTTAAAGCGGACAAAAGGCCTCAAAATTACAAGTATTGCTCTAATGAAAGCCAAATTTTGAGCACTTTTTATTGTATGGACCTTTGAACTGGGCAAATAGGACAATGCACACAGCCGTATTGCACCATCAGCCCATTTCACAGCGCAGTTTCTCTGCCGCCACAAAGGATGCTTTAAAGCAGACATAAGGCTCTTGATATTAGAGGTACTGCCCTAACAAGAGCCAAATTTTGAGCAAAAAGATCTCTATTAATCTCTGTTAATTTATGTGCATGCAATGTTTTCTCATGAGCACACAAAAAGTTTCTCGTGTGCACACGAAAGTCTGTATTTTTTTCTTTTTTTTTCTTTTTGCAAAGGTCCCTTTAGGGGCTCCGTACCCAATAGTGAACAAACATGTTTTTTTTGTTTTGTTTTCATGTTTCAGAATGTTTCAGACGTTCTCTCTCATTCTCTTTGTGAAATGGACTGATCATGACACTGTAGAAGAAGGCCTCGTCTTAAGCCATGTAACACTCATTTTATTTTATGTTTCAGACATTCTCTCTCATTCTCTTTGTGGAATAGTCTGATCATGACACTTAAGACGACCTCATCTTAATCCATGTAACCTGACCAAACATGGGCAAGTCAGTGAGTCCATCCTCAGTCCTGCTGGGAGGGTCAATAGCACAGTTCATACTTTTATTTCAACATTTCTCTCCATTTTATTGATTAATGTTTTCTTTTGGAGCGAGACGGTACTTTTATTGCTTTGGCTTTTGTGATATGTTTTTGTTTTGGCTGAGGAGTGCGGAGCGCGCTCATATATCATGCACTTCTGCACAGTTTGCCTTCGCTAGCCCGTGGTGTTCGTCAGTAATTAGACCAAAGTCACAGAGGTGGCCAAGTTCAACCTCTTCATTAAGGTTCCTCTCCTCACGGCAACAGCTGTAAATGGAGAGAGAACTATCATTCAGAGGCACTGTGTGGAAATTTAAAATAAATGTACAGTGGGAACCAAAAGTCTGATACCACACTGAAATTCTAGGATTCAGAATCTAATTTAGAGCTGGAAATAAATATTATGAGATGAATCGATTTGAATGAAAAACATTTTGAAATGTATGAATTTTTTCAACTTTTCACTATTATTCTTATGCTGATATTAGATTAATGAACCAGTTTGAATTGGATTTTCATTAGTGATTTTTTTTTTTTTTTTTTTTTTAAACTGTGCCCACATTTTTTTTCACACTTTCAATAGCTAACTAATTCCCCACTAACACTGTTCAACAGTGGACATATATGCACATGATTTTATTTTATTTTATTTTATTTTATTTTATTTTATTTTATTTTATTTTATTTTATTTTATTTTATTTTATGAATAAAATAATCTTTATTTATTTAATTTAGTTTATGTGTTGTGTTTAATGGCATCCTGGTAAGGAAATGATTGGTGGAAATGACATTTAAAACATTTTTTTTTTTTTTGTTTATTTATTTAATAACGTTTTTTTATTTATTCATTTTCAAATTTACACTACATCATAATTATGTATTCTATATGTATTTATTTATTTTTTATATAAAATCATATATAGATAGATAGATAGATAGATACATAGATAGATATTGTGTAAATTTCATCACAATAAAAATATTCTGATATATTTGATTTTTTCCCACCTCTGTCTCTTATCTCAAGGATGGATGGATGGATGGATAGATAGATAGATAGATAGATAGATAGATAGATAGATAGATAGATAGATAGATAGATATTATATATTTTGTATTATATTATATTATATATTAGATTTTTTCCCACCTGTATCTCTTAGCTCAAGTATGTTGTCTCTTTGGAAAACAAGGAGTCGTGTTGAAATTTTTCACTGAGTAATTTGTCATGGTGAAAATGATGCTGCAACTTTATATATTTTTCTGATTTTTTTTTTTTTTTTCTAGATCTGCGACAAGGGAAGAACTATACATGAAGGTCAAGGTCGTTGAAAAATAGCAAGAATAAATGTTGACGGCATGATAAAATGCTTTCGAGTCCATTTTAATGTGATCAGTCCAATGTGACGTGTTAGTTTTAATCAAAGTGGCAAAAAGTTAAAGAAACACACAATACGTGTTTTGTTCGAATCACCACAGCGCATGATTAATATAATATTTGGCCAGAGGAATATGGCCGATGTCACGTTCCTTCGTGTGTCAGATTAGCACGTTCAACCAGGTTAAGTGCAGGTGTGTGTGAGACGGCGTTCGGCACGGTGGCCGTCTCTCCCCCCTCTCAGGGACCCGAGCAGAGCTTTCCCAATAGATCTTTATTTACAGCACAGGAGTCGGAAACGGCTGGTCAATCCATTTAGCCTAAGGCCACTGATTTGTTCGTATTTACTGCAACACCCAAAGAAAAGCCGAGGTATTTTTCCCTCTCTCCTTCCTATTGATTCGGCTCTTAGAAAATCTGCTCTGCTGTCTAAACACTATTGATCCCCCTGCTCTCCTCGCCAGCTCTTGCACCAGTGTATAAAGGGACTGGATGAATTGAAATTTCATTTCCGACAACTTGTTCCTTTTATTTTTTACTTTTTTTTTTGACCGAGAAGCAAGAGCGTCTCTCAGCGTGGGTCAATAGCCCCATGAAGGCTGAAGGTAGAGGTCAGTAGAAGTGAACTGCGCTACTGAGGGTCTTTACTGTATGTGGAACACTGCCATGAGGTGTGAATCTGATCAAAACGAGGTGTCATCTGTTTTTTGGTGCACTAAAACATCTGTGTGACCCATAATGTGCTTGTGTGTCTAACTCCAGGAATCATGTGGGCTCCAGAGGGCACGAGAGGAGCTGACGGTAAGAGAGAAGGAGTGGAGGAAAGAAAGATCTTCCCTTCAGGAGCAGCTCAACAGCATCAGAAAAGAGCTCCACAGCGCCACCATCAGGGTACTGCCACCAAATCTATCTTCCCATTAGCCTGAGATATAATCGATCCTTTTCACAACTATTATAGTCGTTAATAAGTTGTCGTAGTTGGGTGAACTTCTATTGTGGTGAAGGGAAACTACAACAAATATCATTGTTGCATTCCCATTTGCTGTGTGAGATTCTCCAGCTTTGTTGTTGTTGAGCAACAGTTAAAGCTCCGCCTTCTTCTGGAAAGGGGGAGGGGAGCAGCAGCTCATTTTCATTTAAAGGGACACACACAAAAATGGCTTGTTTTTGTTTACACCCAAATAGGGGCAAATTTGACAAGCTATAATAAATTATATGTGGGGAATTTTGAGCTGAAACTTCACAGACACATTCTGGAGGACACCAGAGACTTATATTACATCTTGTGAAAAGGGGCATAATAGGTCCCCTTTAATGCCAAGGTAAGTAAACACAAATTATAGAGTGATAAATGTAAATTTTTTAAAAATGAAAATATAAAAAAAATGTTGCTAGATTTACAATGTTAAAAACTGTGGAAACGCATCATCATAAAAGTCAGTGAAAAGGGTTCATGCTGCTCAAAAGGGGGAGGCCTTGTTTAAATTGTCATAAATATTCATACAACGACCATGAGACCATCCCACATTCCATTCCCAGCTCTTAATGTTGATGCATATTTTAATAGATTATCATTACCGCCATCGTAACTCTTATTACGGTAGACGTAATTACCAGATTTACGGCAGAATATTATTTTCGTCCCCTGCAGCCATTTTGCTTAGCAAACCTAATTTTTCCTCCGTCGTAAACAGGCTGCTTCTTAGTCTGCGACCCCCTCCCAAGAACGTAGAGCCGTTGATAATGATAAACACACAAACAGGCCACGGCAGCTGCGTCCGTGCCTGTACGACACTCCATCTGAATTGCATATCCGCCCTGCCGCTGAGATTGTCATAAGCCGTATTAAGAAAAATGGTCACGCGGTTTGACACAAATTGGAAAATGACATTTGGAAAGCGCCGCTGTGGTGGAAATTAGAGATATTAAAATTATAAATCAATGTCTGGGTAGAAGGAACGGATGGGGGGCGGGGGTTAAAGGTCCCCTCATGACTAGGGCTAATCTAAGTCCACCGGGCTTTGATTGTTCATCCACTGTCCACTCGTGAAGAAAGGAAAGGAGGATATTGTGTCGTTTATATGGAGTCAAGTCAGCTTATTTAGCAGCTCCCACACCACAACCTGCTAATGGATCATCTCAAAGGTGTGATATGCATTATGCAAAGGCATCCACTTGACACTTTTAACGAAGTCTTTCCTCCCTATGCGTCTCACCTTCAGTTGCCTTTGTTCGTGTGTGTGTGTGTGTGTGTGTGTAGGAAGAGGAGCATCGGCTGAAAGTGCTGCAGATTGATGAACTCCAAAGAGAGGTTGACAAGACGCTGGCACTGCTTGAAAAGGAGAGAGAGGTCAGCAAACCCTTCTTAATAGCCTCCTGTGCGCTCACGTGAACTTTTACGCATTCCGTGCGAAAACGTAAGGATGTACCTCCGGTCGCCGTGCACTTGCAGTACATACTTCTTTCCTTTTTTGTATTTTTTATTTCATTTTCACAGTAAAAGGGTCCCAGAAGGTTGGGCCTGCTGGGTTTCTGAAATCCTTGACACGTCCTTATTCGACTTAAGACTCTTGCTGTGCCCTCGTACCCTTGATAGTGCTCAAAGCTCATCGTGTTGTGCACATTGAGATAAAATAGAACAGTTTGACACATTGACACGTCGCTTTATTATTTGCGTTTTCTTCCTCAGCTCTCCTGAGCTCTGAACATCTGCTGCTTGGCTGCATTGGTATTGTCAATACACTGGTTGAGAGGAGGCTCAGGGATTCTGAAATCCTTGACACGTCCTTATTCGACTCAAGACTCTTGCTGTGCCCTCGTACCCTTGATAGTGCTCAAAGCTCAGCGTGTTGTGCACATTGAGATAAAATAGAACAGTTTGACACATTGACACGTCGCTTTATTAGTTGCGTTTTCTTCCTCAGCTCTCCTGAGCTCTGAACATCTGCTGCTTGGTCGCATTGGTATTGTCAATACACTGGTTGGGAGGAGGCTCAGGGATCATACTTTGTTGTCTGATTTCACAGTTTGACCTTCAGGCTGAAGATTGACTGTTTCTATGCTACAAGTATTCTGAGCACAGGAATGCAATGTCATTTCAAGCACCTGTTGAGAGCTTTCACTCTCCATTTGCTTTCAGTAACGTCTAGAATCCGAAGAAGACTAGCTCAGGTCTGAAGTTGTCTTTCTCTCATAGTCAAATTATATTGAACGGAAAGATCAAATTTAGTAATGATGTGAATGAGATGTAAATATTTAATTTGATTATGATCCTTTGCACAATGATGTAATGCATCGTTTATTATTAATAGAGTTAAGATTTAATTTGATTCATTTGTATTTATATTTATATAGTTTTATTTATATAATAACCATTTATTTATCTATTATTATTATTATTATTATTAATAAATTAAAATTAAACTATTTTATAACATTCTGCAGACACAAATGTAACTGTAGGGACAATTTACATTTGTAAATTGGAATATTGACAACAAAAAAAGGTAAAACTTTATTTTAGGGTCTTTTAACTAGTTGTTTATTAGCCTGCATATTACTAGTAATATTGGCTGTTTATTAGTACTTATTAAGCATATATTAATGCCTTATTCTGCATGATCTTATTCTACATTCTTAATCCTACCCAATACCTAAACTTAACAACTACCTTACTAACTATTAATAAGCAGTAAATTAGGAGTTTATTCAGGCAAAAGTCGCACCCTTGGTAAATATGATCAAAGATGACTGTAAAAATAAATCTGCATTGTTTATTCTTTTGATCTTTAATTCATAAAATTAGCAAAAATCTAACCTTTCATTGAAGGAAAAGAATTGAAAGTGGGGGGAAATCACATTATGAAATAAATGTTTTTCTCCAAAACATGTTGGCCACAATTATTGGCACCCCTAGAATGTTTTATGAGTAAAATATCACTGAAGTATATTCCCATTCATAATTACATTTTTTTTTTTTTTTTTTTTTTTTTTTATAGCACCAGGGTGATCATGAACATGATATTGTCCAGGTATGACTTCCTGTTCCACAGGAGTATAAACATGAGGAAACACAAAGGAAACACAACATTCCTTAATCATTCATCACAATGAGTAAAACCAAAGAATATAGTTCTGATGTGCAGAAAAAGATTGTTGAGCTTCACAAAATATAAAGTGTCTTTTTTAGAAAATAGCTAAAGCATTGAAAATCCCCATTTCCACTATCAGGGCAATAATTAAGAAGTTCCAATCAACTAAAGATGTTACAAATCTGCCTGGAAGAGGACGTGTGTCCAAATCGTCCTAATGTGAAGTGAGGAGGAGATTTTGAGTGGCCAAAGACTTCTCCAAGGATCACAGCTTGAATTGCAGAGATTAGTTGAGTCTTGAGTCTCAGAAAGCCTAAAAAAATATCAAACAGCACCTATATCACCAAAAGTTGTTTTGGAGGATTTCAAGAAGAATCCTCTGCTCTCATCCAAAAACAATCTCCAGTATATTCAGTTGTCAGACAAGACTGAAATTTCAAACGGGAAAGGTTTCTATGGTCAGATGAAACTAAAAAAGATCTTTTTGGCAGCAAACCCATCAGATGGGTTTTGTTGCACACATGGATAAAAAGTATCCCATGCCCACGGTTAAATATAGTTCTGCCCATCTGTTGTGGGCCTATTTTTCTGCTGGAGGTCCTGGACATCTTGTTCAGATACATGGTATCATGGATTCTATCAAATACCAACAGATAAAAAAAAATCAAAACCTGACTGCTTCTGCTAGAAATCCAAAAATGGGCCGTGGTTGGATCTTCCATCAGGACAATGATCCAAAACAAACATTAAAACCAACACAAAAAATGTGTCACTGAGCACAAAATGAAGCTTCTGCCATGGCCGTCCCAGTCCCCCGACCTCTGAACCGTAAAGAAAATGAGTGGAGTGAACTGAAGAGAAGAAGCACCAACATGGAGCTGGGAATCTGAAGGATCTGTAGAAATTCTGCATGTCTCTGATCTCTTGTCAGGTGTTCTCCAAACTCATCAGGCATGAAAGGTGAAGACTCAGAGCTGTTATCTTGGGAAATGGAGGTTGCAAAAAGTGTTGAATAAAAGGGTGCCAGTACTTGTGGCCAACGTGTTTTGGAGAAAAACATTTATTTCATAATGTGATTTCCCCCCCACTTTCAATTCTTTTCCTTCAATGAAAGGTTAGATTTTTGCTAATTTTATAAATTAAAGATCAAAAGGATAAACAATGCAGATTTATTTTTACAGTCATCTTTGCGCATATTAACCAATGGTGCCAATAATTCTGACCATAACTGTACAACCACAACAAATGTATTTTTGTTAAGAATGCATAATACATTAAACAATTATAATCAATTATCTGATTAATTATTAACTGATACATCTTTACCTAAACCTAATTAATTGACAAAATAAATCATTAGTATTTATTTAAAATTGTGTGTTTCAATGCCTGTTTTCTATTTTGTTTTGTTGTTGTTGTTTTCAGCCTGTCTGCTATGGTTAACAGTTAGTCATCTCCTGATAACATTACCTTTCTTGTATGTTGTTTTGTTTTAGTTCAGTTTGTTGTATAACCTATAATGATGGCCTTTCATTTTGTTACATTTTATTGCTTCATTGTGTATCTTAGTTTTCATGTTATACCCTTAGTTATCTGCTAAAGTAATCATCAAAACACAAGATATGCACTTCTAAGTTTTATTTTTAAAAAAGCCAGACATTAAATGCGAATTGATTGTTTCATCACTTGTTTAACACTCACACCTTGCGTGAGACCTTGCGTGTGTTTTCCCTACAAAAGAACGATAGAGGATATCAATCGCTGCACGCAATACAACAAAAAGCCATTGTTACATTCTCCTGTAGTTTACCTATGCAGTAGAGATCAGATAGATCATCTTCTCTAG
Source organism: Megalobrama amblycephala (assembly GCF_018812025.1). Classification (NCBI taxonomy): domain Eukaryota; kingdom Metazoa; phylum Chordata; class Actinopteri; order Cypriniformes; family Xenocyprididae; genus Megalobrama; species Megalobrama amblycephala. Next base: position 54,364,697 of record NC_063046.1, read on the forward strand.
GACACACTCTGAAGGACTGTGCATTTCTTGACTTTCTTTTCCTGTTGTTCTTATGCATTCATCCCTCGGCACCTCTCCGTTCTCTTCATCTCTCCATCTCTCTTGATGCAGGATTGTGTAAAGGCCGAGGAGCTGGAACGACTGAGAGAAGATCAACTCAAGGACAAGGTCTCTGAACAATCCACTGCCTATTAGCTTCTAAGCAATGTCTTCCTCACCGCAGTTAAGTGCCAGTCATAACCTTGCCATAATTTGAATTAGAGCTGCAACAGCACGTGTTTTTAACACCGAGACCCCACACGCTCGCCTACACAATCGCCAGTGATGGCTCTGCTCAAAACAACATCTAATATTATGACTGGCCCTAAAATAAGATCTAATATTAATGTGCTGCAGAGGCCAGATCTCAGCATCGGGAGGTACAGTTGACGCCAGTCACGCTCAACAGGCCACTATTGAAAAGCTGCTCTGAAAAAACTGACGTGCAAAAGACATACTTTCTAAGTTAACTAGTCCAGAGGTTTTCAAACTTGTTGATGACCCTTATCCCCAAACATAATGAGGAATGAGGGACTCCCTTCCTAAAATATCAAGGAAACTATATATTTTAATGTATACTTATACTATATATAATAATTATGTAAGTATGAATGACAGTATTAGTATAATTATACTATTGTGATATAAGTAAAAAGAATTTTTAACACTTCATATTCCAGTGTTCATGTAACGTTACATGTAGTTATTATAAATGTATAACTGTAAACCAAACCCTAATCCTAGCCTTATAGTAAGTACATGTATTTCATTAATTTTGCTCAGTACTTGTATGATTACATTCTAACAAAGACACCTTAAAAAAAAAAAAAAATAAATAAATTATATATATATATATATATATATATATATGTCAAGCGATTAAAATTTTTAATCTAATTAATTACACGATGTGGCGATTAATTAATCTAATTAATTGCAATTTAATCGCACATCAAATTTGGCTGAGAAATGACCCCCAAAAGATCAAAGTATGTCTCTTGCAAAAAAGTAGCTTTAGAAAAAAATATTTTATTTGAATCAACATGAGGGTGAGTAAATGATGATGGAATTTTCATTTTTGGGTAAGCTATCAATTTAATGTTTTTTTGTTTGTTTTTTAATTATTATTATTAATATGGAAATGTGTTTTTTATTTTTTTATTTTTTTATTTTTATGAAATGATCCTCTAAAAAAGAATCTAAATCTGCCAGTAGGTGGTGGTAAATGTTTTAATGAGTGAGTCATTGAGTCATTCATTCATTCAATTCGTTCAAAGGGCTGATTCATTCAGGAATGAAGTAAATGGAGCTCATTATCAATGGGTCATTGAATCATTGATTCACCCGATTGATTCGCTCAAAACGCGGATTCATTCAGAAACGAAACACCGCTGTGTGCTGCTCGGAGACGCACAACCGTTCTGCTCTGTCTTTAATATTTTCATTGGCAAAATTAAGCAAAAGCAGACAATATGTCTAAAATATAACACAATATTAACTTCTGATTTATTGAACTGTTGTATAAAATCAATATCACATTTGCACTCGTGCTATTCGAGACAAAAACAGTACTCGTGTGATATTGCGCTCGTTAATGGTGTGATATTGCTTAACTATATTATATGACATAAATATAAGACAACAACTCATACAGGGGCATTTTTGACCAGATATCTTGAATTTTAGGATCATTCTAACTGCATTCTATAGGCTCCGCCACGCACTGAGTTGTTGCCCTGCTTCCTATTCCTCATCAATCAACTGTATGAAATGTCAGATGACCTACGTAGGTCAGGGGCGGAGGCAGGTGCATTAATTGCGTTAATAATTTTAACGTGTCATTTTTCACCGTAACTAATTAATCTAATTAACACGTTAAATCGACAGCCCTAATATATATATATATATATATATATATATATATATATAAAGTACACAGAGGAAGTGTTAAGATCCAGGAAGGATTTTCTTTCCACATTCTGCTCCGTCTCGTGCACAGTTGTGAGCGCACAAGCCTTTGACCTTGACCTTTGATCCATTGACCTTGAGCGCAGATGGACGCATTTGGTCCATCTAATAGACCTTTCTTTTCAAGCGCTCAGTTTACTTGCACAGGTGTGCTGTTTTCTAAGTCCGTACTGACACAAAAATTGGACTGCATGTGGATAGTGTTCATCAGTGCCGATGGCGAAAAGTACATCATGCTGAGACAAGGACAAGGGAAGCATACTTTTGGCTTTAGGTGGGCTGGACCCATATAAGTGTGAGGAGGGTAACCTGAGGGCGAGCGCTCAGCCGCTCTTGTTTTTACAGTTTGGCCTCCGTGTGCTTTGGGACCTTAGTAAACCAGCTGCTTCAAGTGTGACCAACCAACACTTACTGCTGTGCTTACCTTGCTCCTCGGACAAGATTACTTTCCAAACAGAGCACAGACAGCTTGATTAATAGAGGGGTCCGCTGAGGTGCCCGCCGCAGTATATTTTCACACTTACTTACGCTCATTTCATTCGCATAGACTTTCATGCGCTGATCCCTTCACCGCAGGAGGCCGCCGGTTCATAAAAAACATACGGCTCTTTGAGACGATGTCTGCGAAAACTCATTAAAGATTCTAGATGTGTTTGAGAGCTGATGGACAAGGTCACTTCTAGACTAACTCGCTTTCATGTGTGTGTGGACGTCAGTCACGTAGTGATGCAACATTCATTAAAAGATGTATGTAAATGATATAGAACGAATCTTACTGAGGATTCTGTGTATTTGTAGCTGAAGCTGTGATGTACATGCTCTATATGGTCTCAGCTGTCTTAAACTCTTCTGTTCAGTGCATTGACCTTTTTGCTACTTTTATTTGTATGGACAGTGAGAGATAGGACAGGAAATGATGGCAAAGATGGATGATATCAGTAAATGTTGCAAGCCAGATTCAAATTTGATTTGTCCGCATGAACACCATGGATCAATGTGTAATATAAAGTCAGAATTGTGAGTTATAAAGTCAGAATTACGAGATATAAAGTCAGAATTGCGAATTATAAAGTCAGAATTGTGAGTTATAAAGTCAGAATTGCGAGATATAATGTCAGAATTGCGAGATATAAAGTCAGAATTGTCAGTTATAAAGTCAAAATTGTGAGTAATAAATTGAGAATTGCGAGATATAAAGTCAGAATTTTGTGAAATAAAGTCAGAATTGCGAGTTATAAAGTCAGAATTGCATGATATAAAGTCAGAATTTTGTGATATAAAGTCAGAATTGTGAGTTATAAAGTCAGAATTGCGAATTATAAAGTCAGAATTGTGAGATATAAAGTCAGAATTTTGTGATATAAAGTCGGAATTTTGTGATATAAAGTCAGAATTGTGAGTTATAAAGTCAGAATTGCGAATTATAAAGTCAGAATTGTGAGATATAAAGTCAGAATTGTGAGATATAAAGTCAGAATTTTGTGATATAAAGTCAGAATTTTGTGATATAAAGTCAGAATTGCGAATTATAAAGTCAGAATTGTGCAATATATAGTCAGAATTGTGAGTTATAAAGTAAGAATTGTGAGTTATAAAGTCAGAATTGCGAGATATAAAGTCAGAATTGTGCAATATATAGTCAGAATTGTGAGTTATAAAGTAAGAATTGTGAGTTATAAAGTCAGAATTGCATGATATAAAGTCAGAATTTTGTGTTATAAAGTCAGAATTGTGAGATATAAAGTCAGAATTTCATGATATAAAGTCAGAATTGCGAGTTATAAAGTCAGAATTGCGAGGTATAAAGTCAGAATTTCATGATATAAAGTCAGAATTGCGAGTTATAAAGTCAGAATTGCAAGGTATAAAGTCAGAATTGCATGATATAAAGTCATAATTTTGTGTTATAAAGTCAGAATTGCGAGATATAAAGTCAGAATTTTGTGTTATAAAGTCAGAATTGCATGATATAAAGTCATAATTTTGTGTTATAAAGTCAGAATTGCGAGATATAAAGTCAGAATTTCATGATATAAAGTCAGAATTGCGAGTTATAAAGTCAGAATTGCATGATATAAAGTCAGAATTTTGTGTTATAAAGTCAGAATTGCATGATATAAAGTCATAATTTTGTGTTATAAAGTCAGAATTGCGAGATATAAAGTCAGAATTTCATGATATAAAGTCAGAATTGCGAGTTATAAAGTCAGAATTGCATGATATAAAGTCAGAATTTTGTGTTATAAAGTCAGAATTGTGAGATATAAAGTCAGAATTTCATGATATAAAGTCAGAATTGCGAGTTATAAAGTCAGAATTGCGAGTTATAAAGTCAGAATTGCGAGGTATAAAGTCAGAATTGCATGATATAAAGTCATAATTTTGTGTTATAAAGTCAGAATTGCGAGATATAAAGTCAGAATTTCATGATATAAAGTCAGAATTGCGAGTTAAAGTCAGAATTGCGAGGTATAAAGTCAGAATTTCATGATATAAAGTCAGAATTGCGAGTTATAAAGTCAGAATTGCGAGTTATAAAGTCAGAATTGCATGATATAAAGTCAGAATTTTGTGTTATAAAGTCAGAATTGTGAGATATAAAGTCAGAATTTCATGATATAAAGTCAGAATTGCGAGTTATAAAGTCAGAATTGCGAGTTATAAAGTCAGAATTTCATGATATAAAGTCAGAATTGCGAGTTATAAAGTCAGAATTGCGAGTTATAAAGTCAGAATTGCATGATATAAAGTCAGAATTTTGTGTTATAAAGTCAGAATTGTGAGATATAAAGTCAGAATTTCATGATATAAAGTCAGAATTGCGAGTTATAAAGTCAGAATTGCGAGTTATAAAGTCAGAATTTCATGATATAAAGTCAGAATTGCGAGTTATAAAGTCAGAATTGCGAGATATAAAGTCAGAATTGCGAGTTATAAAGTCAGAATTGCATGATATAAAGTCAGAATTTTGTGTTATAAAGTCAGAATTGTGAGATATAAAGTCAGAATTTCATGATATAAAGTCAGAATTGCGAGTTATAAAGTCAGAATTGCGAGGTATAAAGTCAGAATTGCGAGTTATAAAGTCAGAATTGCATGATATAAAGTCAGAATTTTGTGTTATAAAGTCAGAATTGCAAGATATAAAGTCAGAATTTCATGATATAAAGTCAGATTTGCGAGTTAAAGTCAGAATTGTGAGTTATAAAGTTAGAATTGTGAGTTATAAAGTCAGAATTGCGAGTTATAAAGTCAGAATTGCGCGATATAAAGTCATAATTGTGAGTTATAAAGTCAGAATTGTGAGTTATAAAGTCAGAATTGCTAGAAATAAAGTCAGAATTGCATGATATAAAGTCAGAATTTTGTGATATAAAGGCAGAATTGCGAGTTATAAAGTCAGAATTGTGAGTTATAAAGTCAGCATTGCGTGTTATAATGTCCAGTTGTAAGAGAAAGAAGACTGACTTTTTTTCAGAATTGTGAGTTTATATCTCGCAATTTTGGTCACTTTATAAGACGCAGTTGCGAGTTTATATCTCGCAATTCTGAGAAAAAAAGTCAGAATTGTGAGATATAAAGTAACTGGTACTTAGTTTGATATTTCTGTGTCTAGTCCAATGACTTTCATGCATTTTGCTACATTTTCCAAATACAATTTGTGCCCCTGTGCATCCATGTATAAAGCTTCCTGTACATGTGTGTGTAGGTCAGGCATCAGGAAGAGCAGACAGCAGAGCTGCAGAGAGGATTTGACCAGAAGGAGAAAAGAGCTGAAGGAATGGAAAGAGCGATGGTACTCCATCTCAGAGAGCCTCCGGCACGCACACACACAGCTCCAGCAGGCCCAGGACAGCCGAGACCGGGCCGTCAGCAGCCTGAAACTACAGCAGGAGAAGAACTGCAGCCTGCAGGATGATGTGGACAAACTACACATAGCGGTGAGGGCAGGGATACGAAACACTAGGGAAAAAGCAGAGAGTAGAATTAAAGAATCAAAGTCAAAGGTCAAAATTCACACCTTCAAAAACAGTCAGTCAATTCACATATTAAACGGAAGGACTTTAGTATGCGTGTGTGAATAGTGTGATCAGTTTGAAATCATACAAACAGAATGAAGCAGTTATAAAGTCAGCAAATGCATTAACTCTTTCCCTGACAGCGTTTTTGAAAAAAGTTGCCAGCCAGCTCCAGCATTTTTTTATCATTTTTCACAAAACTTTCATTTTTAATAAGGCATTAAACATTTAATTAAAATGCATGCTTTAACCTGTTAACTCTTTACAATCTACTCAAAATACAAAATGTATAGAGGAAAATGTAGAAGAGGAGTGAGACTTATAAATGTAAAGCTATGGATGGGGGAGTTGAATAGCTGTGATAGAGACCAGAGAAAAGACTGAAGGAAATAAATGAGGAAGAACAGTGGCGAGTGGATGGCTAGAGGTCAACAGGTCGCCTGACTGTGGCCCCATGACCTCTCCTCATTCACACATCAGCACACTGGGGACCAATTAAGCACAGCTTCACATCAGTGTCCAATCAGCAGACCAGCAAAGGAAATGAGCTTTTTCAGCTCCTTTTTCTAAATGCATGTTATTAATCTTATTGTCAACAATTCATCCATGCATGTTTGATTTTTGATTTTGATTTTTTTTTCATAATTTTTAATCGAAATGCCATAATTGGATCTTCCAGTTAAATGATGGAACTTCTCTCTGCTGACAAGCGTTGTCAAAAGTACCGACTTCGGTACCAACTGAAATTTAAAAAATGTGACAATACCAGCATTTCCCGTAGCATTTTGTGCTCTATTGAGCGGATTCGTAAACACCTCTGATTGGCCATTGTGTTCACGTGCTCAACAGAAATGTCTGTGATTGGCTTCAATGATCAACGCTTCAAAAATAGACATCTTTGACACTCTTCACCGAGCGCTTACACAGATACACACAGGAGTGTGGCCATTGTGTTCACGTGCTCAACAGAAATGTCTGTGATTGGCTTCAATGATCAACGCTTCAAAAATAGACATCTTTGACACTCTTCACCGAGCGCTTACACAGATACACACAGGAGTGTTTGAAAGCAGGCGTCAATCAGCGGATATCTTAGGGATCCGCTGATTGACGCCTGCTTTCAAACGCTCCTGTGTGTATCTGTGTAAGCGCTCGGTGAAGAGCGTCAAAGATGTCTATTTACAACATGTTTTTGAAGTGTTGATCAATAGCGCTCAAAATGCAATGAGGGAAATGCTGGTATCTATATTATAAATGTAAACAATGTGACGATAATGCAACGACTTTTGACAACACTACTGTTGACATATTCCAGACTTATCCAATCATCAAGTCAGCTTAAACCCCGCCCCTTTCTTACAATTGGCAGCATGTTCGCATTCAGATCTGCCTCCATCCAATCAAAAACTGACAAATAGAACTACCTTTGTTTGTTTTTTCCGATAATCTGTTTCACTCAGATGTATGAAAGAAAAGATCTGTTGCTGCTTCTCTTACATCATGACTTTAAGCATTCTGCTGTCCTTATGCAATAGTTAAACTTGAGGAATTCACCTGTTACTCAAGCTTATAACCTTCACATGACCCCAAATACCAACCCTTACAACTGACTCACCACAAATCCTTACAAAATGCTCAGAGGACCCCTGCTGCTTGAATTTGTGTTGTGTCTTCCTTTATGATTACCGTAGGCAATATGATTAGACGACCTATCCTCTGCTTTATATCCTGCATCCACTCACAGAAATGCACTAAAATCATATTTTATTTGAAGTTGGATCATTCTGTTTGGAATAAAGGGGGGAATGGCACTTTAGCAGATAATTATGTGTAATCCACAATCATTTCCAATAATAACAGACAAAGTGGTTTGAGCCCAATTTGCCATTTAATGTGAGAAAGGCTGTTGCTCGCTCCCTAAAAAATTGGACCATTTCCTTAAATCGTCAATTTGCCCTGCATCCAGAATGCATGGAGGACAGAAAGAATGGAACATCATATTCCAGTACTATCCTCATATAGAAATGGAAGATGATTTTTTTTTCCCTTCTTTGTTTTGTTTGTTTTGAACCCTGCTGTTTTTAACTGATGTCTGTTCAGGGTCTTTTAGCCTGGTCAGCATGAGGACAAACTGGAAGCTTTGAACCAGGAAGCAGAATTCTTAAAGGGATAGTTCACCCAAAAATGAAAGTTATTCCATGATTTACTTACCATTTTGGTGAATTTTCATTATCAAATTTTGAAGACAAAAAAAAAATAAAAAATGCACCCATCCATAAAAAAATTAATCCATACGACTCCAGGGGGGTTTTAAAGGCCTTCTGAAGTGAATCGATGCGTTTGTGTAAGACAAAAAAAAGTAACTCCCTAAAAAATTAACTAATTGCATTCCATTACTTTTGCATTACTTTTTATCCTGCATTACTTTTGCTTGCTTGTTTGTTTTTTAATAACATAAATAAGTTCTATTTTTTGCAAATATAAAGGCCCTTTCACACCAAAAGTGAAATTAATAAGCCTCAGGCTGAAGGGAATGCAAATTCACACCTGTACAGTAGAGGGCGCAGCTCAAACTTTATGCCATTCTGGATTAAAGAAGAATTGGACACAGGAGAAGAAAGTTCAACACTCTTACTTACAATAAAAACTAAGAAACAAAAAAAAAAGAAGAAACAAATACAAATGTAATGTTTAAAGGGTTAGTTCACCCAAAAACAAAAATTCTGTCATTAATTAATCACTCTCATATCGTTCCAAACCTGTAAGATCTTTGTTTATCTTCGGAACACAAATTAAGATGTTTTTGATGAAATCTGAGAGCTTTCTGAGCTCTGATAGACTGCAAAGTTATTACCACATTCAAGGCCCAGAAAGTTAGTAAAGGCATTGTTAAAATAGTCCATGTGACTAAAGTGGTTCAACCTTAAAGTTATGAAGTGACGAGAATACTTTTGTGCACAAAAAACAAACAATTATAACGATTCAACAATTTTTTCTCTTCCCTGTCAGTCTCTTATGCTGTTGACGTCGTAAACACAGTGCAGCGCTTCCGCGTTCTACGTCAGAATGCCGGCTCGTTATTGGCCAGCTCCTGAGTCAGCATCACACCCAAGCATCGTGTACAGTGTTGGCCAATACTGAGCCAGCATTCTGACGCAGAACCCGGAAGTTCAACAGTGTAGGAGACTGACAGGGAAGAGAAAAAATTGTTGAATAAAGTCGTTATTTTTGTGTGTGTTTTTGCGACACAAAATTTATTCTCTTCGCTTCGTAAAATTAAGGTTGAACCACTGCAGTCACGTGGTCTTTACTACCTTTCTGGGCCTTGAAAGTGGTAATAATGTTGCAGTCTATTGGAGGCCCGTAAGCTCACAGATTTCAACAAAAATATCTTAATTTGTGTTCTGAAGATGAACGAAGGTCTTACGGACTTGGAACGACATGAGGGTGAGTAATTAATGACAGAATTTTTATTTTTCGGTGAACTAACCCTTTAAGTCATTTTTGTTTATTAGTATGGTTGAATTGGGTCATCGAAGGTCAGCAGCAAAGACATTGGTTAATAAAATGAGATTAAATAAAGTATATTTGTGTTAACATATTTAATTGTTGCAGGTTTGCATAGTTTGCACTGTTTTTATTCATTTTGAGGAATACTGAATGTGTTTTTGTGCAAATGAGATGAGTAAATGTGTGCTTCCATTTAGGTTAGGTTAGGTTAGGTTAGGTTACTTTATTAATACCCGCAGGTAAATTTGTTTTGCAGCATGATGAGTACAAAGGCATCGATATCACAAACCTGAACAATGGTTCCCAAACCTGTCCTGGACTGCACATTTTGGATGTCTCTCTCATCTAACTCACCTGATTTAACTCATCAGCTCATTAGTAGAGACTGCAAGACCTGAAGTAGGTGTGTCAGATAAGAGCAACATACAAATGTGCAGTGCTGAGGGTCCTTTTGGGAACCACTGGTCTAGAACTACAATAACCATCATGTTTACACAGCGCACACAACACCTCTGCACTTACTCACGATTTCTCTCACCATACGGACAGGAGAGCTGTCAGTCATTACATGGGAAAACAAAGTAACTTGCATTACTTATTTGAGAAAGTAACTCAGATATCGTGCTGTAAATGTAAAAGTAATGCATTACTTTACTCACTACACAAGTAGTCTAATTACATAACTTGTGTTAATGTGTTACCACCAACACCGGATGTGACGTCTGAGGCAGCAGCTGGTGTGGACTGTTTTCTAAAAGAGAAGGTGCTTAGAAGTTATTCAGAAAATCTTCAGTACTTGTTGCCACAAACCTGCCTTTTTTACTTTTATATGTTTTACTTTGCACTAGTTTTATCGACTGTTTATCCAGTAGTCTGCTGCTCAATTGGAATAAACAAGTGCCGTATAATGTGTTGTGTAAATAAAGCCACGAGCAGGTCTAGATCAGAGAGAGATCAGAGAGAGCTTAAGACTGATGAGCATCAATACACTACCTGCTACACCCTCTCCAGCCTCCATGATCTGCACATAAACACATCCACTGAGCGGTATGATGCAACCTGACCGACAATAAGATATCTTGCATCTCTATTCCTATGCGCAAACAGCTGGTTGAACAGGAGTCCACGGTCTCTAGGCTGCAGTGCGAGCTACATGAAGCAGAGCAGCAGAGGAATCTTCTGGCCTCCAGAATATCTGAGCTGAACTGTGACATCCAGCATCAGGAGAAAGAATACAAGCGGCTCACAGAGCAACAAAGAGCAGAGCAGGACGAGGTACAAAGCACCACATACTTTGGTAAAACAGTGTCTTGAAAGGCTCCTGTAGAATAAAACCTGTCTGTGTGGTAGGTGTCCAACAGAGATGAGACGATTCTGAGACTGACGGCAGACCTGCGGGCTGCTCAGGAGAGTCTGACTGCTACACGAAGAGGAGGTGAGAAAAACCTGTCAATCATTTGGTCCGCTCACTTTTTCTCCGTTTTTTTAAAGGTATCTTTTATGTACGCACATTAAAAATATAGTCACCTACACTATTTTACAAGAGTTTGGGGTCAGTATGACTTTTTAGTGTTTTTGAAAGTTTCGGCCCCACTATGTATTAGGTGGCCTTAACTACTATACTTGCATCAAAAAATAAATACAGTGCACTTATTGTGTATTGCAAAACACATTTGCTGCTATTGAAGTGGGATACGGGTAAAGTTAGCGGCAGGTTTGGTGGTATGGGTAGGTTTAAGGGTGGGTTAAAGTGTAAGGGATGGGTCAACGGTGTAAATATAAATGTAATTACATGCAGGTATTTTTAAAAATATAAGTACAATGTAAAAACATGCACGTACTTAATAAGTGCATTGTATCAAATGATCAATTTAAATGTAAGTACATAGTAGTTAAGGCCACCTAATTTAAAGTGGGACACCAAAGTTGCATGTATAAACAGTAAAATACAGTGAAAACTGTAAAATTTTGAAATATTATTACCATTTAAAAGAACTGTTTTCTTTTTAATATATTTTAAAATGTAATTGATGGTAAAGCTGATCAGTACCCCAGTCTTCAGTGTCACATGATCCTTCTGAAATCATTCTAATATGCTGATTTGCTGCTCAAGATACATGTTTGACTGACTGACCCCATTTACTTTAATGTTTACGTTCATGTTTGAACGTTTTTAGCATCCATTGGAATGAATTAAAAACGTTCGCTCTGCTCCACGCCATTGGACACGCTCCTCAACATTGTGAAGTCTGTCAGGCATCATCTATCGGCCCAACCCTAATTCACACACTGATCAGAGAAAACTGAGCATGTGTTTATATGTATATCACTTTTAAAAACAATGGTGTACTTTACTTTTAAACTATTTTCACTCAGAAATTGCTAGTACATTTCAAATGGCAAGTAATACATTGAATTAAACGACTATAAGACTGAAATATTTTTTTCTTGTAAAAAGTCCTCCAGTAATCTTTTTTTTATTTACAACTTTGAAAAAATAATTTTTACAGTAAGTAAACCTGGTCGGTCACACTGAATTTTAAGAATATTGCACTGTAAAACCCGATAATTTATGGTAACTCAAACCATTTGAGGAAACCAATTGCCGTAAACCATTTAGGTTTTAAAACCAATAAGTATGAGTACTATAAACTCATATACATTGAGTTAAATTCATTTATATTTTAGTGTTGGTTTAGTCAATCATTAGAGTAAACTCAACTTAAAGATTTTAAAGGATTAGTTCACTTTCAAATAACATTTTCCTGATAATTTACTCACCCCCATGTCATCCAAGATGTTCATGTCCTTCTTTCTTCAGTCGAAAAGAAATTAAGGTTTTTGATGAAAACATTCCAGGATTATTCTCCTTATAATGGACTTCAATGACCTCCAGACGGTTGAAGGTCAAAATTACAGTTTCAGTGCAGCTTCAAAGGGATTTAAACAATACCAGACGAGGAATAAGGGTCTTATCTAGCGAAGCCATCAGTCGTTTTCAAAAAAAATGTAAATGTGTATGCTTTATATAAACAAATGATCACCTTCCAAGTGCCTCCGCTAAAACCACATTTTCGTATTCTTCAAAAAGCTTACAGAAAAAAATGGAACTGGCACTGCGTTCGTTCTGTAAGTTTGTTTATATAAAGCATATACATTTAAATTTTTTTCGAAAATGACTGATAGTTTCACTAGATAAGACCCTTATTCCTCGTCTGGTATCATTTAAAGCCCTTTAAAGCTGCACTGAAACTGTCATTTTGACCTTCAACCGTTTGGAGGCCATTGAAGTCCATTATAAGGAGAATAATCCTGGAATGTTTTCATCAAAAACCTTAATTTCTTTTCGACTGAAGAAAGAAGGACATGAACATCCTGGATGACATGGGGGTGAGTAAATTATCAGGAAAATTTTATTTGAAAGTGAACTAATCCTTTAAGTTTATTTTATTTCTTTAGTTGGAATTCAGGTAAAAAATCTAACTAAGTCTTAACTACTGTTAGGCCGCATTTACATTACATGGTTCATGTGACCCAATTTCATTTTTTTCCTCCCATGTTGCACAGATGGTATGACCCACAAACCCACAAAGCATATGGATTATGACATTATGACAAATCTGATATGAATTGCATATGTGCACTTGCGTCTGCCATGTAAGCAGACAGATTGAATATTCCCCTGTCAATAAGAGTCATACGTCATTGAAAATGGCGCAATGGGGGACAAAGGCTCAACCCAATATTTTCTGACCTTTAAAGATGGTATTATCTGTCTGAGTCCATTGCAAATCGTGCCGTTTTTACTTCCTCTTCGGCCTAAGCTTTTCTGGGTCATTACATCTACCTTGGGTTGTTTCGCCAAGTGTTAGTGTAAATGCAGATATTAGATATGGATCACTTTTAAAAGAAGATGCAAGCTGGTTGTCAAAAAAATCAGGGCTGGGTTTCCCGATAACGTTGTCTCCGAGCGCGCTACGAAGACTCTAAAGGTAGACCTTAACTGAAGATGTACCGTTTCTAGGCGTGTTCCCCGAACTATACCTTATGAGGTTGCTTAAGGTATATCTTCTTAAGTGCGACGTTACCAGGTGCTGTCCATGGCGGCGGTGCTGAATTGGTTGATATCGATGGTTCGAGAATCGATAATTCACTCTATACAGGGGCTGCTTCACTGCATTATTTGAGAATTCAGTGTTCTTAATAAAAAGAAGCACTTCAGAAGTAGAAATTGTATTTATCAGGACTCATGGGATGTTATAAAAGTAATCCAAATTGCAAACTAAATCTATATTGTAATCTATCTATATTCTGGGGGCGCAGAGCCCTCATCAGCGTGAGTTTAAGGCGACGGTTATTTAGAACAAAGTTTTAATTCCTTGGAGACGCGTCATGCAGCTGACAGACAGGTAGGTATCGCGTTTATATCGTTTTTTTTTTTTTTTTTTTTTTAAATATTCACAAACTTGTTAACTATATCATGAATTTTATGATATATTCCGATTGTAAAATATGTGGAATGTGTTTTGTTGCGCGATGAGATTTCATGGCAGTTAGAGCTGTCGGATATACGAAATCTTCCCCGAAATACATAAAAGTATGTGGCCGGTGAACTGGGAGAAGAATAGAGTAAACTTTATTGTTTCATAAACAATGTGTATCTGATATGAATAAAACACTTCGTCAAATTATAATTGAAAGGGTTATTGTTGCAGCTTCCATAGACATCAGTGTATGGAATAACAAACTATAAATGTCTTTTTTATGCAGTAGCCTACTTAAAGGTGCCCTCGAATGAAAAATGAATTTATCTTGGCATATTAAATAAAAGAGTTCAGTCTGAAATGACATACTAGTTTCAAATCCATTGTTTCCTCCTTCTTATTTAAATCTCATTTGTTTTAAAAGACGAATCTCAACATAACACCGACTGTTAGAATAGTCGGGGTTACGCCCCCAAATTTGCATATGCACCCACGTTCCCAACATTATCATTATGAAAGGCATAGACAAGGGCAGAACGTTGGATGTGATAGCTGACATCAGTAGGTACAAGCAAGAACAACAGCAAAAAATGGCAGATGGAGCAATAATAACTGCATGATCCATGATATCATGATATTTTTAGTGATATTTGTAAATTGTCTTTCTAAATGTTTCGTTAGCATGTTGCTAATGTACTGTTAAATGTGGTTAAAGTTACCATCGTTTATTACTGTATTCACGGAGACAAGAGCCGTCGCTATTTTCATTTTTAAACACTTGCAGTCTGTATAATGCATAAACACAACTTCATTCTTTATAAATCTCTCCAACAGTGTGTAATGTTTGCTTTAACCACGCAGCATAGCCTCAAACTCATTCAGAATCAATGTAAACAATATAACAGTATACAATACTCACATAATCCGACGCATGCATGCCGCATGCATGACGAACACTTTGTAAAGATTCATTTTGAGGGTTATATTAGCTGTGTAAACTTTGTTAAGGCACTGTTTAAGGCAAGCGCGAGCTCTGGGGCGGAGAGCACGGGATTTAAAGGGGCCACAGCATATCGGCGCATTTATAATGATGCCCCAAAATAGGCAGTTAAAAAAATGAATAAAAACAAATCTATGGGGTATTTTGAGCTGAAACTTCACAGACACATTCAGGGGACACCTTAGACTTATATTACATCTTTTAAAAACATAATCTAGGGCACCTTTAATTCAAATGTGTATTTAAATGTCTGAAACCTAAAATAAAGCGCGATGAGGTTAAAAACACCAAATAGTTGTGATTCTGGATCAGCGCTAAAGCACATTTGAATTTAGCAGTGAATTTTTTGGATTTTATTCTTTGCCATAATCCTAATCGAACACTGGGTGTATTGCAGAATTATATTCGTATTGACTGTCAACAGTGATAAGGTATAGCTAAGAGTGCTCCAGACCAACCTTACGAAAGTATGACTTACAGAAGGTATTCTTTACTAAGAACATTTCGGGAAACACGTTTAGTGTTAAGATACAGCTTAAGGTATAATTTAAGAACGACGTAGAGTTAAGAAGGTTTCGGGAAACCCAGCCCTGGGCTTTAAGACCAGCCGTGCAAATGTGGCCTTATATTAGAAGTCTGCATGTGAAGGCCTCCGTGGGCCGAATGCGGGTAGGATCAAGGACACGGGCCGTCCAGTCCATCCACTCTCACTCACACACTAAAGATGGACCCGACGCCCGCTCGTCTCCCGCTTCCCTGTGCGCTCTGAGCCAAACTTTTGCATAACCTGTCAATTGAAGTAGAAGCCTGTGCTGGTTTATTTATACATCTCAGACTGGTCAGTTATTTGTTTGGCAGAGTGTCCTTGTACGTTATAAATGGGACAAACCTGTCACTTCGGTGCTGACTGGATGTTTTGAGTTCTTTGAGAGATTTTCTTTTTCATATTTATTAATTTATTTTGACTTTTTTCAGAGCGAGCGAGCAGTGAATAATGCATTGGATTCTGCTCCATGTACTGTTTTTATCATTAGCATTCAGCCCCAGTTATCTTCCGAACTTATGAGTGCCTGTGAAATGTTTGTGATGTTATTTATTTATGTTGCCCTCTCAATTATTCATTTGTTTATTTATTCATGGCAGAACTAACTGCAATTGGAAAATTCATTTTTGCTGAAGGGCACATCCAACCCCCCACCACACCTCAATCCGCTCCCCCTCTTCTTGCATGAAGGTTTGTTAGTAACTGCTTCATGTGGCATTTCCTAAGACTCAAGGGGAGATGTCATTTTAATCCAAGCAGACGGCTGAAGAGACAGACACAGAGAGAAAGAGAAAGAGAGAAAGAGAGTACTCCTTCAGAAAAAAAAAACTTTGTACTATAGGGGTGATGGTGCAGGATTATAGAGAGGCATGTAATGAAAGAGGGATGAATTTGAGAGGCCGTATATATCCACGGCTCTACGTGTCTCTGTGCCACAGCCGTGCTTCATGCTGAATTCCCTCAGGCTCCTGTGCTCTTCCTGCTTTTTTTGGCCATATTTGTTTATAAAAAAAATATGGCTTTATTATACTTATATCAGCTCCCAGTTGCATAAACATAGCCAATATGTTAAGACTGTGTCTTAAGTACTAGTATGACCAACTAGTGATTAGTCATTGGCAATCAGTGTTACTTTTTGGTTTCAAATTATACCATTCTACGTTTTTATGTACTTGACTGAAAACATTTATGAACAGTCTTAAAGAAAAAAAAATGTGATGACTAACTTGTAAGACTAGTCTTAGCAGTTTATGCAACCGGCCCCAGCAGATGTCAATAAAGGTAATCTCAACTTAATTTAACACAGTTTACCTTGCTTAGATCTTTTCCACTGAGTAATATATACTAAATATTGTATACTACTATTATATACTATGTATATTAACTACCAGTCAAAACTTTCGAACAAGTATGTACTCTTTTTTTATTATTATTATTATTTATTTTATTTTATTTTTTTACGTTTTTGAAAGAAGTATCTTATGCTCACAAAGGCAGGGTTTATTTGATCAAAAATACAATAAAAACAGTAATCTTGTGAAATATTATTACAATCTAAAAAAAAAGTTTTTTATTTAATATATTTTAAAATATAATTTATTCCTGAGATGATAATGCTGAATTTTCAACATCATTATTCCATGCTTAAGTGTCACATGATCCTTCAGAAATCATTCTAATGTGCTGATTTGCTGCTTTTATAAATTGTTATTGGTGCTCAATTATTAATAATGGTTCTTATTATTATGTTATTATGAATGCTGGAAACTGTTTAAAATATTTGTGGAAACTTATACAAGTTTATATATATATATATATATATAGAGAGAGAGAGAGAGAGAGAGAGAGAGAGATTTTTTTTTATTTATTTATTTATTTTTTTTAAACTTACCCAAACATCTAGAAGCTGGAATGATTTCTGAAGGATCATGTGACAGAAGACTGGAGTAAAATTCAGTTTTGATCACAGGAATAAATTACATTTTATAATATACTAAGATAGAAAATGGTTCTTTTAAATTGTCTGAATATTTCACAATATTACTGTTTTTACTGTATTTTTGATCAAATTAATGTAGCCTTAGTGATCATAAGAGACTTCTTTCAAAAAAAAAAAAAAGCTTATTTATTCCAAAGTTTTGTGTGTGTGCATGTGTGTGTGTGTGTGTGCGTGTGTGTGTGTGTGTGTGTGTGTGTGTACGCATTATGGTTACATTATGGATTTGCTATACTTTTGTCATGATCACAAGTTGGAGTGCCCTATTTAGCCACCAGAGGGCACTCCAACCCGGACTTCATTTCCCATAAACCACTTCCCGGACTCATTATCCCGTCATTGCTTTCAGCTGTTTTGTGTTTGATCATTTGTGTCTGTCTATTTATACCCTGTTTGTTTCTGCTTTTGTCATTGAGGTTTCATTTACGGTCACTGGTTTCTCTGTTCTGTTTTCTATGTTTTGTATGGACTGTTCTTTGGATTTTGACCCTGCCTGTTCTGGATTACGTTTTGGATTACCCCATTAAAAGCTGCAAATGGACCTTACCTGTTTGTCTCTGTGCCTAACGTGACAACTTTATTATCTGCTACCAATAATCATAATACCAATGAATCTCAGCTAAATTTAACACAGTTTACCATGTAGTTCCATATTTATTATTTAGTAATATTTATTTACAGATTTTTCCCTAATACCATGACCGAAAATGCATAAAGCAGAATCCAGAGATTCCAACTAGGCTAAGATGAGTCATCCTGCCCTCTAGACACTGGCACTGGCTTTCAAAAACCCATATTACTTGACCATTAACATACATTTAATTTTGTAATTGTGTGGCTGTGGCGTGTGTTTAGCTCGCAGAGCAGATGCAGGAGGTCACGTCCAGGAGAGAGGAGGTTGTGGCCCTGCAGAAGGAGTTGAACAGTGTTCAGGAGATCCTGAAACAGAGAGAGGAGGTGATAGAGAAGAACAAACACAACACGACACAGCTCCAGCGAGAGACAGACTCTCTTTACAAACAGGTAAACACTAAAAATCACAAATTGGCCATTCTGGGTATTGAGACCTGAAATAAAATATGGAGTAAGCATGAGTTTGGTCGTGTTGTTTCTGTGTGTTTAGCTGAAGGGTGTTTGTGAGGTCTCCGGTGAGCGCTCTCACATGTAATATTTCCTGTCTGCTGCATCGACAAACCTCACATAGGCATGGAATTCCAATTAACTCCCTTTAATTAGGCCCTCACTTGCTCATGGCACAGTTCCTTCATTTATTTTAATCTTGTTTATGCACCTTGATTGTTTCACAATATAGATTTTTTTAATTAGGGAAGATTGATTAAATTGCATTGATTCTCTGTCCTTATTAAAATGAACCCCCACCCCCCCACTCTACTCTCACCAACCAGTGTTATTTTTCATAATTAGTGGCTGTGCCTTCAGCTTGGCTTTAAGTGTCTGTGTGTGTTATGAAAATAATGTTTATCATACTTTATTACAGTATCTGAAAGACTGTTGTATTGGCAACCACTTTATGAGCTAGTGGAGGTTTTATTAGAAGGTTGTGTGCTTTTTATTTGTCGCAGTTTCCTACAGAATTGGTCATAACTACATCAATAATTCTGTATTTCTTTCGTTTTGTTACGTTACGAACTATTATTACATGTTTGTGATGTTGTTTAGTGGTCACATGACATGCAAGTAAATAGATATGATATTTGATCTTTTATTAGTAAGTGTTTTATTTCGGATTTTTTACATTTTCTAATTTATTTATTTAATTTAATTCATTTATTATGTTTTAACTCTAACTTATAAAAATAAAGTCAGAAATATATTACTGTTATAAATTATAATTAATAATTATAATTATGTATGATTAATTATAATGAATGTTTGATAAATAATAATTTTGATTTACACTACAAGTTACAATATTAATATTTATGTTTTAAATTCTTCATGTTCAAACCCTCGAGCTTTAAATATTTCAAATCCTTCAAACTACAACAGCTTAAGGCCCGTTCACATCAAAGAACGAATAACTATATAATGACTACAGCGAATAACTGTAGCATCTACACCAACGCTCACTAAAGTTCTGTTTATTATAAGCACGCACTGCAGATGTTGTCTGTCACCAGTGTTGGAGGTAACGCGTTACAAGTATTGCGAATTACGTAATCAGATTACTTTTTTCAAGTAACTAGTAAAGTAGAGCTTAGATTCTCTGCCCGAGCCCGAGCCCGAGCCCGGACTCGACATATATTTCCCGCCACCGTCCTTGGGCCGGGTCGGGCCAGGCCCTTGATAAAGCACGTCATGTGTCATGCGCAGCGTCTCGTCCACTTGCACTTGCAGTCTCGCACGCGTGACGCATCACACCTGCTGTGCATGCTGTACTATTCAGTAGCTTAAGTGCAACATGGAGCTTGAAGAAGCAAAGAAAAAAATTAAAACAGGAGAATTAATTTTGAGCAAGTTTGGAGGAAAATCGGAGGTATGGAAACATTTTAAACTAGTCGTGGGGAGTGACAACATATTTGTTGGCTTTGTCTCGTGCATTAAATGCGGCACGCTGCTCGCCTATGACAGCAAAAAAATGGATTTCTGAATAAACAAACAACGCAGTTTACATGCTTCTTCCTTGTCGTATTATTCATTAAGATAATAATTAATAAATGCACGCACAATTATGAACTTGATAAATGTTACAGATATGTTTTACTATGCACAAACAAATGCCTTTCAACTTACATGTGCAAAATTCAGAATTAAATGAATGTGCTGCAGTTTGTACAAAAAGAGTCTGTAGTAGCCTACGTGTTTTAGCCATTAAATAAGCACATTTAGTTTCAAGTTTGTTAAGTTTTGTTTTGAAGAAAGATTTTCTTTAAAGTAAATTTTGTTTAGTATAAATTGTATCTTAATTTTAATCCATTTTTCATCAACCAATTGCCTGGATTTAATACATAAAAAGCAATATAGCAGACAATATAATAATGACATGGAGGCGCCGGCGCGGCCACGGTCACACTTACACCATTTGAAACGCGTAACACACGCTTGTCACCTAATTTACAAATGCACATCTTGCTTGTTGCTCACACACATATTATGTTGAAATAACAATATGTTGAAGTAACATTATTAATAATAATTAATCTTTAAGAATATTTGATTGAATGCTGAATGTTGTGCTTGTTCAATTTAATAAAATTAAAACTTTATGATAATTATGATAATTGAATATTTAATATTGAGTGGCCAATTTGTGCTCATTTATTAATATTATTTATATAATATATAACTGCGCAGCTCCCCCCTATAGCCTAAATGATCTAGCACACCAGCACCTGCGTAAAAAAAAAACCGGGAGCCGCCCCTGGTTATAACGGTCCACATTAAAAATGGTCAGGGTTGAAATCTGACTCAGGCTCATAATTACAGTGAACGTGTCGGGCCGGGCCGGGCTCGGACACAACGTGCTCGGGCTCGGGTAGGGTCGGGTTTGATTAGTTGGGCCCGATCTAAGCTCTATAGTAAAGTAACGCTTTACTATTACATTTGGTGGGGGAAAACAAGTGACACGTGAAGGCCAAGTATGGTAACCCATACTCTGAATTTGTCCCCTGCATTTAATCCATCCAGTTAGTGCACACACATTAGGAGTAGTGAGTAGTGAACACACACACACACACACTGCAAACTGTGGACACACACACCGGAGCAGTGGGCAGCCATTTTTGCTGTGGCACCCGGGGAGCGATTGAGGGTTGGGTGCCTTGCTCAAGGGCATCTCAGTCATTTCCTTCCAGTATTGAGAATCAAACCCACAATCTTCGGGTTACCATTCTGACTCTCTAACCATTTGCCCACAAATGCCCCTTTTTTACACAAAGTTGCTGCATTACTTTTTCAAATAAGTAACACAAGTTACTTTTTCACTTTTATTGTGAAAGATTTATATATAAAAAACAAAAAAAAAAAAAAACAATACAATAAAGCATGTCCAGCAAAAATAACATAATATTGCTTTCCATAAAAAGTAACTAAGTAATACAATCAGTTACTTTTTCAGGGAGTAACGCTATCTTACAATGCGTTACGTTTAAAAGTAACTTTCCCCAACACGGTTTAAATGCTTGTGCTCTTTAAAGCTGGGTGGATTATTTTTGTCTGGAAAAGTCATTATGAAAGTGATTCCAACAAAGTAGTTTGTCTGTGTCATTATCGTTATAGTTGGGGTTGGACAACTCTCGCAGATTTAGAACGATTATTAAAACTTTATAGTTATCATTATAGTTATCATCCTTGATGTGAATGGGCTTTTAATGTCTTTAATGTCAAATTTTGCACTGGCAATCAAAACTGATTTTCTTTACAAAATGTCAAAATGTATTTTCTTTCATGGTGGCATTAGATTATAATAGCAGATTGTTGTAACAGCAAACGCTGACTGTGTAACACTTGAGGTCCTCAAGAAGATTCAGTGCCGCCACAGCGAGCATCTCAACCTCTGCTGTCTGCTTCACCTGATAAACACTTGATGCTGATCCGTAGAATTTTTAATCATGAAGCGAAGCCCTTTTAATTTTGATCGATGACTCCGTTTATCCTTTACATAACACATTCCCATCTCTGTTCTTCCCCTCCACCTCTCTCAGCACCCCTCCGCCTGGTATGAAAATGATATTAGAAACTAAATGAGATTTGAAATTGTGTGTTTGACAAGTGACTTGATGACAGGGTTTTATTGCAGGGCCTGATCCATGGAAATTTTATGCTAATAACACTGCTGGCCAACTGATGTAGTACGAAATTAATCAGTGGTGGAAAAGAGAGAGAGAGCTCCATAAAAAGTGTGTCTCCCCTCCCTCTCTGTCTGTCTGTTGGAGTCTCATCTGAAATAGCCATGGGCTGTTGTCTGTGTGATGAGTTTGCGACTGAAATAGGGACTTAGAAAATTACACTGAGTTTAGCACTGATTCATGCTGTAATGCCGCCATGCAGCACACTGCTGTCAACTCCCTCCAAGGACTCAACAAGGTGCACTCAGTAATTTGTTGTTTATGTTGCCTTGGCCCATATGTCATCTTGGGCTTATACTGACACCTAGAGGTGTGGATGCAGTGTCACGCAAAAGCTTTTAGTTAATAATGCCATTATTGTAGAAATGCACTATTCTTAGCGAGCCATGATTCTTTTATGCTGCGAGAGAACATGTCCAAAACTAGGGGTTAGAGAGATAAAGTGAGTAGATTTGGGGATAGATAGCTGGTCATGTGAACATGTCGGCCCACGACCTGCTCCGTGTAAAACAAAACATTTTATTCGGCTACTGATATACTGTAACTGGAGTCTTCAGCTCATTTTTCAAAAGTCCTATTATATGAGCCAGCTTGCATTTACTTCTCCGAAAGCATCATTCAGCTGTCTCAAAACATTTCAACAATATAGTGATACAGAAATCTGTAGTCCAGAATATTGTCTACTTTTCATTATTACTATTATTAATAATTAATACTAGTAAGAATTGTATTATACAGTAAAATATTTATTTATTGTTGTCTTTTTGGTCATTTTGTGGTTAAAAAAAACCCAATAATCATGATGTACTTATGTAATTGGCATTAAGAGTACAAATAAATGTTATTAATAATAATAATAATAATAATAATAATATTTTTTTATAAAATTTTTCCCCCTTATTTATTCAGTATTGCATGGGCTTGCAAGGCTGACTAGGTTAAACCCTCTATATTTCATTAAATGCAACTGAATGACAAATTTTTGTTCCATTGTTCCATTGTTTTGTTCCATTGTTCCAAAAGTTCCATTGTCTCATGTTAGATTAACTTTATATTTGGAATTACATTCAAAATGTACATTATAAGCCAACCAATCTGAACCATGGAATTATAATAATAATAATAAGCTGCGAGCAGCAATTATCGGGGTTCAGGTGCTTTAAGGTCTTTAAACACTTGCATAAAAAGGTATAATGTTTTAATTAGCAAGCCTGTAACCATCTTGATCATAGATGGAAAGACCATTTACAGCCAATACAGGAAATATATGGTTTATAAAGCTATCAAGTTATCAAGGTTAAGCCAAAAACCTAAGACTAGTTCAGCAAAGTTGTTCTTTGAAATAATCTCCAATATTTAATGAGCAATTCAATGGACAGTGGTGGTAAAGTTGCTCAGAATGAGGAGTGTCATGGGCGTGTGTGAAAAAAATTGCGCAATACACAATCTTTTATGCACGTGAAAAACATGAAGGTGCCCCCCGGTGGCTGATTTCTTTCAAATTTCAAACAGGCCCAGCGAGTTTTGTTCCGGTTGGCCTCCGTTAACCTAGTCTGATAACTGCTTAAACCTCATTGGCCGACGGTGGACATGTTTTTTGAGATATATCAATGTCCTCATAGATAAGCATGGCATTTTTAGGACAAATCGAAATTTCAACTTTTTTGATAATTATTGACAATCAGACTCCAGTGAATCTTGCTGCACTGGTTTGTTTCCAATCAGGCCAAAAACCTAAAGGTGATGATACACGGGGCAACTTTTTGAGCAATGTTGCCAACTCAATAAATACTTTATTATGAACACTTGTTAGGCACTTTATTTCAACTTTTCAAATATTTTCTTCATTTTTATTAAAAATAAATGCCTTTCCGATCTGATTTGTGACAGGAAAAGGGAGAAGAGTGAGTTCGGCAAAAGGCGGATTCGAACCCGCGTCGATCGCATCAAAAGCTATTCAAATGTCAAACGCCCTACAGCCTACGCTACTACAGACGTTG
This sequence comes from Megalobrama amblycephala, assembly GCF_018812025.1. Lineage (NCBI taxonomy): Eukaryota > Metazoa > Chordata > Actinopteri > Cypriniformes > Xenocyprididae > Megalobrama > Megalobrama amblycephala. Next base: position 54,389,065 of record NC_063046.1, read on the forward strand.
AAAAATCCCGTCTTTTTAGTATTTAACTGAAATCATTCAATAGCTTCATTACAGCATACACACATTACTTTCGGATAGTTGTTGGTATTTTAAGCAATATATGAGGTAAATTCCCTGTTTTGGGTTAACCCATGACAACTTACTAGCGTAAAAAAATAAAAGTTCACACTCCTTTTCTCCGCTCCACTGCCGCTGAGAGGCCGCCATCTTGTTTGAATTTTTTCTGAAATCTTCGAATCGGTCACGTGATCGGCTGCTAACATTCTGATTGGAGGATCTCAAAAAATTGCCCACGACCGATCTAACGTATCCAGATATATATTTGTTGCTCATTCTCAGTGGGAAAGTGCCCAAGCAACGTTGCTCGGCAACATTGCCCGGCAACATTGCTCAAAAAGTCGCCCCGTGTATCATCACCTTTAGACTAGATCGCAAAAGTAGGTTTTTCAAAAAATCCAAAATACTTGAAAATTTGATTTTGTTAATTTTGTTCATCTTGATTCAGGGATTCTAACAATATAAGACATTTGAGCCTACGCCTAACGGTTTAGGAGTTATGAGTGATTTTGTACTTTTGACTGCTGTAACGCCACCGTTAGGCCAATCAGGGCGAGCCTTGGTGACGTTGTAGACGGTGTGAGTACTACCAAAGTCCCTTTAAGGCAAGTCATTTCACTCGGCGGCCATCTTTGAAACACCTCTCGGGCATCCTGGGCATCATGCAATCTCTTTGAATGGGAAAACATCAAATTCTCCAAAACTGTTCGCCAACCTTACAATTAAATTTCATATTTGAAATCACCAATGAAATCTAACAACAACCGGCTCATAAATTTAGTTTCTAAACGCTCAAATCATGACAAAAAAACCCTGTATTTTTCAGGCTGGATCAAGCTAATGCGCATGCGCAGACCTAAATGCGTCTGACTGTTTCTATAGAAACCGGTGATTCTAACGGCCGCTGCAGTGACGCGATGACTTTACCAGTCGGCGATTGGCTCTTATTTAGAAGGCGGGACTTATTCCGCCATATTGCGCGTTACACTTTCTCCCTTTCAAAACAATACGAGTGACACGTCTTGTGTTATTCTATAGTCTTTGGTACTACCAAAGTCCCTTTAAGACAAGTCATTTTACTCGGCGGCCATCTTTGAAACGCCTCTCGGGCATCCTGGGCATCATCCAAAGCTGTTTGCCAAGCTTTCGATTAAATTTCATATGAAATCTGACAACAACTGTCTCATAATTTTTTTTCCAAACGCTCAAATTATGACAAAAAAACCTGTATTTTTATGCTGGATCAAGATAATGCGCATGCGCAGACCTAAATGCGCATCTCTTGTGCCTCATTTCGGAGGCGCGCGTCTGACTGTTTCTATAGGAACCGGAGCTTCTAACGGCCGCTGCAGTGACGCGATGACTTTACCAGTCGGCGATTGGCTCTTATTTAGAAGGCGGGACTTATTCCGCCATATTGCGCGTTACACTTTCTCCCTTTCAAAACAATACGAGTGACACGTCTTGTGTTATTCTATAGTCTTTGGTACTACCAAAGTCCCTTTAAGACAAGTCATTTCACTCGGCGGCCATCTTTGAAACACCTCTCGGGCATCCTGGGCATCATGCAGCTCCTAAGCTGTTTGCCAAGCTTTCGATTAAATTTCATATTTGAAATCACCAATGAAATCTGACAACAACTGTCTCATAATTTTTTTTCCAAACGCTCAAATCATGACAAAAAAAAATGTATTTTTATGCTGGATCAAGATAATGCGCACGCGCAGACCTAAATGCACGTCTCTTGTGCCTCATTTCGGAGGCGCGCGTCTGACTGTTTCTATAGGAACCGGAGCTTCTAACGGCCGCTGCAGTGACGCGATGACTTTACCAGTCGGCGATTGGCTCTTATTTAGAAGGCGGGACTTATTCCGCCATATTGCGCGTTACACTTTCTCCCATTCAAAACAATACGAGTGACATGTCTTGTGTTATTCTATAGTCTTTGGTACTACCAGCCCTCAAAGTTTCAAGTCTCTACGACTTACAGTTTGGTCTGCCTGATCACTTTTGGTGGAGAATTCTGATCCTTGGAAATTTGAACAATTACAATAGGGTTTCAGCGCTACACGCTTGAACCCATAATAATTGAGAAACTGTACTTTTTCCTGTTTATATGCATTTATACGTCATATCTGTGCCTCATTTAAAAAGTCTGTGTGAATGCACCTTTTCTGTGCCACATCTGCAGTCAATTTAGTTGGCCAATCAGGCATCCTCAAAGGTTCAACTGTCCACATTTTTCTTGTGGTTGTCGAGCCTTTTCTCAACTTTGCCACCTTTTTCTAGCTTTCATCAACTTAAGAAACATTCATATTCTCTCCTTTCCTCTGCTTTCTTGCTTCATTTATCCCATTCATCTGTCAGCAGTTTTCCCACGTGCATGTCCGTGCGCCTCCTCCCGGCTCGACTCCAAGGAAACAGAAGCGTAGGTGAATCACTAATGGACTCATTATCAGGTCCCACTCGTTTAAAACAACACAATTAGTGCTGTATTCTTAATGATGCTTGCAAAGGGAAGTTCAGTGCACTGAGGAGACTCCATCCAGGGCCTTCACCAACCTAATAAATCACGCAAGTTAACTCACAAAACTAATATACCGCATGTGTGTGCGCACGGTAGTCTGTGTGATTTATTATTTTCACCCTGCGAGACATCTGTTACAGTGCTCCTTATTTTTGTAATGCATCATCAGCCAGGGGAAAAAATAATATTATCCAATCTGGGATTGGCTCTCTCTGGAGTCTAATAATCTAATGTAGAGCTGCTATCAGTGAGCCACCACAGACACGCTTCAGGGAGCAAACAGGCTTCGGTGATTTCTGTCTGAGAATCTCTAGCATTCATTATATATATGCCAGCGTGTGACTGTAGAAGTGAGTCTGTAAATACAGAGTTATAACAGGATGCTTCTGACTCTAAATTATGTTCAATGAGCTGCATTTGAGGTGTACTAATACTAATTAAGGAATATCACACTCAAGAGTTGTACTAAATAAAAGAACAGGTAATTGTTGCGAGTGTGATGTTGCTTTTATACAACAGTCCTGTGCAGAGGCGTTGTGTGAGCTGTCTAAACATGATGCTTATTGTAGTTCTAGACTAAATGTGAACATGCATTTACTCATCTCACTTGCAGAAAAACAGATTCAGTATTCCTCAAAATGAATAAAATCTGTGAAGTGCAAACTCAGAAAATTACGCAAATCTGCAATAATTAAAAATGTTAAATAATACAAGTATACTTTATGTATTTAATCTCACTTTATTAGCCAATGTCTTTGTTGCTGACCTTTGATGATTCAATTAAGCCGTACGAATTAGCAAAAATGACTTTAGATAAACATCACATATTATTTCGTCCCACACATTTAACATGTAAACATAAAAAAAGATGTATCACTTGTGCAGCCTTGTCTCTCACAAAATGAATGTCCATTTTTTATACTGTACATTATAATGTTCTGATTACAAAATTTAGATTATTTTAGTTTTTTTGTGTTTTATTTGTTATTAGTGTTCAGTTGTTTATACATAATCATACAGAGCTTTAATACTGGCATTAACTATTTCCATATCATTGAGATACTATTATATTTTTTATTAATATTTTAAATATTTTTTACGTTTTCATTTTCATTTTAGTTAAAGCTTTAGTATTTTGTTGTGTTTTTGCCATTTTATTTGTTTTTTTGTCTATACAATTTGTATGAATTTCAGTTTTAGTTAGCTATAATGACTGGCTGTTTGATTGATTTGAACACACTTATAGTTTCAAAAAATTCTATCTAGGTAGGCAGCTCACTCAGTTGGATTTTGTTGTTGGTTCTGTGTCAGTGTGAAGGCCAGAATGAAGAGCTGTGTGATCTGCGTGAGGAGATGCGGCGGTGGAAGCAGGAGGCCCAGGAACAGAAAGAGAGACAGGTGAAGGAGGTGCAGGACCTTAAGAGAGAGCTACAAAGCACACAAAGTCGCCTGCAGCTGCACAGAGATAACCTGGAGAGTCTGCACCGAGAGCTGGCCCACAGACAGCAGAGAGACACAGAGGATGAGGTGAGACAGCACAGCAGACTTCAGTTTCACTATATCATAACTTTTCTTTCTAAAAATAAGTGTTTCTGTGTGTCAGGCCTCCTGCAGGGAAGCAGCTCTCCACAGTCAGGATGCAGAGTTGATTCAGCTGAAGGCAGGTCTGCTGGAGGCTGAGAAACTGGCCACAGATGCAGAGGCCCGACTACAACCTCTTAGTGAATCCCTCGAGCTCTGCAAACACAAGTACCAGGCCTGCCTCGGCAAGATCGCCCAACTTGAGAATGCTCTGCATAGTCGAGAGCAGGACCTGAAAGAGGCCCACCATCAGGTTAGTAGTCTTAGTTTCCTTTACAATTAAGTCTGCATTACAACTAATGATCCACAGTATATTGATATTGATTCATAATATTGATTCAGATTCTTTCCAGATGAAAAGAATATCCTTTTTTTCTTGAAGGTTTATTTTGTACTGTACAATAAAACATTGTCTGTCTTTTTAATAATCAGCCATAACATGAAAGTAATTATTTAGTTCTACTTGTTAAAATGCTTAAATCTGAGTAACTACTATCCAACGTACACTTCTGTTCAAAAGTTTGAGGTCAGTTCGATATGTAGCGAAAATTAACTCAAAGGGGAAATATTAATAATTATTCATAACTCATTATGATTATTAATTATGATTAATTATGAATATGCAAATCCGTTAATCAGATTAACTGGACGTAGCTACATTAAAATTAACATTACAATCAGTTAACCTGTTCGTCCAGTGAACGCTCAGTGTTGATTGTTTATTAATTCTAAGAAATGTCAATTTCCAAGTTATGGAAAAATAATATTTCTTATTGTACTGTACTACTCACGTAGTCCGGATCTATCACTTAAGAGGCAATTCATTAGCAGACGGAGTCAGAACCAAACGTGTATTGTGCACAATCTTTATTAACTAACTCACAAACACATAACTAAACTAACAAACACATAACATAACATACATAAAGGGTCACACACACACACACACACACACACACACACACACACACGCAAGTCAGAATGAGTAATGATAGTGTTGAACCGGAAGAGTTGCTGTTACTAGAGCTACATGAAATGTCAAAGGCAATCTGGAAAGGACTCATCAGTTTCTTTTAGCAATAGCAAAGGTAAAGTCTTTACAAATCAATACTAAATCGCTGTTTAGCATTAAAATGTACGATACTTGCAAGATGCCTTTAGGCTGAAGAGCGTCGGATCTGCAGGTTGAGGATAACTCTTGAAGTTATCATCTGAAGTTGTTGCCAGTCTGTTGGGTGATGAGCACATGGCTGGGTGTTGTAGGCCAGGGGCCTACCAGCCTTGCGGCCGGGCCTAGAGAGGCCGGCCGCAAGGAGATTTGTTCGGTCCAGAAGCAAGGAAGAAGAAGAGAGGGAGTGGCACTGTTCGCTGGTTTTTAACCTCTGGTCAAAGTCACACCTCTCAGTTGTTGACCGGACCAATGAAGATGTTGTAATTCCGGGTGGCAACACCCCTCCTGTCAGGGCTTTTACAACCCCGAAAGATTAACAAGCTGAGTTCTTGAATCAGAACTATTAAATATTCTTTTAATACTGATGTGTTGCACAGGTATGGATGTACCGCATACACAAACATTTAAATCTTCCCGCTACGAACGTATAGACACTAAACATGGCATGATTGAAGTTACCGTGCAGGTCATAACATTTAACAATCATCAAACATGTAAATACAATGAGTACAATACAACATCAGTAATAATGGATACCATTTCCTGAGAAGGAATCATTTATAGCACAGTCTGTCTATACATTAATGCCATAGAGTCTGTGTTCTCTGTGGAAAATGCAGGGAAGATGCAGATTTTCTGTGTCTCTACTCTGTTCTCCATGCGGCAACCACATTCCTCAGCGCAATAAACTTGTAACTGAAAACTTCCCGGGGGATGGGGACAGACTCCAGAGTGAGCTTAAAACTATTGGTTAACTAACCAATAATTGTGTCTGATTTGCCTCAGTCATTACAGATATATACACCGATCAGGCATAACATTATGACCACCTTCCTAATATTGTGTTGGTCACCCTTTTGCTGCCAGAACAGCCCTGACCCATCGAGGCATGGACTCCTCTAGACCTCTGAAGGTGTGCTGTGGTATCTGACACGGTGGTATGTTAGCAGCAGATCCTTTAAGTCCTGTAAGTTGCGAGGTGGAGCCTCCATGGACGAAACTTCTTTTAAAAACATGAAAAATCTTACAGATCCCAAACTTTTCAACGGTAGTGTGTGTGTATATATATATATATATATATATATATATATATATATATATATATATATATATATATATATATATATATATATACACTGATCAGGCATTACATTATGACCACTGACAGGTGAAGTGAATAACACTGATTATCTCTTCATCATGGCACCTGTTAGTGGGTGGGATATATTAGGCAGCAAGTGAAGCAGGAAAAATGGGCAGCCATAAGGATTTGAGCGAGTTTGACAAGGGCCAAATTGTGATGGCTAGACAACTGGGTCAGAGCATCTCCAAAACTGCAGCCTGGTTTGATGAATCACGTTTTCTTTTACATCACGTGGATGGCTGGGTGTGTGTGCGTTGCTTACCTGGGGAACACATGGCACCAGGATGCACTATGGGAAGAAGGCAAGCCGGTGGAGGCAGTGTGATGCTTTGGGCAATGTTCTGCTGGGAAACCTTGGGTCCTGCCATCCATGTGGATGTTACTTTGACACGTACCACCTACCTAAGCATTGTTGCAGACCATGTACACCCTTTCATGGAAACGGTATTCCCTGGTGGCTGTGGCCTCTTTCAGCAGGATAATGCTCCTGACCGAAAGCAAAAATGGTTCAGGAATGGTTTGAGGAGCACAACAACGAGTTTGAGGTGTTTTCTTGGCCTCCAAGTTCCCCAGATCTCAATCCAATCGAGCATCTGTGGGATGTGCTGAACAAACAAGTCCGATCCATGTAGGAGCCACCTCACAACTTACAGGACTTAAAGCATCTGCTGCTAACATCTTGGTGTCAGATACCACAGCACACCTTCAGGGGTCTAGTGGAGCCCATACCTTGATGGGTCAGGGCAGTTTGGGCAGTAAAAGGGGGACCAACACAATATTAGGAAGGTGGTCATAATGTTATGCCTGATCAGTGTGTGTGTGTGTGTGTGTGTGTGTGTGTGTGTGTGTGTGTGTGTGTGTTTTTTTCAGACACCTTGAATATTTATTTCATTAATATAATTTATTCACTATAGTTTAAAAAAAAATGTAATAAAATATGACAAGATCTCAGAGTTAAACTATCAGAAAAAAAAATCATCTTAATTATTTCAGATAATACTTAAGCAACATGGTCAGGTCAAAGTGTCTGAATAATTTTCGGTTCCAAATTTGATCAATTTTACTGGTAGTCCACTGTATGAAGAATTTTGGGGTATAATATGTCATAGTTTACTTTATTTTGCTATCCTCACTTACGTAAATGAGCTATAGTGTCCTGCACCCACTAGTAAAAATATATCAAAAATGTCTGAATAATAATCTCAATAACAGTTATTTGAAATATAAATATAAATAATAGTGCATATTATTTCTATTTCTACTGTATCTTTGATCAAATAAATGCAGTTTTGGTGAGCAAAAACATTTAAAAACATTTTAAATTCTTACCGACCCCAAACTTTTAAATTGTAGTACATAACCGCACAAAGACTCCTACTGTACTTGAAAATATCAGCATTATTTATAAATACATACAGGTATCATATTGGTGTCACCAAAGACAAAAAGTCACACACTTGATTTATAAAAATGTATCCCTAATAATTTGTGCAACATTTTGAGCTACACTGAAACTAGAGGCTGTATATGAAATTACTGAGAGCAGACATTAGTGGTGATACTGATACGTGACTGATTTTGTCTCCTCAGGTGGCACAGAGGGAAGAGCAGGTCCTCCGTCTGAGAGCTCAGGTTGTAGCTCTGCAGGGGGATCTGCAGCTACAATGCACCCAGCTGGAGAGTGGAGACGATGCCCTTGCCGCACTGAGCCAGCAGCTCCGAGACACACTGGAAGAGCTGGAGCACAGCCGTAATCACGCACAAGAGTATGAGCTGCTCATCAACACACTCAGAGACACCGCTGAAAGCCTTCGTCACCAGGTAGCCCAACCGGAAACACCATTAACTAGCCCATAGCTAAGAAGTTTGTCTCTTCGCAGTGACCATGATTTTTCCAAGTAAGATCAAACATCTTGGTCATTCCTGTCAAACAAATGTAGTCCTAACCCTATCTCTAAACATTAAAGGGTTAGTTCACCCAAAAATGAAAATTCTGTCATTAATTACTCACCCTCATGTCGTTCCAAACCCGTAAGACTTTGATTCATCTCCGGAACACAAATGAAGATATTTTTAATTAAATCTGAGAGATTTTTATAAAAGTTCATAAAGAGATTGTAAAACTAATTCATTATGAATAGAGCGTTTTAATCCAATTTTTCAGGAGACTCAATCGCTTTTTATGATGAACAGATTTAATTTAGGCATTTATTCACATAAAAACATTGATCAGCGATCATAAGCAGAAGCTCAACCGAACCTGCTCGACACATGAGAACCTCCTGCCGAAGCTCAAACGTGTTGTGTAACACGAGAACGAACCTCATTGGTTCTTACACGTCAAGCGAACATGTTTGAGCTTCAGTTTACCACAACTGATGAGTGCGTTGATGAATGTTTATATGTGAATAAAAGCCTAAATTTAATCATATAAAGTGATCATGTCTCTTCAGAAAATTTGACTAAACCGCTCAATTCATATGGATTAGTTTTACGATCTCTTCGTGAACTTTTTGAAGCGTCAAAGTGTCAGTTGCGTAGAGGGACAGAAAGCTGTCAAATTTCATCAAAAAGATCTTCATATAAAAATAATGTAATTTATTACTCACTCTCATGTCGTTCTACACCCGTAAAACCTTTTTTCATCTTCGGAACACAAATTAAGATATTTTTGATGAAATCTGATTTGCCTCCATTGAGAGCAAAGCCACTGAACCTCTCAAGATCCAGAAAGGTACTCAAAACATATTTAAAACAGTTCATGTTCAGAGTTCAGTGGTTCAACCTTAATGTTATAGAGTGATGAGCAAAACATTTTTCTCTTATTCTGTGGATTTTACCCTTTTTTCTCCACTTGTTACTGCTATTTTTCTGCCACCACTATGTGTGCGCAGCTACAAGTGACATAACTGTGACGACTGCTCCAAGAAGTGTTGTATTTAAGACATTGTATGTATGAATGAATAACATTTTTAATGTATTTTTGAAAGAATTATTAGATCCACACAAAACTATTAGCATCATTTCATTGACCTAGGAATGTTGCTCTAGGAATGTTGATCCAAGAAATGTGTCCTACTTTGGCTTTATCACTGTATTTTTACACCTGAGAGCTATTAAATTGAGTATTGTGTGTCCCAGAGAGATGCTGCAGATTTGCACTATGAATGCCCCATAATGCAACAGACTAAACACTCATCTCCTCCCTAGAGTTGAATTCTGTTGGGTTTAGATTGCATATCAAGCCAAATGAAACCTAGTCACCACATGTACAGGTGGAAAGTGGCTTGTTAGTGCAGCTTGAGGTGTGAACACAATGGGGAAGCGTATCTACGCCACTCTACTGGTGCAAAAGCCAATCTGAGCTTCAGATACATTTGAGTGTTCTGACTGGATTGTATCGATCCAGGTCAGAACCCTCACGCTTCACGCTATGTGTGGAGAGAGCATTTTCAGGTGTTTCATTTCCCACAGTGTCAGCGAGAGAGCTGTGATAGGCTCTCTTGAGGAATTCTGGGAGTTGAAGTTGTTATTGATTTGTAGTTGTTGGGTAAAGATTGCATGTGTGGCGCTTTCAGACAGCGCGACTGGTGTTTAAATGGACCTGAAGTTGTTTTGATTTGCGTGTACATTCACCGGGAGGGCCGGCTGGGTGGCGTAAAGTGGAAAAGCCTGCTGGGTCTGTGGTGTCTGGTTGAAATAATGGGCATTGCTCTCAGCGGTAGAGGGACAGGCCTTGTCTACAGCCCAGCGGTGCACTCACCTTTGTCGGATACGGTGCACGCTAGGTGTGAGGACCTTCCTGCCATACCTTCCTGCTCCTTCCTGTGCCTTTTTCTCCTCTAGCACCTCCGGCTTCTCCTCTCAGATGTATATGATGCCCAGTGTCCCATTAGCAATCCCTAAACATCACACTCATGCACGCTATATTGATCCATTCTCAGTCAGGACCTCAGAACGCACACGTCCTTCAGCCGTTTGCCCATGTCTCCTTCCCGTATGTGTAAGCTTCATTTAATTGCTTCCGCTCACTCAGAACCTGCTGTGCTGTCTGTGCCCCGGCATTACAGCACATAACCTTCAACAGAGTGAGAAGGAAAGTTTTCTTTATCCTTGGTTGTGATGTAAAACATCACATCAGTTAATCACCTCACTTTTTTCATGCTCAGTGGGAGCTGTTGGCAGTAATATACTCTTAAGGCCACAAACAATAAGAATAAAAAGAATAAATTGGTGGGATGTCATTCCAAGCAAAATTAGGCCAAAACAAAGGCCCTGTTTACACCTGGTATTAAGATGCTTTTGGTCGATTGGATCACAAGTGGACGACGCTAAATGGGGTCTAAACTTCCAGAGGAAGTCGAAAACGCATTCGACCGCATTGCTTTCGTAGTGGAAACACTCATGTGGTCAAATGTGTTCGAACCTCCACAAAAGACCGCCTACTCTCCGCCTACTCACCTAACGTGTAAACATTATGGGAAGCGCACTAGCCAGACGAGATTTAAACTTCGTTGGCTGTCGAGTTTGGTTTAAAGACAAAAAATGTACCAGACCTTGTTCGGCGTGATCTTGAGGCTTTCAGAGCAGAAATGAAACCTGCTGCTCTCCGTGTGTTTTTCCGTCATCTTCGTTATTTCCTCCATTAGATCAAAAGATCTGAAAAAGTCCATACATTTGCCTGCCCATAGACTTTCCCCTCGAAGAAATCAGGACAGATGTGGTTGAAAGTTGAGAAAAGAGATGAATTAAGACACCAGGTGTAAACGGCATGTATCTACTATTGTATGTCTACTTGTGATCCGATCGACCAAAACGCATCTTAATACCAGGTGTAAACAGGGCCTAAGTTCGCTTCAGGAGTGCGAAAAAGCTTACCAGTGCGAAGTTTCCAGAAAAGTTCTCTCTGGTTGCTAAACACCTTTGAAATACCATTGGTCCATGGTGATTATGTAATAGGTAGGTGTGGCTCTGCTGTTCCGACTTCTTTGATCTGGAAAATTTCTCTGGTTCGTTTCTTCTGTTCAGACCATTGAAGTCAGATGCGAAACACTTAGTTAGCTGCTTAGTTAAAAGCAATGTATTGTATAAAGTACTATAATACTAATATCATAAGCGTTAGATCACCCAAACATGAAAATCAAACCGGTATTACTTTGTATTTTCTGCAGAACACAATGCTGCTCTTTACATAGAATTATAAAATAGGGACTGAAGCTTATAAGTTTTAAGAACGTTGCATCATAAATGAGAAAAAGCATCATAAAAGTGTTCTAAAAGTAGCCTGTATGACGTCTGAATTAATATAATAGATTTGTGTGAGATTTAAGTCATTATTCACTGATAATCTTCCACTCCAGTGACTGCTCATTTAGTCAGCTGAAGAATGGAATTAGTCAGTGAATCATTCAGATGGGTTTTGTGTACTAAATCAGCCAATTTAGTGAACTCAAATGAACATTTGATTCGTAAACTGGACATCACTCCTTTTCTCATGTTACTTCTTTCTTTTGCAGAACACAAAAGAATATATTTTGTAGAATGTTGGTAATCAAACCATTTTTGTGACCACTTCCATTATATGAACAAACAAGAAAAAATTTTGGAACGACATGAGCAAATTACAGTTTTTTTTTTTTTTTTTTTTTTTTTTTTTAGATGAACTAGCGCTTGAAGCATTTACTCTTGGTTTTGTTTTACTTCACGTCATTATTTGTATTTTAAGTCCTTTTATTTATTTTATTTCCTTTTGTTTGTTTTTGTTTCTTCGAATTAACTTAAGATTTAATTTTTTTAATTTTGTCTATATTTTATGCCTATTTATTTCTTGTTTGTATTGTTCATGTGTTAAGGCACTTTGAATTGATATGTTCAATATAACCTTTCTTGATTTTGTCTTTCTCAGACCAACAGCAACAGGCAGTGTGACATAATGAAATATTATCTTTGTTAAGCCTGAGCCCATTTGGAACTGTTTTATATTCAGTCTTCAGTTCTGACAGCACTGTGATGGACTCATTTATCTTTCTCAGAAGGAAGAACTTAACAGGCATTAGGTCCTGTTATCAGACCATACTCTGACTGAAGAAAATCAAGACTAGATCAAGACTGAGCTGCTTACGGTTTTACATGCTGTTTTACAGTTCAGAATAATGACTACCCAGTCTTTCGGTCCAGATTACTGCTTATTTCCCTATTTTATAACACACAATAAACTGCGTGAGCATGGCTCATGAATATTAATTAGACGACAGATCATTTGTCACCTAATTAATATTCAGTAGTCTTAAAGGGGTCCTTGGTTATTATTTGACCTTTTTAACTTTAGTTAGTGTGTAATGTTGATGTTTGAGCATAAACAACATCTGCAAAGTTACAACGCTCAAAGTTCAATGCAAAGGGAGATATTTTCTTTTACAGAAATCGCTTTTTACGGGCTACAACAAACGGCTGGTAGGAACTACAACGAGCTTCTTCCTGGGTTGATGACATTACTAACACAAAGATTTACATAAACCCCGCCCCCGAGAACACACAACAAAGGGTGTGAGGCCATGTTGGGCTGTTTTAGAGAAGAAGAAGAGTTGTTGTAGTATTGTGTTGTTGTCATGCCGTCATTTTACGCCGACTGCTTCACAAACGAGGGTCAATTCAACGCTGGATTTGCACAAAAGATTAACATGACGTCACATGCTAGTCGATGAATTGAATCAACTCCACAGCAACTACATAAATTTATCCACTAACCATTCAGAAACGTCCAGTTTCATTCTAAAAGTTGTAACTTCTTCCTGAGTCTCTCCATCAGTGTCGACTCCGGTTTGAACAATGTAAGGCTGAACATCGTTACTGACAATCCTCATTTTGGCTGCGTGAGATTCTCCAGCTTTGTTGTTGTTGAGCAACCGAAGTGCGAGCTGTTAAAGCTCCGCCCTCTTCTGAAAAGCGTGCCGGGAGCAGCAGCTCATTTGCATTTAAAGAGACACACACAAAAATGGTGTGTTTTTGCTCACACCCAAATAGGGGCAAATTTGACAAGCTATAATAAATGATCTGTGGGGTATTTTGAGCTGAAACTTCACAGACACATTCTGGGGACACCAGAGACTTATATTATAGATCCTATTTAACTAAAAGGCACAAATGGCCTTTCGGGTTATTCAAGATATATTCTTTTTAGTATATATGTTCCCTAGGAATGAAACCCTTTACCATGGTGTTTCTAGCACCATGTTTTACCCATAGTTACAAAAAGACAATTCTCATGTTTATCACCACTCAAACTTGAATGTGTGAATTGCCTGTTGCTGTAACAGCAGGAACGTAAATCTAAAGAACTTGTGAGAGCTGAGTGTGACAGATTGTGTGTGTGTGTGTACCTTCTAGGTTGAAGAGCAAGAAGAGACGCTAGTGAAGACGCAGACTGATTTTTCCATCTACCGGGCCACTCACGTTCACACCGACTCAGACTACGAATCCCAGCTGTCCCGCGTCCAGGAGCTAGAGCACGTGAGTGAAGCACTATCAGTGTTTGTCTTTGTAGTTGAGAAAAACGCCACATGCTACACTCACATCTGCATGGATCCATCACTGTAATCTCTGCCTGTTACAAAAATGGGCTTTAAATGGACCCACCTGCTCCCCGTGTCATACGTTACTGTGTACATTGACACTGCAACTCAGAGACTATTTATCAGTCATGAGCTGAGGCTTTGATTGGATCCAGAGAGGCTTCGTGCGAGTTCATGGGCACCTTTGTGACTAATTGTTTGTTATGTCAGCGTGGCAGCCAGCCATCCAGCTTTAATGGAGTGTAGTGGAGCGATCCATCAGGCTGTCAGAGAGCTCGCACGTCAGCCGAAGTGTCAGCGGTTCGTCGCACTCTACGCAAACGGCGACGTGATTTAGTGCCCTCCTCGCGCCACTGCCCACCCGCTTCCCATTCTCAGATTGATTACCCTCTGGTCCCGCTGACAGTGCCCGCCATCTTCTGGCAACCTTTTAGCAGCGTTTTATAGATGATTCCAGCACCTCGTTTGGCTATTTATACATCTGTAAGTGGCCATGAAATATAGATTTGTCTTGACACATGTTCGCGCTGGAGTGGCGAGTCCCAGCACCTCGTGACACCTCGTTATTTTAATGGTGCCAAACGAAGGGCCCCCAACCTTGCCCGTGTTTGCAGATTATGCCTCTACTTTATTAGTTTCGCAATCAGAACTCGCTAAAACCTGTCCCGTTTGCATTCAGCAGACGAGAGCATGGTACATGTTACCTGCACCGTTGTGACACGACGCTTCACCTGTCAGGATGACGTGCGCACACAACCCAGTTGCCAGGGTAATTAAGCGATGGCACCCACATACAGAGCATCCCAGAGACTTAATTGAATGGTTAGCGTGTCAAAAGCGCAAGCTGCCGGATTGGAGGCGACACCTGTCAGGGACAAACCTTATGTCGCAACCTCGTATGTGTACGTGCCGCAGTCAGGATACTAAATGAAGGCCAGATGGGGGTGGAATGGAGTCGAAGAGGCGAGCGGAAGCAGTGGGCGTAGCGATAGCCTTAGGGATGGAGGCAGCTTGGGGGAAGAGGGGAGATTCTTATCCGCTTTAGGTTGGCCCCTCCAGCGCCCCAGGCATCAACACGACTCCCCCAAGGCAAAATCACTGAAGTTTGACAGCTATGTGACGACTTCGCGTGCTAGTGGAGGTGTGTGTGTTTGTCCTTAGGCGCTGTTCCAGTCACTGGAGCGCTGCGGTCAGAGCGCCCAGGAGCTGCGGGTCTGCCAGCTGGAGTTGGCGCGTCACCGAGATTGCAGTCCGGCAGGTGAGTGAACTCGCTACTCACTTTCTCACTCCGTTCTACCACTGATTCCAATCAGCTGTGTGTGCTGCAGAGGTGCAGCGACTGCAGGAGCAGGTGAGGAAGCTCCAGGCAGATGCAGCAGATGAGGCCCGGAGACGAGCACAAGTTGATACTCTGGAGCAGAAGGTAGCCAATCTGGAAGGAGAACTACAGGCAGCTCAAAGGCGTTGTGACCAGGTAAACAAGTACACATACACACTCACAGGTGCGGATCAGAAACGCTTTGCCCGTGGCAGATTCTCACAGCCGCTCTCTCTCAGGCTATCCAGAAGAGAGACACCCTACTGAGACAGTCCGAGGCTGATCTTCTGCAGGCACGGGAGAAGATCCGAAGCAGGGCGGCAGAGGCAGAAAAGCAGGCTATCTCTGCTCGAGGGCTGGAAGCTGATCTGCAGAGAGCCAAGAAAGAGAAAAGGCAGAGAGAAGGAGTGTGCCTCACTCAAAACGCAGCTGCTTCAGCTCAGGGAACAACTGAAGGAGGCTCACAACGCCTGCAGAGACACGGGTAACACAGAGTGCAACACCTGTAGAGCTTACGTGGTGGATTGCCATGATGTGAATATTGTCAATGGATACTTTATTAATCTCCCAAGAAGCATTTAGACACCTAAGCCACACTTAAAACGCAAGCCATTGCTTAGATAACAAATATCAAGTGACAAATATTTTAATGAAAAGTAGCACACTTTTCATGCAAAACATTTCACAAAAAAAGTGTTTTCGCCTCTAAATAAAAAAAAGGTAATTGTAACTTTTTATCTCACAATTCTGACTTTTTTTCTCAGAATTGCGAGATACAAACTCACAATTCTGACTTTTGAAGCGAGTTATAAAGTGAGAATTGCGAGTTATAAAGTCAGAATTGCGTGATATAAACTTATTTTTTCCCTCATTCCACATTATAACACGCAATTGCAAGTTTGTCTCATAAATCTGACTTATATAACTCGCAATTCTGACTTTATATCATGCAATTCTGACTTTATAACTCACATTTCTGACTTTATAACGAGAAAAAAAAGTCAGAATTGTGAGATAAAAAGTCGCAATTACCTTTTTTATTTTTTATTTCATGGCGTAAACAAGCTTCCATATCGTGTTCCCATCATGTTCATAGTTTATGTCATGAGCTACACACGTGGTTACTCTGCTAGGACACAAGCACTAAAAACCACCTTGGGACCAGTTGATTAAAATAACTCAGAGATGTGAAGTTGGTACTGAGAAAGCTTGTTTGTTTGCAGGTGCACTTGGTTTTAAATTGTGTATGTAATGAAATAAAATTCATAAATTAAGTGCAACTTAAAGGGATAGTACTCAAAAATTAAAATTCTGTCATCATTTACTCTCTCTCTCATGTCATCCCAAACCCATAAGATTCTTGTTCATCTTCGAAACACAAACTAAGATATTTTCAATGAAACCTGAGAGATTTCTGTCCCTCCTTTGAAACAGATAATAAAGAGAATAAAAGTAATCCATATGAAACGAGTGCTTTAATCCAAGTCTTCTGAAGAGATGTGATCGCTTTATATAACAAACAGATTTAATTCACATGTAAACATTAATCAATGTACATAAAAGAGCACAACAAATATTGTAAACAGAAGCTCAGATTGAAGTGCTTGCTTGACGACCATGAAAATTCATGCTGGTCCGAGTTGGTCATTTCAGCTGGGCAATGATTTTCTCTTGATTTTGCAAGAGAAAAGCAATTGCATTTAAATCTGTGTGATAGTGGGTTTGTCAGAGTATGTGTGTGCACCTGTTTGTGTTCTCGAGCGGTCTGAGTGTCCCGTCTGAAATGAAACAGGCCATCAATTCAGAGCCTCCAGCCATCAGATACATACACATTTTAACACATGCCACTGTGGGAATGATGCTCATTAGAAACAATATCCTCATCCCAGTAAACAGAGGCAGATGTGGCCATTGTATACCCTGGGATTAGCTTATATATATATATATATATATATATATATATATATATATATATATATATATATATATATATATGTATGTAAGATATATCATGTATCTTACTGACCCCAAACTTTTGAATGGTATATATGTACACACACTACAGGTCAAAGTTTAGAATAATAAAGATTGTTTTTGTTTTTTAAAGAAGTCTCTTATGCTCACCAAGGCTGCATTTATTTGATGAAAAATACAATAAAACAGTAATAATGTGAATATATTTTAATATATTTTAAGGAAGTTATTAAATTATTGAACTATTATTGATTACTGAAAAAAAATGTATCACGTTTCATAAAAATAGAGTTTTCACAAAAACTCTTTTCAACATTGATAATAATAAGAACGTAATAATTGAGCACCAATAATAAGTGATCATAACTGAGTAATGATGCTGAAAATTCAGCTTTGCCATCAAAGGAAAAAATTACATTTTAAAACATTAAAATAGAAAACTATGGAAGCTTGTTTCCGCCACTGAATAAAAAATAAAAAAGGTAATTGCGACTTTTTATCTCTCAATTCAGATTTTTTATTTATTTTTTTTTTCCTGAGAACTGAAAGATAAAACCTCAGTCTTTATAACTTGCAGTTCTGACTTTATATCAGACAATTCTGACTTTATAACTCACAATTCTGACTTTATATCAGACAATTCTGACTTTATAACTCACAATTCTGACTTTATATCATGAAATTCTGATTTTATATCATGAAATTCTGACTTTATAACTCGCAATTCTGACTTTATATCATGAAATTCTGACTTTATATCAGACAATTCTGACTTTATAACTCGCAATTCTGACTTTATATCATGAAATTCTGACTTTATATCAGACAATTCTGACTTTATAACTCACAATTCTGACTTTATATCATGAAATTCTGACTTTATATCAGACAATTCTGACTTTATAACTCGCAATTCTGACTTTATATCAGACAATTCTGACTTTATAACTCGCAATTCTGACTTTATATCATGAAATTCTGACTTTATATCAGACAATTCTGACTTTATAACTCACAATTCTGACTTTATATCATGAAATTCTGACTTTATATCAGACAATTCTGACTTTATAACTCACAATTCTGACTTTATATCAGACAATTCTGACTTTATAACTCGCAATTCTGACTTTATATCAGACAATTCTGACTTTATAACTCGCAATTCTGACTTTATATCAGACAATTCTGACTTTATATCATGAAATTCTGACTTTATATCAGACAATTCTGTCTTTATAACTCACAATTCTGACTTTATATCATGAAATTCTGACTTTATATCAGACAATTCTGACTTTATAACTCGCAATTCTGACTTTATAACTCACAATTCTGACTTTATATCATGAAATTCTGACTTTATATCAGCCAGTTCTGACTTTATAACTCACAATTCTGACTTTATATCATGAAATTCTGACTTTATATCAGACAATTCTGACTTTATAACTCACAATTCTGACTTTATATCATGAAATTCTGATTTTATATCATGAAATTCTGACTTTATAACTCGCAATTCTGACTTTATATCAGACAATTCTGACTTTATATCAGACAATTCTGACTTTATATCATGAAATTCTGACTTTATATCATGAAATTCTGACTTTATATCAGACAATTCTGACTTTATAACTCACAATTCTGACTTTATATCATGAAATTCTGACTTTATATCAGACAATTCTGACTTTATAACTCGCAATTCTGACTTTATATCAGACAATTCTGACTTTATAACTCGCAATTCTGACTTTATATCATGAAATTCTGACTTTATATCAGACAATTCTGACTTTATAACTCACAATTCTGACTTTATATCATGAAATTCTGACTTTATATCAGACAATTCTGACTTTATAACTCGCAATTCTGACTTTATAACTTGCAATTCTGACTTTATATCATGCAATTTCGACTTTATATCAGACAATTCTGACTTTATAACTCACAATTCTGACTTTATATCAGACAATTCTGACTTTATAACTCACAATTCTGACTTTATATCATGAAATTCTGACTTTATATCATGAAATTCTGACTTTATAACTCGCAATTCTGACTTTATATCACACAATTTCGACTTTATATCAGCCAATTCTGACTTTATAACTCACAATTCTGACTTTATATCATGAAATTCTGACTTTATATCAGCCAGTTCTGACTTTATAACTCACAATTCTGACTTTATATCATGAAATTCTGACTTTATATCAGACAATTCTGACTTTATAACTCACAATTCTGACTTTATATCATGAAATTCTGACTTTATATCATGAAATTCTGACTTTATAACTTGCAATTCTGACTTTATATCATACAATTCTGACTTTATAACTCGCAATTCTGACTTTATATCAGACAATTCTGACTTTATAACTAGCAATTCTGACTTTATATCAGACAATTCTGACTTTATAACTCGCAATTCTGACTTTATATCAGACAATTCTGACTTTATAACTCACAATTCTGACTTTATATCAGACAATTCTGACTTTATAACTCGCAATTCTGACTTTATATCATGAAATTCTGACTTTATATCAGACAATTCTGACTTTATAACTCACAATTCTGACTTTATATCATGAAATTCTGACTTTATATCAGACAATTCTGACTTTATAACTCACAATTCTGACTTTATATCAGACAATTCTGACTTTATAACTCGCAATTCTGACTTTATATCAGACAATTCTGACTTTATAACTCGCAATTCTGACTTTATATCAGACAATTCTGACTTTATATCATGAAATTCTGACTTTATATCAGACAATTCTGTCTTTATAACTCACAATTCTGACTTTATATCATGAAATTCTGACTTTATATCAGACAATTCTGACTTTATAACTCGCAATTCTGACTTTATAACTCACAATTCTGACTTTATATCAGACAATTCTGACTTTATAACTCGCAATTCTGACTTTATATCATGAAATTCTGACTTTATATCAGACAATTCTGACTTTATAACTTGCAATTCTGACTTTATAACTCACAATTCTGACTTTATATCAGACAATTCTGACTTTATAACACAATTCTGACTTTATATCAGCCAATTCTGACTTTATAACTCACAATTCTGACTTTATATCATGAAATTCTGACTTTATATCACGCAATTCTGAATTTATATCAGGCAATTCTGACTTTATAACTCACAATTCTGACTTTATATCATGAAATTCTGACTTTATATCATGAAATTCTGACTTTATATCAGACAATTCTGACTTTATATCAGACAATTCTGTCTTTATAACTCACAATTCTGACTTTATGTCATGAAATTCTGACTTTATATCAGACAATTCTGACTTTATAACTTGCAATTCTGACTTTATATCAGACAATTCTGACTTTATAACTCGCAATTCTGACTTTATAACTCACAATTCTGACTTTATATCAGACAATTCTGACTTTATAACTCACAATTCTGACTTTATATCATGAAATTCTGACTTTATATCATGAAATTCTGACTTTATATCAGACAATTCTGTCTTTATAACTCACAATTCTGACTTTATATCATGAAATTCTGACTTTATATCAGACAATTCTGACTTTATAACTTGCAATTCTGACTTTATATCAGACAGTTCTGACTTTATAACTCGCAATTCTGACTTTATAACTCACAATTCTGACTTTATATCAGACAATTCTGACTTTATAACTCACAATTCTGACTTTATATCAGACAATTCTGACTTTATAACTCACAATTCTGACTTTATATCAGACAATTCTGACTTTATAACTTGCAATTCTGACTTTATATCAGCCAATTCTGACTTTATAACTCACAATTCTGACTTTATATCATGAAATTCTGACTTTATAACTCACAATTCTGACTTTATATCATGAAATTCTGACTTTATATCATGAAATTCTGACTTTATATCAGACAATTCTGTCTTTATAACTCACAATTCTGACTTTATATCATGAAATTCTGACTTTATATCAGACAATTCTGACTTTATAACTTGCAATTCTGACTTTATATCAGACAATTCTGACTTTATAACTCGCAATTCTGACTTTATAACTCACAATTCTGACTTTATATCACGCAGTTTCGACTTTATATCAGCCAATTCTGACTTTATAACTCACAATTCTGACTTTATAACTCACAATTTTGACTTTATATCATGAAATTCTGACTTTATAACTCACAATTCTGACTTTATATCATGAAATTCTGACTTTGTCTTGCAATTCTGACTTTATATCATGAAATTCTCACTTTATATCAGACAATTCTCACTTTATATCTCGCAATTCTGAGAAAAATGTCAGAAAAATGTCAAACAAGCTTCCATAGAAAACAGTTATTTCATATGGTAATAATATATCTCAATATTACTATTACTGTTTTTAATGTATTTTTGATCAAATAAATGCAGCCTTGAGGAGCTTAAGAGACTTTAAAAAAAAAAAATCTAAATATTTTTATGAACCCCAAACTTTTGAATAGTTGTACATATATATTTTTATACAAATCCAAAACTCTGACACTCTCTTGAGGTGAGGTCTTCACAGATATCACGTTTTATACATGCGTGTGTTTTAGCCCAGGAGCTGACGCGGCAGCAGGAGAAGGTGCAGCTGTTTGAGGGAGGTCAGCGTCTGGCTCAGGAGCAGCTCTCCGAGCGTGTGGCGGAGGTGGTGCGGGCAGAGAAAGCCCAGAGGAGACTGCAGGCAGAGCTCAAGAGAATAACAGACAGTCTGGAAAACAGCCAGCAGGAGCTGCAGGACTCACGGTAAGCTCAAACCAGGGTTCTTCTTGGTTCAGTTAGCCCCTGCTCGTAGATACCATATCTACACCATTATATGGGGGGAAAAAAAACATTGTAGCCATTCAAAAGTAACCGTGTATTCTTGCATGTTACACAAATTGTTTTAAAAATGGTTCAGTGTTCAGAATTGAACACCTGTGAGCAAAGATCAGCATGGCCTGTTTTTGCAGTGTGCTCAAATGCAGTTTGAGTGATTATTTGGACTGCATATTACAGCAGACAGCTTTCCAAACTCTGATGACACTCTCATATCACACTCATATTAAGGCTGCTAGCGAAGCTATGAGCCGATTAAATTTCTCAGCTTTATACTGCCTTCAAGTCATGTCTGAATGATCGTATTTACCAGATGAGCGCACATGAACGCCACCACAATGCCAGTATTACCAGTGGGGAACTCTGGATTTTCTTTGAGCCCTGACTTTCCGAGTTTGGGGCAGGTCTATTGTAGAAATATTTCAGGTTAAATGCAAGCTAATCTTTATGGATTAATCTTTATGGATCTTTATAGAAAAGAACCTCTAAAGACAGACCTATTGTGAGGTCTGAGGTTGTTAATCGATGGTATATGCTTTTTTTTAAGCCATAGGTATATTATTTTTTAAATAATCAAATAATAATTTAAATATTTGTATGCATAATATGCATATATTTAATACATGTAAAATGTCTTTCTATATACACTGCCCGGCCAAAAAAAAAAAAAGTTTGGATTTTCATAGGCAAATACTTAAGAGTCTATGGATGGATCATTATTATAGTGATTATTATGTTTCTAGCATGTTATATGTTTGGCAACGGTTCTTTTAACCCTAAAAGATGGAGTGTGTAGCTTTTCATTTCTTAAACAACCATGTATTAAGATGTATCATGGCCATATTCCAGGATGACAATGTCAAGATTCATCAGGCTTAAACTGTGAAAGAATTGTTGGGATAATTTTCACACATGAATTGGCACTGATCTTAACCTCAGTGTATTTGTTTGGGATGTGCTGGAGGAGACTTTACAGAGTGCTCACCTCTTGCAGTGTTAATATAAGATCTTGACCAACAAATGATGCACCTCTCGATGAAAATAAATGTTGTGATGTTATTTCCATCAAGAGGTGCATCAATTTTTGGTCAAGATCTTGGATTGACAATGCAAGAGGTGAGCACTCTGTAAAGTCTCCTCCAGCACATCCCAGACACTTACACTGAGGTTAAGATCAGGACTCAGAGGCACCAATTCATGTGTGAAAATGATTCTTCATGCTCTCTGAACCATTCTTTCACAATTTTAACCCTGATAAATCTTGACATTGTCATCCTGGAATATGGCCATGATGCGTCTTTCTACATGGTTGTTTAAGAAATGAAAAGCCACACACTCCATCAATAAGGGTTAAAAGAACTGTTGCCAAACATATAACATGCTAGAAACATAATCGCTGTAATAATGATTCATTCATAGATTCTTAAGTATTTGCCCAAAGTCAAAACTTCAACTTTTTTTTTTTTTTTTTTTTTGGCCGGGCAATGTATAATCAATAGTTTTATATTTCTCCATTGTTTTTCATTTGATTGTCATTCGTAATGCTTCATGGTATTGTAGTTCTTTCTTTTAACACAGCCATTAAGAACACAGTCTTGCACCTTTGTGTTTTTGGCTCTGTTTCCACCTTGTAGAACTAAGATGTGTTTTGGTCGATTGGACCACAAGTGGACGACACTAAATACAGGTGTAAACTGGGTGTGTAATGTTTTGAGCATGTCCACTTTTGACCACTTATAGAGGTAGTCGAAAACACATTCGACCGGATTGCTTTCGTAGTGTAGACACTAATGTGGTCGAATGCATTCGAACAGCCAGAAAAGACCGCCTACTGACCTAACGCATAAACATTATGGGAAGCGCGCTAGCCAGATAGGATTTAAAGTTTGTAGGCTGGAGACCAAAGTTGGTTTGAAGACATAAACGTACCAAGCACAATGTTGCATGCAGCATCAGCAGTGATGGGAATAACGGTGTTATAAATAAACAGTGTTACTAACAGCGTTACTTTTTTCAGCAACGAGTAATCAAACAAATTACCTTTTCTCCCGTTACTGACAAAAAAAATGCGCCGTTACTATAATTGAGCTCACTGAAGCGGTTTTCATCCAAGTAGGCTCTCTCTCAGCCATAGGACTTGCAAAGTTTTTTTCTCTGGTGTGTGTTGGGGTTAGTCATACACAAATATAATTTTAAACTTTTAATAATGTACGATGCTCTGTGTGTGTGTGTGTGTGTATGTGAGCATAAGAGCGGAGCGCGATCTCAAACCAGAATACCCTTTGTGACATGCTGGATCGAAAATATGTGAAATATGTTTTTTTTCTAGTCCACTAGTAGTTGTTCATTTAAGCCACTAGTTGACTAATCACATTTCTATTAATTTAATTTCTTAAATACTGGAGAGAATAAACCATAATAATGAGTGTTTACGTAATATAGGCTATATAGCACTCAAGCGCATGCATAAAGCTTGCCATAAAGGACCGGCAAAAGTAATGATTATGAATGTGACAAAAACAGCAAGGATACATTTGAATTGTTTATTAATAAAGAAATGTTTCTGAATCAGTGTCGGCTGCAAAGATGAAGTTGACATTACTGACTCTCATCATCTCCGCATAGGCAACTAAGAATGCATATTTCATTCAGATTACATAATCAGAGTAGCCTATTTCTTTTCGTTTTTAATTATTTTGTTTTAAAGTAGATATTTCAAGCTTTCTATAGATATTTTTCTCATGTCTGTGAGGCAAGCAGCCTATACGCTGAGTTTCGGTTTATTTAGCCTATAAGACGTGCTCCAGTTCACGCACCAGTGATCGCGCCGGCGCCTCCATGTCATGATTATATTGTCTGCTATATTTGCTTCTTATTTATTAAATCCAGGCAATTGGTTGATGAAACATTGATTAAAATTAAGATACAATTTTTACAAAATGAAATTCACTTTAAAGAAAGGCTTTCTACAAAACAAAACTTAATGAAGTGGTCAAAATCATGTCTGACTCACTCCATGTCTCCCGATATATTGCACATCTTATGATGCATCTGTTCACTTTTCATAATCAAATAGATAAATTTAAAACATAACATAGGAATATTTAAACATAAATATGAAACTAAGTTTTCTTTAATACAACAGATATAGTACAGTAGAGAAATTTCATGTCTTGAGCAAGAGCGGATCACGAGTCACGAGTTGGATCAAGAATAATTAGTTATGTCCATGCATTCAGCAGTCATTCAGCTGTTATTAATGTAAATCAAACAACAAAAGATGTTAAATAATCTGAAAAAAAGATTATTTTTAATTTACTATTGTTTTTGTAATTTGCTTCTTTGTTCGTTTATATAGCCTAACACAAATAACTTATACAATTTCCCATATTAGCCCATGCTCATATTGTCCACCTCTTGCCCACCTGTACATACCAGCTGACATACAGTGTAGTCTTGATTTGGGTGGTCAATCTGCATTTAAAAGTTTGAAAGGGTTTTAAATCTTCTAAATCAAGTAAAATGACTCAAAATAAAGTAATTTAAGCATAACAAAGTCAACTTTAATCATATAAAATGTAATTTACCAACATCAAAATTGTGGCCAGTGAAAATGCTCAGTGGCTAGTAACTTTGGAAAACTACTAGCCACAGTGGCTGGTGAGCAAAAAAGTTAATGTCATGCCCTGCTTACAGTATATTTAATATTAGGGGCATCCAAGTTATTTTACATATTTTATTTTTTTATTGTTTTTAAGTAACTCAATAGTTACTTTTCCTGGTAATTAGTTACTTTTATAATGATGTAACTATGTTACTAACTCAGTTACTATTTGTGAGAAGTAACTAGTAACTATAACTAATTAATTTTTTAAAGTAACGTGCCCAACACTGAGCATCAGTTAGGGGGAGAGAGGATGGAAATGGGACTGAGACTTAAAGGGATAGTGAAATGAAAATTATCCCATGATTTACTCACCCTCAAGCCATCCTAGGTGTATTTGACTATCTTCTTTCAGACAAACACAATCAGAGCTTCGCTTCAGAAGGTCTTTAATAACTCCCTGGAGCTGTATGGATTATATTTATGATGGATGGATGCATTTTTGGGGGGCTTCAAAACACGCCCCCCATTCACTACCATTATAAAACTTGGAAGAGCCAGGATATTTTTAAATATATCTCCGATTGTGTTTGTCTGAAAGAAGATAGTCACATACACCTAGGATGGTTTGTGGGTGAGTAAATCATGGGATAATTTTCATTTTTGGGTGAACTATCTCTTTAAACCATGTTCCCAATGAGCCAACAGCTCTTACATGTCCTGAGTATGAGCACAGTCCACTGCGTCACTGTCTCTGACACTAATTGAGTGTTATTAAGCGAAGCTGCAATTCTCAGGACGGTTCAGAGTGTGTTTTTGCTACTTTTACCTCCTGCGCTGCCCTCCTATGAGAAGGTGTGCCGCTCAATGGAGGAATCACCGTGGGTCTGGATCCATGTGTGAAATCAGATGTTTAACTGGCTGGAAGAAGACGAGCAAGCGCATCTTAACTAGCACCTTGCCAAAGGTCTCTTGTTCAGTCAGCCATCCGCTGGTGCGTAGCACAACTTCCCATCTGCCAATACACATTACAGAGGATTTAGTAATTAAGTGGTAAGTTGAGGACTAAATTGGGTGTTTGTGGGCCACAGATCTACCCCGAGGTCCCTGCAGCCATGCAGATAGGGGATTCTAATTGCTAGGGATATTGATCATTCCCGGCGAGGGTGTGCTGGGGGATTTCGCGAGCGATCGATTAGCTGTTACCGTGGTCGCTTCGCCAATGGCAGAGAAAGAGGTAAGAGAGCCACGTGGGGCTTTTGCGGGATCTCCCCATGCTCTTCAACTCCTGAAAAAGTGACACATCACCTAGTCAACAGCCTGCTTCAGTGCCCAGACACCCTCTTTAGGACTGTCTTTCACTTGGGTTTCTTCTGAAGGTTTGGGTTGGTCAACACCTCTCATTTCTGCTGCGATAAGTTTTTCTCTTGGATTTCCAGTGTTTTGGGAGTGATTTGAGACGCTGTGGTGGGTCTGATTTGTTGTAGTAGGGTGTGATTTGTTGATCCATGCTGAAACGGTGCATGAGCTCATCGTCGCCCTGCTCTCGTAATTAGTTTCACCTCCGCTCATTAAATATTCATGCTTGCCTTCTCTAATTAAATCGAACCTCTCTCTCGTGCTTACCATTCCTGCATGTTATCATGCCTCAATTAAGATGTGTTCTGGTCTGTTTGACTGACTAGTCAAGGTGAAGATGTTTTGCTGTGGACCGAAGTGTCTCATTCTCTCATGCCCATACACAATTTTTTCTGTAAATAAAAATCCTGCACTCCATGCCCTGCTAAAAAGACCAACTAGACTTGGCTTCAGACAGCCCACTAATCATCTGATGTATATTGCACACAAGAATGGTTGGCTGTTAAACAACCCCTTGTGAAAAAGGACACTTTTGCATACTTTTAAGAATTATATATCATAATTCTTTTGTCTTTGAAGTATGGTTGAATTGTACTGCTGAATGTACTAGCAAATATATATGAACTAAAATATTTTTTACTGTCATTTTCGTAACATTTTATTTTACAGTGTCCTTGTTACACATTACATGTAGTTACTATAGGACTACTATACTATAGTACTAGACTACTGTACTTATCTAACCCTAATCCTAACCCTATAATAAGTACATGTAGTTAATTAATATTACTTAAATGTATAATTACATTTTAACATGGACACCTTAAAATAAAGTGTAACCATCATTTCTATTAAAATTTGTATACCGTATTTAAATGCAAACCCGATTCCAAAAAAGTTGTGACACTGTACAAATTGTGAATAAAAGAGAAAATGTATCATTTTAAGGGAAAAATAAGTTGATTTTAAATTTCATGGCATCAACACATCTCATGAAAGTTGGGACAAGGCCGTGTTTACCACTGTGTGGCATCCCCTCTTCTTTTTATAACAGTCTGCAAACGTCTGGGGACTGAGGAGACAAGTTGCTCAAGTTTAGGAATAGGAATGTTGTCCCATTCTTGTCTAATACAGGCTTCTAGTTGCTCAACTGTCTTAGGTCTTCTTTGTCGCATCTTCCTCTTTATGATGCGGCAAATGTTTTCTATGGGTGAAAGATCTGGACTGCAGGCTGGCCATTTCAGTACCCGGATCCTTCTTCTACGCAGCCATGATGTTGTAATTGATGCAGTATGTGGTCTGGCATTGTCATGTTAGAAAATGCAAGGTCTTCCCTGAAAGAGACGACGTCTGGATGGGAGCATATGTTGTTCTAGAACTTGGATATACCTTTCAGCATTGATGGTGCCTTTCCAGATGTGTAAGCTGCCCATGCCACACGCACTCATGCAACCCCATACCATCAGAGATGCAGGCTTCTGAACTGAGTGCTAATAACAACTTGGGTTGTCCTTGTCCTCTTTAGTCCGGATGACATGGCGTCCCGGTTTCCAAAAAGAACTTCAAATTTTGATTCGTCTGACCACAGAACAGTTTTCCACTTTGCTACAGTCCATTTTAAATGAGCCTTGGCCCAGAGAAAACGCCTGCGCTTCTGGATCATGTTTAAATATGGTTTCGTTTTTGACCTATAGAGTTTTAGTCGGCAACGGCGAATGGCACGGTGGATTGTGTTCACCGACAATGTTTTCTGGAAGTATTCCTGAGCCCATGTTGTGATTTCCATTACAGTAGCATTTCTGTATGTGATGCAGTGCCGTCTAAGAGCCTGAAGATCACGGGCATCCAGTATGGTTTTCCGGCCTGGACCCTTACGCACAGAGATTGTTCCAGATTCTCTGAATCTTTGGATGATATTATGCACTGTAGATGATGATAACTTCAAACTCTTTGCAATTTTTCTCTGAGAAACTCCTTTCTGATATTGCTCCACTATTTTTCGCCGCAGCATTGGGGGAATTGGTGATCCTCTGCCCATCTTGACTTCTGAGAGACACTGCCACTCTGAGAGGCTCTTTTTATACCCAATCCCACACCCAACCTAATAAGTTGCAAATTGGTCCTCCAGCTGTTCCTTATATGTACATTTAACTTTTCTGGCCTATTATTGCTACCTGTCCCAACTTTTTTGGAATGTGTAGCTCTCATGAAATCCAAAATGAGCCAATATTTGGCATAACATTTCAAAATGTCTCACTTTCAACATTTGATATGTTATCTATATTCTATTGTGAATAAAATATAAGTTTATGAGATTTAAAAATTATTGCATTCCTTTTTTATTCACAATTTGTACAGTGTCCCAACTTTTTTGGAATCGGGTTTGTATATTTGCAATTACACATTGTAATGATGGAATTGCAATTTAGCACATTTAAAATATATTAACCTTAAATGTATTATCAAATAACATACTACAGTTAAAATTATTATAAAATACTTGTGCTTTAGTATGTTAGTCAACATATCAAATTAAGTGTACTTATTTAAAGCATGACAGGATTATTAAAACATAATGATTTCCTTATGTTTTGACATTATTACAAAGTGCACTTTTTAAAATTGTACATAAGTGTGTTAAAAACAGTCATGAAAGTCTACTCTAAGTACACTTAATTAATGTATTTATTAGTTTATTTATGTTGTTTGCAAGTAGTTTCTTTTTTTTTAATACACTTTTAAAATTTAAAGTACACTACAGGTGCACATTCAATTCAAATGTGTGCACTTCTTTTTCACAATGGACTTTACACATTTGGCAGTCACTCTTACCCAAAGAAGCTTACATTGCATATTATCTGTTCACACATTCTCTGAGAATCAAGCCCATGATTCCACCAAGCTGTTTTGGCTACAGGAACAAGACAAGAAACAAATACAAGGTTTATACAATAAGTATTTTTGAGGGAGAACTAATCGCTGGATTTGTAAATGTTTGCATGTAGCATCTAATTTTTAAAATTACTTGAAAAGATTTTTGTTGCATTTTTGAGGGGATTTTGTTGGTAGCAAGTAGATTGGATATCCACAAGCAAAACTGTATTTTTCTGTAGGCCTCTCTGTAAAATAATGACTTGCTAACTAATAGATTTGAAATTATAATAACAAAGTTCATTATTTACCCATTTTTGCAGTTGTTTGTTGTTGTGTAATTATTTGATTACTTTTTTATTGTGGCATCAACTGTTTTAGCTTTATCTGCATAATGGCCTCGAAAAACATCATAAACGGTGACTGATTGCTTTAAATGACAGTCAGACTTTTCCACTGTAATTAGCAGCTCTTGGCCAGAATAAGATTGAAAATGTACCAGACTTTATACTGGCTGGCTACACGAGACTTAGCTTAAAGAAATTAAGCAATTAAGAAATTTAAAATTCTGTCATCATTTACTCACCCTGATGTTGTTTCATATCCATAAAACTTTTGTTCAATTTTGAAACCCTAGTATAAATTCCAGTCTGGTTTAAGCCCTTTGTATACTTAGTTTTTTCACATGTACGCTAGTGTACATGTACTGTCGAACTCACAGCCTTGCAAAATATACTTCATTTGACTTGTACACATACACTGGTGTTCGACACATGCACAGTTTTAAGCAATCTCTCACCACGAGATACAACCCATGTAAACATCTTTGTATTCTTTCATGCTAGAGTTGTACAAATGAGGGTACTTTCTAACCTCTTCACACAATCTGTCGTCTGTATAGGCCTCCATTGTCGCTGTAGCTTGCATGTGTTCCGGTCTGTTCTGTTGATGCAGGTTTTCTTCGACTACCTTGTGAATCGACACCCCCAGGGCAAGGTTGCCACCTTGTGGATAAACTAATTACTGCAAAAAAAAATTTAAATGCACATGCGCGACCTGTGCGTACAAGTATGTGCGGATACAAAATCCTGTGGTGCGCGTACAGTAGGCGCATACTCTTCTGATGATGAAATTCGCGTCATGCGCACTGTACGCTGACTCTCGCATACGCATTAAAAGTGAAGTATACTTTGGGCTTTATACTGGTTAGTGCTGGTTTGGTATGATCCCACTTCCTTTGGTCTTCCCTAGTGACCTACATTAAAAAACACACCATAAAGTGGTGACCAGCATATTTCCAGCAGGATGGTGTGGTGATTACATCCTCATATCTGTTGCTCCTTTATAGTGCACTCATGTCAGGACTGATGGAGAAGGGAGTTTGGTAAAATAAAACACATGTTCTTCTCTGCAGGAGGCTGGTAGAGCGCTTGAGAGCAGAGGCCAGCAGCAGCAGACAGGATGCGCTCAACTCTCAACAGGAAGCTGTGAGACTCCAGCAGGAGAAACGGCAGATCCAGGAAGAGCTGGACGTCAGCAGAGAGACTCTCTCAGCCCTGCAGACTAAGGTGAGAGCCATTTCACACTCATCCTGCACTGATTCAGGGCTTTAAACGGCAGGATTATTAAACAAAAGTGCTTCACAAAGCCCTCTGTAAGGTCATGATCCCCTGTATTGATCTGTATTGATGACTGTGTGCCTGAGGAACAGAGCAAGCTTGTATGCGTGTATGCGGTGGATGCATTCTCATGTGTGTATGTGGCTTTGTGGAAGAGCACGAGCTTGACACGTTGGTGTAAAACCTGATGATTGTGATGACCAGCATGATTTGAGAATAATCCATCTTGTAGAGGAAAGAACATCTGACGGTCAGGTGTTCATATGTTCATCAATGTCACACATTTGCTAAATATGCTGAATATTAAAAATTTCTTTATTTTACATCATAGTGTTTCTTTGTTTTAAATCCCTTAAATTCTAAGACTTAATTTGTTAGGTTTAAAGGTGTCCTTGATTATGATTTCACTTTTTTAACTCTAGTTAGTGTGTAATGTTGCTGTTTGAGCATAAACAACATCTGCAAAGTTGTGACGCTCAAAGTTCAATGCAAAGGGAGATATTTGTGACCAATCATGGAAAGGAGGGACACAAGTCAGTTCTGGGGCATTTTAGATTCTGAAAGTGTAGTCTCCAAGCTTTCTAACGATGTGTAACCCATGGAAATCTGATAATATTTGGAGAAGTTGTGGCCATTTGAAGGTAGGCACTCAAAAAAGCTCTAAAGAGAGAAAATGCCTCTAAAACTTGTGCAGTTCTCGCCTGTTCTCACCTGCTGGGAGTGACAATAGGGCTCATTTACATCTCATTTAGATAAGCCATACCCCCCGTAAAGCTGCGTGGTTGCATAACAACGACAGACGCAACGGGAAAAATCGGACCGCATACTATTAATAATAAAGGATAATGTGCATTGTAAATGTCAGTAATTTATCTTTCCTGGTTTAGACCTCAGTTAGTGGTTAAACCTGGTTTGAGTCAAAGGATTAAAAAAATCCTGTACATTAAACTCTTCATACTTTTACTTTTGACTTAATAATGCAAATTTTATGGCTACGGATACTTTATACTTTTACTTAAGTAGGAATTTAATCTGATACATTTACTGTTACGTTAGTAAATCCTTGTTAAGAATATTAAGTAGCATTTTCTCCACCACGGGCTAAACTTATTAGCATCACATTCAATTCAAGAATTCTAACAGGCAGGTTTACGTGGGCTAAGTCATTCACACCAGTCAATTCAAGCAATTGAAGCGTTATTCAAATTAATAGCAGATGCTAACATTACCATCTAAAAGCACGTTATAGTAATTAAATTAAAACGACAGTCCTGAGCTATCTAATAACAATAGACACATGAGAAAACGTGTACGTGTTCTTAGAATGAACACAAAACGACAAACTTTGATGTTTATGGAAATTCACCCCATAAGAAAAGTATTCTCGTTGCCTCCAATGAAATAAGTCGTTCGGGCACACTTTCTCTTTGTCGGGGTCTTCTTCGTGGATGTAACCGTCTGTTTGCCTCTAAATGTCCAATAATTCGCCACTTTTTTCCGCAGCTAAAGAATCCAGCAGAGCCAGCGCTGCATACTAAGTAGCCACGCTTCCCTTGGAGGGCGGGGGCAATAACAAAAGAAACAAAAGCCGGCGTATCTGATTCCAGTAAGGAAATACAAACAGACAATGACACGCCCCTACTGCGAGATAGAATCTCAGAAAAACAAGCCGATTTCAAACT
This sequence comes from Megalobrama amblycephala, assembly GCF_018812025.1. Taxonomy (NCBI): domain Eukaryota; kingdom Metazoa; phylum Chordata; class Actinopteri; order Cypriniformes; family Xenocyprididae; genus Megalobrama; species Megalobrama amblycephala. The sequence continues at coordinate 54,422,429 of NC_063046.1, forward strand.
TAAAATGTACGCTTCTAAATATACCAATACTGCTATCTCAAACACGGAGAGGCTTCTTCGTGATCTCAACTAACAGATTCTGCAAAAAAACGAAAATCACCAATTTTGAAAAAAAAAAAAGCTTCTTTCTCATTTTGCGCAAATGTTGTGCTGCCGACTTGTGTCCCTGGTTTCCGTGACGGGTCACATTTTCTTTTACAGAAATCGCTTTTTAAGGACTAAAACAAACGGCTGGTAGGGACTAAAATGAGCTTCTTCCTGGGTTGGTGACGTCACAAACCCCAAAATTTACATAAACCCCGCCCCCGAGAACACGTAACAAAGGGGGCGAGGCCATGTTGGGCTGCTTTAGAGAAGAGGAAGAGTTGTTGTAGTAGAGTGTTGTTACCATACCGTCATTTTACTTCAGACTGCTTCACAAACGAGGGTCAATTCAACGCTGGATTTGTGCAAAATATTAACATGACGGCACATGCTAGTGGATGAGTTGAATCAACTCCACAGCAACTACATAAATCTATCCACTAACCGTTCAGAAATGTCCAGTTTCATTCTAAAAGTTGTAACTTCTTCCTGAGTCTCTCCATCAATGTGAGGCTGAACACCGTTACTGACAATCCTCATTTTGGCTGCGTGAGATTCTCCAGCTTTGTTGTTGCTGAGCAACTGAAGTGTGAGCTGTTAAAGCTCCGCCCTCTTCTGGAAAGGGGGTCGGGAGCAGCAGCTCATTTTCATTTAAAGGGACACACACAAAAACGGCCTGTTTTTGCTCACACCCAAATAGGAGCAAATTTGACAAGCTATAATAAATGATCTGTGGGGTATTTTGAGCTGGGGACACCAGAGACTTATATTACATGATCTTATATTACATCTTATGAAAAGGGGCATTATAGGGCCCTTTTAAATTCTCAAACTTAATATGTTAGGTTTAAATTAGACGCTTGAATACCCTAATTTTCATTGTGGCCTCAGACTTTTGCACACCACTGTATAATGGTGTGAACATGATAAACATTTTAGAAAAATGTGGTTTTTGAAAATTAACTGAACTTTTTTGTTTTCAACTGAAAATTAATTTAGCACCCAGAGTATAGTTTAAATGATGTAAACGTGTACAAATCAAGGAGGAAATATGATTTTATTGCTCCTCTCTGTGCTGAAGAGATGCTTAGTCTGAAGCAAAGCTATTCGCCCTGTTCATCTGGTTGTAAATTTACTTTTCTATCTTTAGAAACTTTCACAGATCTGATGCAAAAGTATCTTGCTCAGTAACAGTTTTAAATTAATCTCCCTAATCCCAGTTTAATATCTGTCATGCAGGAGTATATCTCTAATTTAGCCAGCCACCTGAGTGAAATATGTCAGCCGTGGAGCTCCTTTCCAGTTTATCTGTGATGCTCTGCACTGTTAGGGGTTATATCAGGAAGATTAAAATTTGCCTTGATCTTTTGAAAATTAAAAAGTGTTTAATGCATTAGCGTAGCCACAAAGGGGCCTGTGGAGGCCCCCTCATTTACATGTCTGGCCCCCCATATTTCTAATTGTTTAAAATAAAAAATAATGTTTGATTGACCATTCAAAATGCTTTGTGATAAAATGCAATGGCCGTTTTCAAACTGGTATTATTTTTGTCACTTGTTGAGTGCTGTCACAGGCTGGTCAGCAAGGATAAGGAAGAGGAAGGTTTAGAGTAAATAGTAACATTAGCTTTTAATTCAACAATATAGGGAAAGAAACAAATCAACAGCGTGTACTGAAACATGATTCAGAACTAGACAATGAGTGCGGAGAACTGAAGGACTTAAATACACAGGCAAACGAACTTAATACAAATCAGATGTGCTTCAATTAGTAACATAATGAGTAACCATGACAACTAATGATGGCGGGAACATAGGAACAAAGACAAGCGAACTAAACATCCATAATGAAAATGAAAGTGAAACAAAGGCAAAACGTGACAACTTTATGCCTGAAGGCCTGTTCACACCGGGACGAATATCCTCCGCGATTTTCGCTGACGTTTAACGCCTCGTGACTAAACAACGGGCGCCAATGTGAGTATGCACACCGACGCGAAAAACGCGAGGGCGTGAAAAGCGTCATTTTTTTAAAAATTCGTTTTTTTGGTTTGACGCGCCGCGTTAAAAACTGGCCGACCAATGAGATTGGCGCTTTTGTTCACGTGCCTGGAGCTGCTGAAGTTACAGTAAAACACGACTTGGTGGCGCTCAAGCACAAAATGGTCTTGCCGAGCACACAAGACGACCAAGAGAAAGTAAGTAGACGAGGAAGACCCCTACAAACTATCCCTGCGTCTCAAACAGCTCCCTAGCTTCCTAGGTCGTGTATCAGTATACCATGTAAATGAATGTGGCCGAATCCCTGATCAGTGCCCTGACTAGTGAAGTAGAGAGCTGATTGAGACGCACGCTATGGGTGCTCTGCCACAGATGTGTATCTGTATTTTTACTTTTTTTTTACTTTTACATTCAAGAAATATAGTTGAGAATGTCTGTTTCATAAATATGTTTATTTACACTACCGTTCACTTGCACTATATATATGTATGTATGTATGCCATTTTATATATGCATTTTTTTTATCTTCTTTAACTTTATTAATATCATAAATATGTTTATTTGCACTACCGTTAAAGATGATAGAGAGGATTTTTTCGTCGACTGAGAATCCAAAGACTGTTACTGAGTTTTTGAAATGAGCGCATGCGTAAGAACAACCCCCCTCCTTCGAAGGAACGCCTCCCAAAACTCGTAAACACTCGTATTGGAACACCGGCATTCGCTGTGTCGTGTTAGTGGATTCATTATGTCGGACTCACCGCAGGTAACACATAATCTGCAGTTGTTACTCCTGTCTCCGGACAAAAACATTGCATGCGGCGCCTGTGGAGTGTGGAAAGTTACTGGAGCGCGCAGCCGCGCACGTCTCTCACAAGGAACGTCACGGCAGTGATTGACAAGCCAGAGGGCCAATCCGCGCACGTCTCTCACAAGGAACGTCACGGCAGTGATTGACAAGCCAGAGGGCCAATCGTTTACGTGATGATCGCATAAACGATTGGCTGATGTTTTTAAGGCCCTACCTCGTGCACAGATGATGTATATTAATATTATTACTTTCAGTGCACCTAATAAATAGTCTTTTATCAGTTAGTAAAGACAGTTTCAAGTAATATTGCAAAAATGTATAAAACAAAACATCCTCTTTAGCACCTTTAAGCACAAACGCCACATACTGTCAGGGAGTGAATTTGCACTTTCACTCGGCGCATCGCCGGTGAAAATCGCTTGGGTGTGAACACAAAAAACGTCTCCAGAAAACGCTGACGATAAACGCGTGCGATATTCGTCCCGGTGTGTACAGGCCTTGAGAGTTCATTAATTAACAAATGGTGACAGAGGATGCACAAATTTCTATAGTACGCTTTTTCAGTAAATCAGGAAAGCTCACTTCATCTTTCCAGGACAATATCAATATGGATTAATGCATGCAGTAGCTACGTGTTTGCCTGCTGTTCTGAATTGTTGTTGTTTTGTTTTTTTTTGGTTTTTTGTTTTGTTTTTGTTTTTCCCCCAAAAAGTCAAGGATGTCATGTGAACACTGATGTTTCATTTGAAGAAGCAGAACAACACATTTTCTTTCAACTTCTGCATAGAAAAATAGAAGATGGTCACTGTTTCTCTGCCCTCATGGAAGTTTTGGACACCTGATGTCTTTCCAAACATGAGTAGACTGTAAAAGATAATGATCACACTGCCTGTGACTGAAAGACTTTTCTCAAGGGTCAAATCAGCTTTGAGATCATCCATGACATCCAGGAAAAATGTTTCTTGTTTTTGTTGTTGTCTCACAAAATGCAAGATTTTTTCACAATAGCAATAAAATAGTTAAAGTAAAACTAATTAAAGTTAAAACTGAATCTAGATATGGATTATGAATATCATTAAAGAATGTGATTGTCATCTGTCCTTCTGTTTGTGTTTGTGTAGCTGTGTGAACAGGAGAAGCTTATAAACACACACCAGGATCATGTTTCTGAGCTGCAGCTCATCACACACAGACTGCAGGAGGAAGGGCTGAACTGCCAGACTCAGCTGCAGCTGTGCAGGAGACAACTGGAGACCAGAGATGACCAAGAGCAAAAACACCACCAAGAGGTATTATGGGAACGCCACATATTAATAAGCTAGCTTAAACTGATTCTGATTGTACAATGTTTCTAACCCGTCCAAAGCTAGTCATCAGCTGCCGGTACAAACTGGTGGTTGATCATGGGACTAAGTTAGTTGGGTCAAAGCTGGCCATATTGGTTAACCTGGGAAAAAGAAAAAGTTTGAAAAGTACGTCTTGTGATATTTTATGATGGTGTAAACTAACTTTAAAAGTTAAAAGATTTCTTCAAATAAGTCTCTTCTGCTCACCAAGGCTGCATTTATTTGACCAAAAATATAGTAAAAACAGTAATAATGTGAAATATTATCATTTAAAATAACCGTTTTCTATTTGAATATATTTTGAAATGTAATTTATTTCTATAATAAAAAAGCTGAATTTTCAGCATCATTACTCCAGTCTTCGGTGTCACATGATCCTTCAGAAATCATTCTAATATGTTGATTTACTGCTCAAGAAACAATTATTATTATTATCATCATTTGAAAACAGTGTTGCCGTTTAATTTTTTTGTGGAAACCATGATACATTTTTCTTTACTTTGCAATACATTTCCAGTTGTTAACATTAGTTAACTACATTAATTAACATGAACTAACAGTGAAAAATACTTTTAAAGCATTTATTAATCATAGTTCATGTTAATTTCAACATTTACTAACACATTATTAAAATCAAAAGTTGAATCTGTTAGTATTATTTTTTGGACCTGACCTGACATGAACTAACAACGAACAGTTGCTAGTTAACTAACATTAACTTAACGTTTAACTTAAGACTAATAATTGCTGTAAGTGCTATCAAAACCTTTTCTAGCTGCATTATTATCAATGTTGAAAACACTTGGGTTGTTTAATATTTTTGTGGAAACTAATATTTTTCTTCAGGATTCTCTGATGAATAGAAAGCTCAAAAGAACAGGATTTATTTGAAATAGAAGTTATAAATGTCTTTACTGTCACTTTTGATTAATTAATTGCATCCTTACTGTATACAAATTATTCTTTTGAACTGTAGTGTATGATAAATGTTGCATTATTGCTGCTCTATGGCTCAGATGAGCAGTCTGCAGGCTACAGTGTCCAGGCTGAAGCTGGATCTGGAGCAGGAGCGGGAGAAGTGGCGGCAGGGGGTACGAGAGGCAGCCAAGGCCGATCAGAGAGGGAGAGAGCTGAGACAGGAGCTCAGCACAACACAGGCCTCTCATAAAGAGTATATGGAGCTGGTACGCTCTCTTCCACTGACACAGTCAATGTGAATCGTGCCTATCACACTGGAGACAAAAATACACATCCGTTCTGTGTGTTCTAGCTGGCCGAGTACAGTCGAGAGGTGGCGGCTCAGAGGAGTGAGCAGGCCCGTCTGCAGCAGCGCCTGATCCAGTTGACAGAGGAGAGGGCGGCTCAGGAGGAGCGAGTCAGACAGATGAGTGCAGATCTACAGAGAGCGCACAGTGAGAGCAGGTGCTCTCAGGAGGAGGTGAGACTGATGCAGAGCGCAGCCTGTCTGCCATATTGAGATACATTATTCAGTCTATATTTTAAAAACAATTACGTGTTACATTATGCATTTAGCTATGGAAGCTTGTTTCCACCATGAAATAAAAAATAAAAAAGGTAATTGTGACTTTTTATCTCACAATTCTGACAGAATTGAGAGAAATAAAGTCAGAAATGCAAGTTATAAAGTCAAAATTTTGAGTTATAAAGTCAAAGTTTATTTCTCACAATTCTGACTTTATAAGACGCAATTGTTTATATCTCGCAATTCTGAGAAAAAAAGTCAGAATTGTGAGATGCAACCTCACAATTGCGAGAAAAAAGTTAGAATTGTGAGATAAAAAGTCACAATTACCACCTTTTTTATTTTTTTATTTAGTGGCAGAAACTACTTCCATACTTAGCAAATGTTTTTATCCAAAGCCATTTACATTGCATTCAACATTGTACACATTTTTTTTCATTAGTCCCTGAAAATCGAAGCCATTATCTCGGCATAGCTATACTTTCTTAGCTACATGAACATCAGCCACTCGTTTACTTACTGATGTTTTTTGCAGCTTTGTACAGTAGATGTATATGTATAGTCTTGATTCCATTAGAAATGGAATATGCAAAATGCCACTGTAATATGTAAAGTGGCAGCGTACTACTGCATTTCAACTGACATTGTCATTTTGCACCAAATGTTGCACATATGGGTATGAAAACTAAAATGAATTAATGTCATTTGCATTTTCCATTCCCCATACTAATATGAACTTTTCATTCATTCATTTCATTAAATGTAAAATTAAATGCATTTTAATTAGCAGAATTAAAATTGAAACATTTTAGATAAAATGGATTTTTTTTTTTTATATAAGTATAGTAATACTAAGTATAAGTATAGAATACAAATAGATATAAAATAAATAGATAAGTAGATATAAATATATAAAAAATGGTAATTTTATGGTTAAAGATGGTAATTTCCTTAACACTTAACACATTTTTGATTTGTAAATCCACTTTTGCTAGTATAACTACTGGAAAAATGGTCGGCACTCCAGGCAAAAGGGTCTAAAAGGGTTGTACCTAGTCTCTTAATGAGTCATGGGTGTTATTTGGGCATAACGTGCAATAAACCAATCATGCCATGGCAGATTCGCTATTTACATGGCGGAATTTGCAAGCGGAAAAACTGATCACTTCTGTAGCTACGAAAGGGATCTGCTCGTGTGCGAGGTTAAAGCATGCCAGCAGACAAGCCGGATTCCACCAAAGCATTTTTATCTTTATGCACAATATAATCTTTTTCATTGTAATGCTTTTATTTTTAATATTTAGCATGTTTGTGTGCTGCTGTGCATCCCTGTGTGTAATAAGCAGAGTGTATGCGTGCCTATAGGCACATATTACTAACGCGCTCTTTAAATAACAAAAAAAAACTACATCATTGACTTTAGACCAGGTTTCAGTTGATCAATGACGCTGTCGTTTTCAGTTGCCTCAGAATAGCAATACGCCAACAATGCACCTGAACACACCTCGTTTTCAGACCAGCACGCCTATGGGCACACAAATGGGCGTAAATGCATTTGCTATTTAAACAACGTGACTAAGGACGTGAAAAAGATAACTGCATCGGGAGTCAAAAAACACTTGCGTCGCAACTGGCGCCGCATTGCGCCCGTTGTATGATAGGGCCCTATGACATTAAAGGAATAGTTCACCCAAAACTGAACATTCTGTCATTATTTACTCATGTCATTCCAAACCCATAAGACTTTAATCATTTTCATCTTCTAAACACAAATGAAGAGATTTCTGTTCCTCCATTGAAGGCCTGCACAACTGAAACTTTTAAGCTTCAAACGTTCATAAAGACATAAAATAATCCATGAGTCGAATACAAGATTTCAGAAGAATCACGATTGCTTTATATGATGAACAGATTTAATTAAGACTTTTATCCACAGATAAACACACATTCATAGAGCGCATTGCATATGGAAACATGGACGTTTGTGTGTGTGTCACATGCCAGAACAAGCCTCATTAGTCCTCGCACACCACGCATGTTTCACAAATGAACTTTCACTGTTGTTCACTCAAACCATCCTCATTCACATTACTTAAAAACTCCCGTAATTTAAGTTGTTTCTACTAAAAATGAGTATTGTCAGCTTTACTTAAGTGTTCAGTCAGTTTAACGTTGCTGAGTGAAACGAACAAATTAATGTTGACATAACTAACTGGGCAGTGGATCCGTAGTTCCCAGCATGCTTTGCAAGGGACTGCATTAGGAGAGTAAATTTAGGGGTTAAAGTGTTATTTTATGTTTTTTTAGAAAGGGGAAAGATGGACATTTAGAGGAGTTTCTGTAATGTTTTTGAATTTTGTGGTTATGCAGAGGAGTGACGCCTATATGTTTAGGATGTGAAGGATGGAATTCCTGCTCTCAATTCAGTTGAGTTTGTTCAAAGAGTTATTTTTTTTAAGTGCATTTCGTATAGCAAATAAGGTAAAGTCAACAAATGTATTCACCTTACAGAATAAAGTTTTAAAAATTCAACATAACTTTATTAAGTAAATTGCACATACAAACATTATGTAACAGTGACAAATTCAAATGATTTGTATTTAGTCAAAGTTATTTTGTCAACATCACTTGAATTTCTTTTGTTCATACAAATAAATTGTTATTTGTACAAATTACTCAATATAGTTGCATGGAACCACTTGACACTGCCTTTTTAACTAAATCCAGCAAAGCATTTATTTATTTATTTATTGAGTGTGTGATCTGACCTGTTTATTTGTGTCAATCAAAAAAAATTAAATCTGTTCATCATATAAAGCAATCATATCTCTTCGCAAGATTTGGATTAAACCACTAGTTTCATATGGATTCTTTTTACAATGCCTTTATGACCTTTTTGGATCTTCTAAGTTTTGTGGCAAATTCCAATCGGAAGTGAGCATCCCAATGAGCTACTCACTCCGAAGAGCAGAACATGACTATAAATGATTAAATTACTTCCTTGAAGTGACCATCGACTGTTCCCTTCGCTAACAGACCTGTGGAAGGGCCCTTCGTGAAGGGATTCAGTTGTTCACTTTCGTTTGGAATGCTCCTACAAAGGTGCAATAACGCCGTTTGGAACTTGCCTTTGGTTACTGGACTTTCAAAAGTGGTAGAGAAACCTCTCAGGTCTTAATTTGGGTTTCGAAAATGAACCAAAGTCTTTTGAGATTGAAACACCTTGAGCGTGAATAAATGATGACAGAATTTTCATTTTGGGGTGAACTAACCCTTTAAGTACCTCTTAAATTCAGAGGGAAATGGTTGGCTAATAATAAAGTTATTAAAGCCACAAACCCAAACCTAATCCTAAAATCTGATCGGTTGATAAGAATGCAATGATGTTTGTAAGTAGGGAGTTCTCTGACTTTGGCAAACCCCTCCGTGACACCTCGTCCTGAAGTACCTGAAATATGTGCAGAACTGCAGTGCTCCTTCAGACAGTAGGGCCAGTGTAGTAATTTAAACCACTCGCTCTCATTCTGTAAGTGCTGTCATGTTGTAGGGTAACTCTAATTGGTTCCTCGTCATTTTGTGGTCAGCAAACTCGGCAGGATAACAATAAAACTGAAAAATAAAAAATAAAGTGTCTCCACACTGTCCAGGCCCTAATGTATACATGCACACACAAACATACACACACTGCGCCACCGGTCGGACTGCAGAAATAATGATTATGCGTGTGTTGTGCATCGGTTGTCTGTTTTCAGCTCTGGCTTTTAAAAATAATTGCTGTTGGTGCTGCAGCCGTATCAGAGGAAGGCCAGTAATGATTCCCGCCAGTCGTGTGGAACGCAGCATGCGGGGAAGCGGGGGGAGACAGACGCGAGAATAAAGGCGGCTATCATTTCTGTGTGTGTGTTTGTCTGCCTGGCACATAATTATGGTTGCATAAGGTTGTGTATTCATATAGTGTATGTGTTGGTAGAAGTGCTATGATTACAGTGAGGGGTGTGTGTGTGTGTGTGTGTGTTTGCAAATATACTTCAGCCCCCGTCTATAAATCAGGTGTGAATTGAAGAAACTGATGAGTCGAGAATCTCATTTGAGTGTGTGTGTGGGATCACAGAGGGATTAGAGTTGGATATAAAGCTGCACAGGTGACTACATCATAGCCCGCTTACACACACACACACACGCACACAGCATTTTAATTGTCTTTCTCCTTTTCTTTACCGGCTTTTATTGGCTCTCCTCTGCAGTGTGTGCGCTCTGGGTAAAGGTCACTGCGCTCCACCTTCTTGCACGCTGACAGCGTTACTGGCAATGAAACTAGTCTGCCTTTTAATTTAAGCTGAATTCTCATATGCTGAAAACCTGAGATCTCATATGAGGTAAAATTGTGTGAGCTGCTATAGATTTGCCACATCATATGAGTGTAATAATGATTTGTTCAGGGATAGAGTTTTTAGCAGCTGAAGATTATCAACGCTTATATATTGTATCCTTTGCCTGCAGAGGAATATTATCAGCATATTATATACCCCAAACGTGTGTGTGTGTGCGCTACGTTATGGGGACACAATGTCTCCACAAAGATGGTAATATCTGAAATCCTTGTCCTTATAGAGACATTTTTTGGCCCCCATAAGGAAAACAGCTTATAAATCATAGTAAGTTATGTTTTTTTGAAAATGTAAAAATGCAGAAAGTTTTCTGTGATGGGTAGATTTAAGGTTGGGGGATAGAATATACAGTTTGTACAGTATAAAAATCATTATGTCTATCGAGTCCACATAAAACATGAAAACCCAACGTGTGTATGTGTGTGTGAGTGCATACACAACTGGTGAAAAGTTTGGAATAATTATGATTTTTTTTTTATGTTTTTAAATGAAATCTCACAGGCTGCATTTAACATATAATGAAAAGGGTAAAAACATGACATATTTAATTATTATTACTAATATATATATATATATATATATATATATATATATATATAGTTCCTGTGCTTGATTCTGATTGGTCAATAGCGGTGTTTAATTCACGATAAAACACGGCTATGACCGCTTCACCCAACGGTTCTGCGTATCATTGCACAACACCCTTAGCAACGTAAACTGTTTGTTCTCAATTGATATTGTTCATTGAAGCTTACAATACTATTCTAGTTCTACATAATGCAGTGAGAAAGAGATCGATGGAGCGAGTTTATTACCTGTCCTGCATTCAGATTTAGCATTTTCCTTCAGGTCAGTCCTATGTTCATAATAAAAAAATCTTTTTAAATGTCTGATGTATTATCGTGTCCTTTTAACAGTTAAGGGGTTTTCCCGTGACTGACAGCGCTAGTCAAAGCATTTGTCAGTTGCGTCTTGTTCCCTGTTCACAACAATTCAGTCTTTTCAATATAAAAGTCTTCACTACTGACTGACACACTCATAAAGACAGTCTTTGCCGCCATCTAATGGCGTAATAATGTAACTTCTGTTGCTGTTCACGGTCAGGGACTATTTTTTTCCGGTGAAAGGCTATTAGTGAAAGTTTACTTAATGAAAGTTGCATTGATACATATTTCTGGCTTAAATAGTTGTATTGTGTGGTAACCGTTTTATAAAAGCAATAAGGTACTCGAGGCTAGTGCTGTATCATGAATAAGTCATGGCTGAAGGGGTTGCACAACAATGCCCTACAGCCGTGACTAATTCACAATAAAGCACAGCCTCTCGTACCTTATTGCTTATATATATATATATATATATGATGTTTATTTGATAAAAAAATGTAATATTGTGAAATATTATTGCAATTTAAGAATAACTGCCTTGTATCTGAATATATTTTAAAATATAATTTATTCCTGTGATGCAAAGCTGAATTTTCAGCATTATTACTCATCTTCAGTGTCACATGATCCTTCAGAAATCATTCTAATATGCTGATTTTCAGCTCAAAACACATTTCTTATTATTATCAATGTTGAAAACAATTGTGCTGCTTATTATTCTTGTGGAAATCATGATACAGTTTTTTCAGGATTCTTTGATGAATAGAAAGTTCAAAAGAACAGCATTTATTTAAAATAGAATTCTTTTGTAACATTGTGAATGTTTTGATTGTCACTTTTGATCAATTTAATGCATCCTTGATGAATATAAGTATTCATTTATTTTAAAAAAAAAAAACTAGAACAAAAAAGGCAGTGTTTTGAAACTAACACAGCTATGCTGTTTGGGAAAGTCAACAAATAAATGCCTAATTTTAACATCAGAATTACACACTTTACCTTTAACTAGGTCCAATTTCTCTCTCCGTCTGTCCCTTCAGGCCAGGGCATGTGAGGGTCGACTGGCGGAGCTGCACACCCAGCTCTCACGCTCACAGCAGTGGGCACAGCAGCACATGACAGCCCTGCAGGCCAGAGAGGAGGAAGTGCTGCTGCTAAAGATGGAGATGGCCGCTCTCAGAGAGAACTACAGTGCTAAAGTATCTCAGGTCAGACACTATATCCTAACACCATTTCTAATATTCTGCTTTGTTTTTGTGTTAATTCATCTCTTCACATGCAGGTTGAGGCTTTGCACTCACAGATGGACACTGCTGATCAGAAATATAACGCAGCCGTGTGTGAGGTGGATGTTTTGCGGCAGTGCTTAGGAGACGCACGGAGTGACAGCTCTCGACTTCACAGGGAAAGTGAACTAGTCGTGACCAATGTGAACCAATGGGTGAAGGAGCAAAAGTAAGACATGCAATCATTCAGTATCATGATATTACCATCTAATGTTACCACAGTACTTTTTTGAAAGTCGAAAAGGCTAAACACACAGCTGTTCTGATTGGTCGATTACTGTTTTTTGCATAATGTCCACTAAAATGTACAATTGATCATCCCAGGCAGTGTTGTTATTGCTATCTACCTAATAAAAAAAAAAAAAAAAAAAATATATATATATATATATATATATATATATATATATAAAAAACTCAGTTCATTATTTCATGTCTATTTTTTATATTTATGTTTTGTACATTATGTGTCTTGTAAGGAGCCGTGTATTAACGGTATATTGTGCAGTCAGACAGTCATTATTGCAAAATAAACCCCATCATACCTACCTGATCACCCTTTTGGTGTTCATTTTGCAATAATGACCTAGCTGTGTGTTTTCCTCTACGTAACATCAAATGTGGCTTCTTACTGCATTACATGTCACAGATTGTATCACATGTTACATGTATGGTTTCTGCTGGAACCAGTATATAAATTTATGGAGTATAGAAAGTGTCTGTGGCGCATCAGAACTTTTGCATCCAGAGAGGCTGTGTTATAATGGCTGTATCATTATCATTCAGCATCATGGTTCATTGTGACAGCAGCTCGCAGCTTCCTCACTGCAGCCCATTATCTCTGCCCCTGCTCCACTCCAGGCACACTAATGAGAAACTGGCACTCAAGATCAAAGACCAGAGCAGGAAGATCATCCACCTGACAGCCGAGAGAGAGTAAGCCCCGCTCACCCTGTCCAAAGCTGTTTCCGCTCCTCTCAGCTTGGAGTGTGTACAAACATGGATTTTAGGTCCAAGTAGCAGGGAATGTGCATGCAAACATATGGAGAGAGGGTGCACTTGTGTGAAATGGGATTAGGCTGTAATGTTTGTCCTTCTTCATGCAGTCACCTTCAGGAGAATGTGAAGGGTTTACAGGGGGAAATCAGGAGGCTGAAAGCAGAGAGAATGGAAGCAGAGCAACTGAAGGTAACACACACTCCAGCACAAAGCCCTAAACACTCCAGTGCACATGTCCATAGATTTTTTTTTTTTTTTTTAATCAGCATTAATTTTTAAGTTGAAGCCAGCATGAAATGGAAGTTGTGACTTATTTTACTACTGTAATGTGACGCATTTCCATTGTGAACATTGATGGTTATTGTAGTTCTAGACTAAGGCCCAATCCCAATTCTACCCCTTACCCCTCCCCTTCCCCTTTGTTTCGCGCGTTCACGTGATGGGGTAGGGGTGTCCCAATTCTCATTTGGTTGTAGGGGAAGGGGTAGGCGTAGGGGTAAGGGGAAGGGGAAGGGGAAGGGGTATAAAATAGAATTGGGATTGGACCTAAATGTGAGCATACATTTACTCATCTCTTTTGCACAAAACATTCAGTATTCCTCAAAATTAATAAAAACAGTGAAATGCAAACTCAGAATTTTATGTAAACCTGTAATAATTAACTATATTAAATTACACAAATATACTTTATGTATTTAATCTCACTTTATTAACCAATGTCTTTGCTGTTGACCTTCAGTGATCTAATTCAGTGATCTAAAAATGACTTTAGATTTAGAAATAAGAGTGTTGAACTTCCTTCTCCTGTATCCTGTCTTCTTTAATCCAGAATGGCGACACAGCTGAAAGGTTTTTTTGAGCTGCGCCCTCTACTGTACAGACGTAAATATGCATTTCCTTCAGCCTGAGACTTATTAATTTCACTTTTGCTGTGAAAGGGCCTTAACATTTGCCAAAAATATAACTTTTTTTGTCGTTATTAAAAAACAAACAAGCAAGCCCAGCCCAGGTGAGAAAAGTAATGCAAAAGTAATGTAACACATTTCTTTTCATAAAAAAGAAATGAGGTAATGCAATTAGTTACTTTTTTTAGGGAGTAACTTTTAAAAGTAACTTTCCCCAACACTGCTTAATATATTTTAAATTGTAATAATATTGCAATATTACCATTTTCACTCTATTTTAATTGATTAAATGCAGCCTTACCAGAAATCTTACCGATTTTACCAACCCCAAACTTTTGAATGGTGTTATATAAATGCACAGTAAAACTAAAAGCGTTTAAATACATAGCATCAATTTTGATTTTACGCCGACTTTACATTTTATATTAATATGTAAGGAAAATGTACGTCTCAGATCCTGTAACATTTTTAGTCACATTCTTGCATTTTAATTTTAAATGGTCATACTTTGTGTTTTGTGTGATGAATATGGAAAAGTACAAATAATCCATGTGGTCTTCCAATCAAAGTGATGTCATAAAAGCTGCAAGCACAATTATATTTTAATTAACAAATAAAATTTGCAAAATACTGTTTAAAATACTTTCATATGGAATATAGCATGTCACACTGAAAAAAATATAAACTTTTCAAAAAATGTCAAAAGTACTTTGTCAGCTACCCATTCATATTTCTCTGTATTTTCTATCTTTATTTTAAAGGGTTAGTTCACACAAAAGTGAAGCTATGCATTTTTGTAAGAAAAATATCCATATTCAAAACTTTATAAATTCAAATAACTAGCTTCCGGCAGACAACCATACGCAGAATGCGCAAATGACGCGATGTATGATGCAGTATGTAGGAGTATTGTAAGCTTAGATGCCTCTCACGGTTCAAACAAATAGGGTTGTGCAACAAACTGAAGCTCCTCTTCTCTTATATCAAAATCCTCCTAAATTTCTCTATAAAAATTATAGTTTTGGATTTATAATCCTTAAATCGGTAATTTGTTTTGCTCTATCCTTTGCGCCTGCGCGTTCGTCATTATGTTGCGTGTCAGGTCAAAGGATACTCTTCCACCGCAAATCGACTTGCGCATTCTGCGTAAGGTCATCCGCCGGAAGCTAGTTATTTAAATTTATAAAGTTTAAAATATGGATATATTTTTCTTTCTTGGAGTACTAAGGATATTTTTAAATACATCTCTCATTGTGTTCGTCTGAAAGAAGAAAGTCATATACACCTAGGATGGCTTGAGGGTGAGTAAATCATGAGATCATTTTCATTTTTGGGTGAACTATCCCTTTAATAATATTCGTATTGTTTTATTTGTAATGATCAAGTGTATTTCATGGTAACTGCAGCACCTCATAGTTACAGTCGTCATTGAGTGAATGTTAACATTCACCTTTGTGGCTAACAGGCCGTACCACATTCTGCCCCCAGTCTTCCATATAAACAGGTCTTATATGCAGGTTTTGCCTCAGATCGCCTGTCCAGTTTGATCTTTCTTCTCCTTCTCTTATAATTCCTGAATGACCCAATGCTGGCCATTTCCTATTACACCTCTCCCTGTCTCTACCTTTCATTATTTTTTCTCTCTTCCTCTATTCTCTGATATCCCATACTCATGCATAGCATCAGCAAGACCGTCTTTGTTGTGATTAGGTTGGTATTTCTATCAGATGCAGAGAAAAGGTGTCCTATAACCACAGTTGAAGGCCCGTGTCACCATTAGCCGTCTCATTCTGGAGTGCCTGTCCTCTCGCTGTCGAATGATCCGGCTCTGTAGGTACAGGCTTATCCTCTGTAATAGGGTCTGATCTGATTCACACTTTTGAAATTGGAAAGGAAAAGTTTAGAGATGATTGGAGAACTTTTGGCATAGTAGAAGCCGAGGGCTGGAGCTGCCGCTCTGAACCCAATCATTCGGGCATTGTTGACTGTGCTGATGAGCCCGTCCTGAGGGTTGAATCCATTCTGCTCCCTGTTTGTTCTGAAGGTCCAGAACCTGCTCCACATGCCACCTTATTCCATTATTGATGATAGAGAGAGCAAAAGAGTCAGAGAGCTGCTCAGGGCCTAAAGAGTTATACTACTTCAGAAGAGCATGAAGCTCTGGTATTGCATAGGTTACATGTTTTCCCATATAGAAACAGTTCACCCATATTCTTTTTTTTTTTTTTTCTCATGTTGTACCAAACTTCTATGACTGTATTTCTTCCTATAGGAACACAAAAGGCTTGTGATGTCAGGTTTGATGTCAGTGATATTTGGTCATGAGACGCTTGAGAACGATTTAAGTTTGGCATTAATTCAAATGCCACCAACGCACCATTTTTATAATCCGTATGTCTTATGTAGTCCATTGGAGATCTTTGGTGGACATGAAGATTATCAGTGAGTAACAGCTTAAATTTTAGTCTGTTTCTCAAATCTATCATATGGCTTCAGAAGACTTGGAATTTATCTCCATATATATTAACAAAACTGCTTAGTAAAACCATGTGGTCATGTGGTCCAACCAACAGGCAGATAAAAGTAGAACAGGAAATTGTAGCATATGCACATGTATCAGGATAATCAATAAACTTTGGAGTTTTCAGAACGCTTTTAACCTGATGGAACTGTGTTCGTTAATCACTAAATCGGCTCCGACCAGTCTGCATAAGATGAGCCCACTTGACACCTTTGTGGACCCGTGACGGTAAACAGAAAACTCCAACTTCCTCACTTTGGTGACTTCAAAAGGAGCACCCCCCCCCAGAGACTGACCAGATCCACATTCCAACACCCACACACACAGGCACACACAAAAACACACACACAAACACACAAACATACATTTTTGACTGTATATGTAAAATGCAACTATGCCAACATATACCCATCCTGTATTTTGAAGCGTATGCATGTTTTCTAGTGTTTAAATGAGTGTATTTGTGCTAGTGTTAGTTGTAATAAGGGAATTTTGTCTGTAAACCATAACTTCTTGTATATGCCTTTCTGATCTATCGAGTTTGATCTCGTTTTAAAGCTCCGGACTCGAGCTATTCACTGAGAGATGTCACATAGCTGACAAATGCAGTTTTCTATGTGTTCAATGATATTGTGAAGAAAGCACTCCATCTCGAAATCCGATCTGATAGTCGTAAAGTATGCAAATTCATCTAAGAGACCAAACAAAGAAAGAGCTTGCCCGCCAACTTTGCATCAATGTCATTGGCCATTCCACCGCAAGGAGGTGTGTCAGCCTATCTGTCATAAAAAAGGAACACCAGGATTCTCCTGTGTGTGCTCCCGACGGCCCTGAATCATTCACGTGGGGGTTCTCCCGATTTTCTCACGAGCACCTCGTGCACGTCTCTCCCGGACGTCTCCGGTGACCACACGCTGCCATCGTGCTCAGCTTCGGGACCGCCATCTTCCAGCGAAACTCACTCTCAAGTCCTCAGTTCAAACCTTCCCGCGGAACGGAAGAAGCCAACGAACCGCACCAGCGCTAAACTGAAATTCGACACGCACAACCAATGCAAGTATACTGCCGTTTCTCAATCTTAGATGATGAAACTGATTTCCGTGCTGGCTTAGGACTGTTTGTAAGTTTTGCTACTTGCCTTCTCTCTTTCCTTCTCTACTTCCACTCTTGTACATAGGTGTGTATATTCTTGTATATATATTTAGACGTATAACCTCTGTATTCGTAGTTTGCATATATTAAAACGTTATTCACGCTCGATTGTTCTGTTTGTTCTTTCAACTGAAGACCAAGTCACTTTAACGTTTTTCGATCGTTTTATGCTTTGATGCTATAATAGCAAGTTGTTCTCATGGCCAGAGAATAACTCAGTTCATAATATTCTATGAGAAGCAGCGGTTTGCTGGACGAGATGGTAGTTTCTCTAAATAATTATTGAACCTGAACTAATCACATATGTAATCAATTATAATTCGTTGTAATTGATTCACAATATATGTTTAATTCCCCCTTGGGTCAATATGTGCATAATAATTCATAGAACCTTATGAATTATTATATTCATATTCCACCCATAAATTGATTAATAACCACTACATTGTTACAAAATGATATCATAGGACCCCTGCAAGCCCTCATGACTGTGTTGTCAAGTTAAAATGTCTTGTGGTGCGACTCCCGAAAACTTCTTTTCATATGTATTTAAGGTGTAAGGAATATTGTTTTTTGTTTTATTCTTGTCACTTGATGGTCACACCACATGACATCAATACAAAATATATATTAACAAAACTGCTTCACTGCTTAGTAATATTTTAGAAACTTTTTTTCAAAAAACCTTTGGTCATGTGGTCCAACCAACATGCAGAATAAAAATAGAACAGGAAATGATATCATAGGACCCCTGCAAGCCCTCATGACTGTGTTGTCAAGTTAAAATGTCATGTGGTGCGACTCCCGAAAACTTCTTTTCATGTGTATTTAAGGTGTAAGGAATATTGTTTTTTGTTTTATTCTTGTCACTTGATGGTCACATCACATGACATCAATACAAAATATATATTAACAAAACTGCTTCACTGCTTAGTAATATTTTAGAAACTTTTTTTCAAAAAACCTTTGGTCATGTGGTCCAACCAACATGCAGAATAAAAATAGAACAGGAAATGATATCATAGGACCCCTGCAAGCCCTCATGACTGTGTTGTCAAGTTAAAATGTCATGTGGTGCGACTCCCGAAAACTTCTTTTCATGTGTATTTAAGGTGTAAGGAATATTGTTTTTTGTTTTATTCTTGTCACTTGATGGTCACATCACATGACATCAATACAAAATATATATTAACAAAACTGCTTCACTGCTTAGTAATATTTTAGAAACTTTTTGTCAAAAAAACCTTTGGTCATGTGGTCCAACCAACATGCAGAATAAAAATAGAACAGGAAATGATATCATAGGACCCCTGCAAGCCCTCATAACTGTGTTGTCTCTTAAAATATCAGATAATTTGACTATTTTGTTGCAGTTTCAGGGTTAGTTCAGTTAAAATGTCATGTGGTGCGACTCCAGAAAACTTCTTTTCATGTGTATTTAAGGTGTAAGGAATATTGTTTTATGTTTTATTCTTGTCACTTGATGGTCACACCACATGACATCAATACAAAATATTTTGTAACTGTTATTTTAGTATTATTTATATACTATTACAGTATATATTAATATTTTGAATTGGCATTTATTTTTATATTTTCAATTTTTATTTTAAAGTTTTACTAATTTTATGTTCTTTTGTCAATTTTGTCATAAGATTTTGGCTTTTTTAATACTTCTATTTAGCTTTAATTCATTTTTATTTCAGTTTTAGTTTTAGTAATTTTAGTACTTCAGCTGAAACTGAATTTCAGTTAGTTATCAAGGCAACATTTCTCATTTTGGTTAAGTTTTTCATCTAATATATTCATTGTTTATTTCAAATAACAATCAATGTTTTAGTTATCAATAATATCTTAGATTGTTTAAAAAAAATTCATTTTCCTTCTTTAATTATGGTGCTTGTTTTTTTCCCACATTTATTCACATTAATTATATGGAAAAGGGAGGCAATGATATTCATCAAAAAAAAATGTTTTTTTTGTGTTTCACAGGAAAAAAAGAATGATTTGTAACAAGATATGGGTAAATAATGATAGAATTTACGGGTGAACTATCCCTTTAAGTGTGTACATTCTTAGATGTGAAAAAACTAGAAAGGACCAATTGCTAAGTTTGGGTAGCAAAGTTCATCTTATGTTCTTCTAGGACACCCCAAGTACCTTCTGGACTCTAAGATAGACAGAGTAAATACAAATAAATAGATAGGAGAGGAAATGGCCCATAGGCTTGTGGTTTATTTATGACATGCCAGGCTCTTTCTGTATGCATGGATTCCCAGCTTTCATTAAGTGTCATTACTAGAGCTCTTAGACCAGGTGTGACCTTACAAATCTGCTGAGACCTTACATACAGCCCGGTACAGGGCAACATGTATATGGATGGACTCTTCCAAGAAGGGAAGAGGGGCTTGATCCTTTGGATGAGCGGATTCAGCTGTTAGTAAATACAGAACAGTATCACTGCTTGATTTGTTGTGATAAATAACTTATAATAGCCTCAGTCGCTCCATCAGAAAGGGATGGCCGTGTTTATACCGCTGCGGAGGAGGGCATATATGGACGTGTTTAATGGCAGGCCTTGATCAAGATCATCGAGAGGGATGTTTATCACTGTGCTCTGAGCTTCTTTTTTTTTTTTTTACTAATGTATACATTTTTGAAGAGAACTAAAACAGACGCTTTTACAAGACTTGCCCCCCCCCCACACCAAACCTTGCTATTCATTAGCAATTTCCACTTTCCAGTTCACTTCTTGCAGCGTCCCCTGATTGATGGAAAGCCTGCCATGTTTATTTGGATATCAGGGAATGAAATATTCATATTGTACGCTTTTCCAAGCAGAAGTTATCTGGGTGCAGCGTAAATGGTACTTGGGATTAGATTTTCACAGCAGATTGCAGTTATTAAAGAGCAAAAAAGGAGGGGGATACAGGGAAGCTGCCATCTTCTGGGGAGGCAATCTATTTCTTTTCACGCAGACTTGGAGCGGCTGCATAGCCTCTTAATGCACTGGAGCAAAAGTGCTTTGGTCCGCAACCTTTCACGCCTTCCTCTCCCTTTTATATGATTGAATACTTAATAACTTTGACTTTGCTTTGAAAGCCTGCGCCATGGGGCCTGTTGGGTTGCCTCGTGGTGAGGCTGGCATACCTGAGTGTTTGTCTGCTTCTAACTGCCCTTATTACCGGCTGTCTGTCAGCCTTTTGCCCACAGCTCATCCGGCGTCATTTGTGTCTTCCGCACGTCATCTCCCACTCTTTATCTTTAAATCAGTCTGGCTTTTAGGCTGTTTTCACATTTAAGCTGCTTTTTGTCTCTTATGATTGTTGCTTGTCACATTGTACAATGTGACCCCAGTGAGATCTTGGGTAATAGGCAGACTGTGCGACATCAACGGTTTGCTTTTCAGACAAGTCTGATCACAACTGAAAGCGTTTATTTGGGTGATCAATCGTGTTCTGACAACCTTATTGACATTAGGGGTGTAACAGTACACGTATTCGTACCGAACATTTGGGTATACCGGCGAAGCCACATAGGTTTATGATTTAGTTTGAAATTTCGTTCTGCACACAGAGAAGTTCCACGTGTGCAGAGACTGCATTTGTTCGGTAAACGTGCATACTGAACAGTATGGTCCTTCGGTTCGGTATGCATGTGTACCGTAATTTCAATGCATGTGGAACGTAATATTAAACTCTATGTTGCGCTTCAAACTAAATCGTGAACCTATGTGGCTTGCCCTACTGTCAGATGCGTGTGTTGTTTAATGTGTTTGAGATGCTTTTTCCTCAGAACTTTGCCAAGTGTCATGTTGGAAAAGAAAAATAATGAGTCTGTTGTGTTTGGGCAAACTTTGGGGACTGCTCATTCTTTGGATTGAACCTGACTTGTCATTTTCATAGTACTATCATAACGTGAAGGCAACTCTAAATAACAAACATAAATGTTGAATATCATATAGATAAGCTAATATCAGTATTTTTAACTGAATATCCCTCTGTCTCTCAGTATCATCAACAATTCTTGCGTTTTTCATTAGACGGATGAACATTGCTTCACATTGCGTGGCCGCGATTTCAAATTTCTGACATGGTCAGAACTTTGTAGGAGACTAAATTTCATTGCAATCAATCACTCATTGCTAAGAATGTCATACAAAAGCCCAAAGTATACTTCAGTTTTTACATGTACTCTATTGTATGCGTACAGTCCATGTGTTGTAGATTCGTTTGCTCACCTTAATTTTTATCTATTTTTTATTTTGCACTAATTTTTTGGACCACAAGGTGGCAACACTGGCCCAGGCTGTTGTGTCACAGTCATATGCTGTATGCTATGTGTCGGTTATCATTTATACTTTTGCGTCGTTGTCCTTGTCGCTTTTTCTTTTTGACCTGAGGGAGGGGTTCTAGACCAATCACAGCGCTTGCGGTCCACATAGAATTGACGTGTTGTTACATTTTTGAAGAGGTGCACATCAGGCTACGTCGCAGGCTATGCGTGCTACACACAGCCTACATCATAGCTACTGCGTAGGTTTGACACAGAGGTATAAATCACTAATCAAACTAATGGTGACACGACAACAACAGAAGCCCACATCGATGAGCGTGTGTGTGAGTGGGTTTAGAGATGCCCACATCTCTACATTGAAATTGGTGTAGAAACAGTTTTAACTCAGAAATTGTCAGTAAATTTCACAATTAATTCTTTCCCCACCATTTACGGAGTTTTTGAGCTTTGCATGTTTCCACTGTTATTCGATAGGGGGTGCTATTACAGAAGTTCTGAAAGAGTACAGATTCTCTGAATCAAAACACAGGCAAAAAAGGAGCAGAAACAATTGATAAAAGCATTGCTTATGCACATTGGAAAAAACACTATTTTCTCAGCTTTTTGTTCAAAATACTGCTTTTTTTAAAGGTGCCGAAGAACGTTTTCAAAAGATGTAATATAAGTCTTAAATGTCCCCTGAATGTGTCTGTGAAGTTTCAGCTCAAAATACCCCATAGTTTTTTTTAATAAATTTTTTTAACTGCCTATCATTATAAATGCGCCGATTCAGAGTACGCGGCCCCTTTAAATCTCATGCTCCACGCCCCAAGAGCTCGCGCTTGCCTTAAACACCATAAACAAAGTTCACACAGCTAATATAATCCTCAAAATGGATCTTTACAAAGTGTTCGTCATGCAATGTCTAATCGCGTAAGTATAGTATTTATTTGGATGTTTACATTTGATTCTGAATGAGTTTGATAGTGCTCCGTCCGTGAATACAGTAAGAAACGATGGTAACTTTAACCACATGTAACAGTACATTAGCAACATGCTAACGAAACATTTAGAAAGATAATTCACAAATATCACTAAAAATATCATGTAATCATGGATCATGTCAGTTATTATTGCTCCATCTGCCATTTTTCGCTATTGTCCTTGCTTGCTTACCTAGTTTGATGATTCAGCTGTGCACAGATCCAGACGTCCTGCCCTTGTGTAATGCATTGAACATGAGCTGGCATATACAAATATTGGGGGCGTACACCCCGACTGTTATGTAACAGTCGGTGTTATGTTGAGATTCGCCTGTTCCTCAGAGGTCATTTAAACAAATGAGATTTATATAAGGAGGAGGAAACAATGGAGTTTGAGACTCACTGTATGTCATTTCCATGTACTGAACTCTTGTTATTCAACTATGCCAAGATAAGTTCAATTTTTGAATCTAGGGCACCTTTAATTAAACTTACCCACATTCAAGTGTTGATTAAAAAAGAATGCATGAAGCTAGGGTTTTGTTGTTGTTGTTGTTTAAAAGCAAAGGCTCTGTTCTTACTTTTGATATATTGCATGTTCAGATATTCACACAACAAAATATTCTGTGGGCCATAAAAATTTTGTGAAAATTATCAAAAATGCTGGAGCTGGCTGGCAACTTTAAAAAAAAAAAAAAAAAAAAAAAAAAAAAAATGCTGGTGGGGAAAGTGTTCATTTAAAAGAAACAGCAAGTAACACATTGAATTAAATGTTAAAATTTGAAGTAAAAAAGCTGACAATATTTTCTTGTAAAACACTGATCTTTTCTTTTTTTTTTTTTTTTTTTTACAACTTCAAAAAATTATGTTTTACAATGTTGTTCACATTATACAAAAATATAACTTCTCGAGAGAAACAGAGCAGACACCGGACAAACTTGAAACATTCCAATGTGCGTGTAGTCCGACTGTTCGCACATGCTCAAGTGTATACTTCACGTTAAGCGTTTGTGTCAAAACTGAAGAATACTTTGGTCTAAAGTGATCAAAAGCTGCCCTACAACAAAAGAAATCCTTCACAAATCCTGAAGTTTGTCTCAAGCACACCAAATGTGGCCAAAATTGCACCCCACTATGTTGCCGTCGTCAACGAGAATAGCACTGCAAGAACTAGAGCCCGCGTTTTACCACTCTAACATTTTTCCATATTTATTCATGTTTTTGTCACTTTGGATTCATCACAGCACTTGCATTAGTACTTCACTTCTGTGACTTGGGACAGACTGTTCCTACCAACTGTGAACTGTACCTCAGTTCAAATAAATTGCATCTAAGACCACCTTTTGAAGAGAACTCAGTTGCTCTTTATAACCAAAAAAAACTGAACTTTGACGTCAAATCGACTTCGGTTTGCACCAAAAGCTATGGTGTGAAAGTGTCCTTAATGAAGTGCTATCTATACCGCAGTAAGTGCTCTGGTTGTAGGCTCTTTATTCAGGCGGTAACTGTCTCTCTCTCTGTCTCTCTCTCTCTCCATCCCCCTTTCCCTGACACGCACAGAGCTCATTAGCACATGGAGTGCTTGCAGCCCTCGCTGAATGTGACCCTGCCTAATTGTGCAGCAGGTTCATTTGCTCGCCCTGCGTGATGCAGTGATTGCTTATTTGTTCTCCTCAGGGCTTCTCTCGCACATTAAAATGATTGACTCATTTCATTCAGGGTACATTTACCGAGCTTTATTTGATAAGCTCATGCCCAAGGTACTCACATCCATCTTATTCTCATGCTCAAAAGTTATAATGTCTACCACTGTGGATTATTATTCACACAGCTGATTGTTTCCCCGGTTAATTATCTGCGTTTGAATAATTTTGCATGCGCAAGCCTGTTTATCCTTCTGGAATTAAACAGCACAAAAGGTCTCGCATTAACCATGCCGCCGAAGTCGCCGACTAGCCCATCGCATATGCTAAGCTGTCCGCTGGAGACAGCGAAGAGTTCGGGGAATACGTGGAACGGTGATTTTCTCCTTAAATAAAGGGTGAAATTTACATGGAGCCACAGAAAAAGAGACGCATATTTGGCTAATAAGCTGGATTTGTTTTCCACAGAGAGCATAAGGCTCGACTAAAAACTTTGATGAGCTGTTCGAGAATGAGAGTGCTCATTATATTTAAGGGAACATGGCATAGATATCATCAGTAGCCTTTGACCTTTTGTCTTCCATGCAATAGTGTTCAGACTCTCGGTGCTCTCAGAAATGAAAAGCAGAGGTAGGAAGAAACCAAAGCCAGCGAGAGCAAAAAGACCAAGAGAGAGAGAGAGAGAGGCTGTTTGAATAGAATATAAACCTGAAAGCTCGTTTGCATGAAAATGTATTTGCCAATGTCATATACACAAGTGTAATTATGATAGACATAATGGTTGTTTAGTTAATTGGAGAAGCCCATTGAATCAGTAATGACCTTGTTTATGAGGTGGCTGTAAATAAAATTGCATGTTGTTTGCTTCTTACAGTGAATAAAGAGGCAGAGGAAGAAGAAAGCACTTCCTTACCACCTGCGGCGCCAGTGCCTGAGTCTGGATCGACTTGGATGGCTACAGAACTGTTGTCTGCAAACAGACTGTCTCTTGGATCCTTTCTTTATCACTGACTCAATGAGTTCTGGGAAAACATTATTTTCAAATGATGGCTGACAATTGACCTTGTGACAGATAAATGACTGATAGCTTAAATAGCCAATCAAAAGGCTTTGCTGACTTTTGTTCTTCAAACTTAACTGTCTGACACATGAACCTCCTTTTTTGGCAAATTCCTAACATTATGGTAAAAAGGTGCATGTAATTCAGATACTAGGTATGCAGAGAGTCTTCTGAATGGAGTTTAATTCGTTCTGTTCAGAAACCAGCCTGTAAAATCCAAGCGTTGGGTCAGAGTAGGCAGTAGGCCACATGAACTACTAAACTTGCAAATTTAAACTAAACTCTCTACATTTGCACAAAGGAAAGGAATAGTAGAATACAGTGTGGTAGATGTTTTAAGAAAGCGGAATAATTGATTTCAGTTTGACCTGCAACAATACTGGGGTGCGTATCCCAAAAGCGCCGTTAGCCAACTAACGTCACAAGTTCCGCCATTACTAACATAGTTCAACGATTACAAATGTCATTTACATATTTTAGTTTGTCAAGATATTTAAAGGTGCCCTAGATTCAAAATTTGAATTTACCTCGGCATAGTTAAATAACAAGAGTTCAGTACATGGAAAAGACATACATTGAGTTTCAAACTCCATTGCTTTCTCTTTCTTATGTAAATCTCATTTGTTTAAAAGACTTCCGGAAAACACGCGGATCTCAACATAACACCGACTGTTACGTAACAGTCGGGGTGTACGCCCCAATATTTGCATATGCCAGCCCATGTTCCCAACATTATGAAAGGCATTAGACAAGGGCAGCCAGTAACGTCTGGATCTGCACAGGTGAATCAACAGACTAGGTAAGCAAGCAAGAACAACAGCGAAAATGGCAGATGGAGCAATAATAACTGACATGATCCATGATAGCATGATATTTTTAGTGATATTTGTAAATTGTCTTTCTAAATGTTTCGTTAGCATGTTGCTAATGTACTGTTAAATGTGGTTAAAGTTACCATCGTTTCTTACTGAATTCACCGAGACAAGAGCCGTCGTTTTGAACACTTGCAGTCTGTATAATTCATAAACACAACTTCATTCTTTATAAATCTCTCCAACAGTGTAGCATTAGCCGTTAGCCACGGAGCACAGCCTCAAACTCATAGAGAATCAAATATAAACATCAAAATAAATACTTTACTCACATAATTCGAAGCATGCATACAGCATGCATGACGAACATCTTGTAAAGATCCATTTGAGGGTTATATTAGCTGTGTGAATTGTAAATGTGCTGTAATATAATCGAGAGCTCGTGTGGCAGGGAGCACGCAAATTAAAGGGGCGGCGCGCTGAAAAAATCAGTGCATAGTTAATGATGCCCCAAAATAGGCAGTTAAAAAAATTAATTTAAAATAATCTATGGGGTATTTTGAGCTGAAACTTCACAGACACATTCAGGGGACACCTTAGACTTATATTACATCTTGTGAAAAAGCATTCTTGGGCACCTTTAAGCAGCGTTTTTGAAGAGTGCGCATGTGCATAAGAACATGCCTAAGATTGAATCTGAAAA
This sequence comes from Megalobrama amblycephala, assembly GCF_018812025.1. Lineage (NCBI taxonomy): Eukaryota > Metazoa > Chordata > Actinopteri > Cypriniformes > Xenocyprididae > Megalobrama > Megalobrama amblycephala. The sequence continues at coordinate 54,449,761 of NC_063046.1, forward strand.
TAAAGCAAAATAACTGAGAAAAATGAGAAGATTCCACGTAATTTATAGCAAAAAATCTAGCATCAATTCAGTCTCAAACGGATTCATTTAAAGAAGTAATTACTCCACCACCTGCATGACGTCATTCACCAACGTGGCTGAACGAGTCAATCATGACTAGCTAGCTGATTTGTTCAACGATGCATCGTACTATAGTAGTGAAGCAGCGAGTTACGTTGTTGTATGGGAAACGCACCCTTGGTTGGTTAACCTTTCTCATTTAGGGTCATTAACATGCCTGCAACTCTGTTTCGAAACTCTGAGGTGTTGGGAAACATGCGTATAAACATTCTATTACAATGACCCGCAAATTTCATGGTTAATGGTAGAGCTGCATGATTATTCGTTAAAAGATCGCAATCTCAATGCAAACACCAACTCGATTCCATTCCTAAATAACAACGATTCGCCTGCGTCTATTAAACCTTTGACAAAATCACAATAGAACATTCAGATCTGCGTTCACGCTGCTGCTGACCTAGAGAAAGCAGTTCACAGCTTCACAAACAGTCTTTTCAACCACACAGTATCGTTATTTCTGTTACAACAATTCAGATTATCACAGAAGTACTGGAATAAAAGTTTATAGTTTGGATATAAACACTGATGTCTATGGAAGCAATCAAAATAGAATAAATCACCTTTTGAAAATAACTTGGTGCTTCAAATAACAATTGTATCGATTACATCGTTACACCACCAGGTGGCGACAAGTGACCATTAAAAATGTATTGGTCATTGAATCATTCATTCAAGAGATTAGATACTAATTCATCCAGTAATGAAACAAGTGAAATATTTATTGAGTGAGTCATTGAATCCTTCATTCAAACCAATTTTTTTTTTTTTAATAATTCATTCAGATTGATTAAACATTTTAAATAGACTGCAGCATTTTATTACCTACATGTTATTTTGTTTAGTTGTCTTTCCAGAATCGTGGGAGAATCATAATCTCTGTTTGATTCTCAATTTATCCAGAATCGTGCAGCTCTAGTTAATGGCATTGACTGTCGTTCATTTCATTCACTTTAGACTTCAATGATTTGTTTTCTCCATTAAATACAAAGACTACATACATTCAGCCAAAGTTACCTTTATTTTAAGATGTCAATATTTCATGTCCACTGTCCACTTCTTCACACTTTGGTAGGTTTCCCCTTGTAATTTCACAAATTTCTCATCTTCTACTTTTATATTTAGTGTTTCAGTATAACCTGATATAATAGCTTGTGCTTATTGTTGTTGGTTCTCTTGTTTTTTGCGCAATGATCAACTGTATTCAAGGTAATTTATTCCAATCAGGTACATCAGCATCTGAGCCGACTCAGAGTATACTCGCCCTAGAAAAGGGGTGAGCGAGGTTAAGTAACCACTTAAGTCGTAGGGTCAATTGGGTCACTATACCTTGCTGACACCAATCTTAAGATGGTTTGCTGGTCTAAGCTGGTTTAGGATGAACTCTCAGCCTAACTAAGCTGGTCTTCTGCTGATCTCTTCTGTCTGACCAGTCAAAATACCTAAAACCACACTGGAAGACCAGTTAAGACCAGCAAACCATCTTGCACTTGCTTTAAGCTTTTTTCATAGTCGCTTAACTGCCTTAACCAGCAAGACTTTCTTGGTCAATCAGCTTCACCAGCAACACAAACAAACCTGGACCATCATGGGAGTCCATGTACTCATCTTCGACTTCATCTATGTTGATAAAACTTGATTCATTTCTGAATAGCTGTGCACTAAGAATCTGATTCCTCTTGTGTTCATTTATATACTGACATCAGCTGCTGATTTATTTTTGCCTTTCAAATGAAATTTGACACACGATACTTCATATTTAATGAACATTCTACTGTGAATTTTCTTCCTAATTACATTTATAGTTTACAGAGATGAACGAGAGTGTAAATTCTAATGGCAGGTAAAGTTTCAATGCTGCTTCTGTCATAGTTTGTGGTTTAGAAAAGTTAAAGGTAATACTCGTATTTGTACATTAATCAATCATATAATAATGCCTCATATGAATGATGGCGTAATATATAATCTTTTAATGGATTTTATGTTTAAGAGGCAATGAAAAGATTTCGGGGACGTGTCATATCAGTCATCCAGCGACATTAATAGCATTTTTAAATTATTAAATAATGTCATGCCTTATTCGCCAAGTCATCATGCATTTCCTATAAACACAAATCAGTCAATAAAAGTGATACATGTTTTATTTGGCTGTTTTTTTAACTAGTAAGGATTAAATGAAAGCATTTCAGCGGATGACTGGAAGACAGATGCAAAAGATCTATTTTCCTTACATGTCAAGCACATGCTTTCATTTTCTATTTCGGATCATGACGCTATTTAAAATAATATCCTCCTCCTTGAGTTGTACTGATACTAGTGTGGAGAGCGTGTCAGTGAAAGAGGGCTTGTTTGAAGTGTTCTGAGTCAATGGAACCCCAATTCAACCCCAAGTGACAAGCAGCGAAATCAATAGGCAACAGTCAATATCCAACACTAAAGGTGCCTGTAGTAACTAATGGACACCAATAATTGTTATTAATACTCTGAATTTCCCTGTGAACTGTGTTTAAGGCCAATTCTAGTGAAAGAGACTTCACAAACACAATGGTGCCCTGAAGCTACACAACCATAATCACATGCAAAACAAGGTTGTGATTATGTCGTAAATAATGAGGAAGGACTGTGAACAGCAGTGAACAATAGCGTAAATAATATGTGGGTCATATGCATTTGTGTAGCACTGTTGATCTTCGCACATCTCATTTTCAAGCTCATCTATGAGTGGGTTGTGTTCCAAAAAAAGGAAATAATGTGACTTTATTCATGCAGCATTATGGACAAATCATCTATGATTATTTGAATTAGGTAACAAGTGACATATTTACTTACTTAAACTTAAATACTTAAACTGTATTAATAATATCAGCCAACAGCACTGGGACTTTTCAGTTTGTATCACTTTGCTTGTACGTACACTAAAAAAAAAAATAATATTTGGAAGTGGTAAACAAAGATTATTGGAGTATGTTTTACAAGAAAATGCTATTTCGGGCTTAGTGTGTTACTTGTCATTTCTTTGTAATTATTTGTGAAATTTACTATCAATTTCTGAGTGAAAATTGTTTTAAAATAGGCCCTAAATCCTATGTCAGGTGAATTTTTTTATTTTTTTGTACAGTATTTATTCAGACATACTGTGGCTGTATCTGAAAATGCATATTTCCCTACTTTATATAGGGCAAGTAGGTGAAAACAGCAGCCAATATGGAAAGAGTATTATGTCCAAATTCTCAGTATTCATAAAACAGTAGTTAGACGAAAAGTATAACCTACTATTCCGGTGAGATTCTTGAGGCCACATGAATGGATTTGTTAATGGCAGGTAAGTCAATGACAATGTTTTAAAGGATTTGTTGACTTTCAAATGAAAATTCCCCCAAGCTTTACCAAAGACTATCCACAAGTTTCCTACGCCCCATGAGGCCTTGCGTCAAACGTGGGAGCGTCTAACGGTTCGAAGTAAACAAGCTGGACGTGACACTCATTCATTCAACATTTGACAGTCATTCAAGATTTAACGATCCAAACTTGCGAACGTTTGTTTTTTACTTAAAGATTTAAGATTCCAGCATAAATATTTGAACAATGTTTTACATTAAAAAATGTTACATTAATATTAATTTATGTCAGGAGTGCAGATCAATCATGCTAAATCTAACAGACCTATTCAGTTGCGCCTGCTTCCATTTATTTACGATCACGAGAATGCACAAAACAACTCCACTAAGGCTTTTAAATCCAAAGGCTACACATTTAGAAATATATTGATAACATACCCTATGTTTACGTCACTTTTCTGAGCATTTCTATTTATTTTCCTCTAAATTATGCGATGATTGCAATGCGAGGATGTTTGCGCGATCTCTTGTCTATCTATCCTGATCCTTTCAGCCAGAGCAACAGAGGGAGCTCATGAGAAGGCAACAGGAGTTATGAGTTATGCGAGTTAACCGGAGTGTGTGAATCTGTGAAAGATATGCATTTGTCAGAAATCAACAGGCACAGGGAAGAGACAGATAAAACATTAAACTAAATAAATACACGATCATAATCATATACGAATTGTCTTCGTCCCTCAAGCAGTCTCTGATATTTTCCATAAACGTGTGTATTTATCGCAATGGTTAACATCAGTAGCCTTTAGCATCGCATACAGTGAAAACGCGACTGGCTCTGGCACGCACGATACGTTAGGAGTACAATATCACATCATATGGCTTTGGTGCATCAGTGACAGGTGAAGTACAGACAGCGGGTTGTTAATGTATTGCAGGGTCAGGATGCTCTAGTCATGCAGTAGCACTGTTGTGGAAGGTCAGTAAAGTAAAGAGCAATTAAGGGCACGAAAACTGTTTATTGTATTGTGATATTATTAACTAATAAATGTACTAAACTGAAATGTTGTCCCTGAGCGCCGTAACGACATCTCTCATAAAGATTTGCAACTTTGCAAAGTAAACAATGATCCAAAAAACACTTAGCCTCTTCGCTAATTAGCACACTAAATACCATTGGTATGCTACTTCCGCCGCCTCACCGGAAGTTGTACCCACGTTCTCTTTTACAGTAGCGGCCCGCGGAAACAGGTGGATAGAATAACACAAGACATGTCACTCGTATTGTTTTGAATGGGAGAAAGTGTAACGCGCAATATGGCGGAATAACTCCCGCCTTCTAAATAAGAACCAATCGCCGACTGGTAAAGTCAACGCGTCACTGCAGCGGCCGTTAGAAGCACTGGTTTCTATAGAAAAAGTTAGACGCGCGCCTCCGAAATGAAGCACAAGAGACGCGCATTTAGGTTTGCGCATGCGCATTAGCTTGATCCAGCCTGAAAAATACATTTTTTGTCATGATTCGAGAGTTTGGAAAAACATTTATGAGACAGTTGTTGTCAGATTCCATTGGTGATTTCAAATATGAAATTTAATCGTAAGGTTGGCGAACAGTTTTGGAGAATTTGATGTTTCCCCATTCAAAGAGATAGGAGCTGCATGATGCCCAGGATGCCCGAGAGGCGATTCAAAGATGGCCGCCGAGTGAAATGACTTGTCTTAAAGGGACTTTGGCTTTACTCACCCTCAAGCCATCCTAGGTGTATATGACTTTCTTCTTTATGCTGAAAAGTATGAGCTGAAGAAAGTGTCTCCATCCATCATAAACATACTCCACAAGGCTCCAAAGGAGTTAATAAAGGTCTTCTGTAGCGAAGCGATGCATTTGTGTAAAAAAAAAAAAACATCCATATTTAACAGTTACACTTTTTACACAGTTACACTTTTTTCCATAAGTTGAATATGGAAGGCGTAGGATGTAGCATAAGCTAAACTGTAGTGTTTTAGTTGAATATGAAGGTGGTCTGGTGAAAGCTATTTTACTTCATAACTTGTTATATACATATATATATATATTTATATTTATTTATTTTTTACACAAACATCATTTCTCTTCAGAAGGCCTTTATTAACCCTCCGGAGCTGTGTGGAGTATGTTTATGATGGATGGATGTGCATGGAGACACTTTCTTCAGCTCATACTTTTGGTAACACTTAATGCCATTATAAAGCTCAGATGCGTCAGAATATTTATTAATATTTCTCAGATTGTGTTCATCAGAAAAAAGAAAGTCATATACACTATGGCTTGAGGGTGAGTAAAACTTGGGGTACTTTTTATTTGAAAGTGACCTAATCCGTTAACTCTGGATTACATTCATACTACACACATTCATACTATATACCGGTCGTGAGTTAAGAACTTGTTCAAAAGTAGTACCTGCGAAAGTCTCCTTCAGGCAAGTCATTTTACTCGGTAGCCATCTTTGATTTCAGTCGTGCAATTACAGTTCCTTTCTCTTTGAATGGGGAAACATCAAATTCTCCAAAGCTGCTCACAAAGCTTACGATTAAATATCATATTTGAAATCAGTGACATCTGACAACTGTCTCAAATGTGGTCTCTTATGCTCAAATCGCATTAAAAAGCGTATTTTTCAGGCTGAACCAGCCAAAGCGCATGCGCACTCCTGAACACGCGTCTCAGAACAGTGACTGTTTCTGTAGAAACCAGGGCTTCTAATGGCAGCTGTAGTGACGCAATGACTTTACCAATTGCCGATTGGCTCTTTTATTTAGAAGGTCATATTGGGCGTTGCACTTTCTCTCAATCATAGAAATAGGAGTGCACAAGTTTTTGGTTTTCGATTTCAAAACGCAGCCTGTCAGTCTGCATGGTGAGGATTTTTCAGCGTTACATTGTTATTTACAATCGTAGTTACAAATAATTGTGAGTGAGTCTTTGAATCATTCACTCCTATCCGACTCATTCATTGATTCATTAAGGAATAAAACACTACCGAGCGTTGCTGGAAGATTGTTTGAAACTGTCTGTGTCAGTTAACAAAGCAAAACTGTATGTTTTTAGATGTTAGGCTTTCCTTGTAAAAGTTTGAGTGGAGACTCAACTCTTTATAGCTTGTTTGCACAATGTCATTGCTGTGGTGCGAAATGCGGCTGGAGGGCAGGAAGTGATTTTTCTATATAGCAATCTCTATCACAAACTCAAAATGCCTATGTTTTGCATCGTTTATGGTTGCTCAAATTGATCAAACCGAGAAACCACAAGGAACTTTTCGTTGTTCACGTAAATGTTATTGTTATTTAACTTTAAAAGTTGTCGCCTTTAATAGCGTTTTGCATCTGCTGATACTGAAATGAATAAGGATACCTGCTTACCTTTTTTGTCTTTGACTTGGTTAAATATTCACATTCTTCATGGTTTGCAGGGAAGAGAAGCTATTTTATCCCACTGCATGATCATTTGGAGTTTTGTAGAATTCCGTTCACAATGTTGATCTGGTGCCATGAAAACAGTGTCACGCGCTGCTGCTTCAGCCATTATATGGTAGAAAATGTCCAAATAAAAAAATGGGTTCATCAAGGCTGACAGAAGTCGATCCATTTCTTTGTTGGAAGGGTGTAAATGTAATGTTGTCTTTGTAAATATTCACTTTACGGCCATGGAGAAGAATCTGACACTGACACGCTGTATTTGTTTTTTGTATTTATTTCAACAAATGACAACCAAAATCAAACCCATAGAAGCTTGTGAACAGTTTTGAAGCGGCTGCATGCAAGTTAGGCTCATTCACAAGCCGAGTGAGAGTCATACTCGCAAATGTATGTTAATTATTAAACCAAACAAAATACAAAACTTTTTAAAAAACACTCAGCAATGTGATTATTTTATTGAGTTGATAGGCAGCGGGTTCAGTCAGTTACATTATTAGATTTGCTATACGGCATCTTTCCGTCACCTCCTCAACCTGTTTCCCTTAGTGTTTTTACATGTAATAATTGTATTACGCCATCCAGTTTTTTCCCTGAATGATGAGTTCTTATCGCAATTCTCGATTTAGCACGAATGACCTACAATAGCGACATTTTTCACAATCATGACAAAAAATCAAAATACTGCCCAAAACTCACTAACAGAAAGGCAGCGCGATATAAACAAACCAGACTAGAACTGAACACGGCGTGACGGCAGCTTCACATTCTCTATATTTACCGCCTCGATGGCAATCAAGTCTTTAAATTCAGTAGAAAAATCGCTCCTCTTCATAACATAAGGATCACATCCATATGTGGTGAATTTTTGTTTATATCTATCTTTTGAAATAGTGTCAAAATACGGACCGTCCTCTATGTCTTCCATTCTGTTTATTTACTTCCTGCCCTCCAGCTGAATTCCATGCATCGTCAGAACCACGTGATTGCGAACAAGCTATTGCTTTTCTCTTTGTTGACAAATGCATGACATGATCCTTCACTCTTCAGTCACCCTAAATCACAGAGCAGAGAAGAGGGAATCTGGTCTAAACCCCTTTGTAAAATGAACAGGCTTCAAGACCCAAAGCATCTTGGGATCCCAGAGCTCATCTGTGAGGTAAGGTTTTACACTTAAGCCACTGGCTCCTATTCACACTGACACCAAGGCCATTATAATTCACTCCATCATCACAAAGACCTTCAGCGGAAATCTCTTGTAAAGATGACTGCTGGCACTGCCATTCAGGAAGAGGATTTTAAAATGTCAGCCAATATCAGAGATTTGCCTCATTAAAGAGGGTGAGGGGAGCTTCTCCCGAAGACCATTATGAGAGGGAAGAGTTCAGGGGAAATATAGTGTATAGTGGTCTGTCTATTAGTTTGCTAAAAGCACCAAAATACCACAAATGGGGTACAAATTTTAACTAACTTCCTCAGTTTATTATATATTTTATTATTATATTTAATTTTACATTCAAAATGCACTAAAAATACCAAAACGCATCTCAAATCAAGTCATTCTTCCATAACACTAGCAAAAGTTTTCCCTTAACAACACACTTTGTCTCTCATAAAACTGACCTAAAACGCAAACAGCAGGTAGCATTGAACAATGATATTTCTAACATCTTTACAAAACCAGAAAAAACAATGGTTTTGTCTGTAGTGTCTACATGCCTTAAAGCAAACTATAATCTAGACCACATAATCGGTTAGCATCTTGTAACCTGTTATACCCCTCTTGTGTTGTTCATGACAATGCCTTGCAAAATGAATAAAACACAAACACTCTGAATCGAAGGACATTTTTTCACACAGGGTCATCAATCATAATTATAATCAGAGTGTATTACCTCACCTCTGCCTGATGGACGTCTGATTAAATGTCCCTTGGCTGTGGTGAATAATTGAATTCTGGGATGTCTGTCTGGTGAGATCACACTAATAGTGTTACAGAGTTGATCTGTCAGCTTCTCTTTGAGCTCACCAGGTGTTTTAATGCACTCTGGAATATCAGCTGTAATTGGAAAGGGGAAAAAACACCAATTAACGGGAAGATAACACCTAAAATGAATTCTTGATCAAAGGATAGCAGCAAATCTTATGAAACCCTGTTTATGAGGTTACAGAGAGCTCTGTTAATGGCTCGTGTGGAGAATGAGCGCAGTTCAGCCCACTGCTGTTTCCAGATCAGCCCTGCAGATGTCAGTGTTTTCACTGACCAAAGTGAGTGTAGCCTAAAGACAGCTTGACCGCACTGGGAGAGTCATGAACTGCTCCTTCCTACTCAATTTATTCTGCAGCAAAGATCATCTGCAGGTAATAAAAGGGAATCTGAACAATGAGCAAACAATTTGAGGGTTATGTTATTTATCAGTGACCTTACATCCTAAATTAAAAGGATGTCATCAGTGCCTAACCATAACTGTAACAATATGAACTGACCGTATGAATGAAATCAAATTAATAACGAACTATACAACTAGTATATACATATACATCAGGCATAACATTATGACCACTGACAGATGAAGATGAATAACACTGATTATCTCTTCATCACAGCACCTGTTAGTGGGTGGGATATATTACATTTTGTCCTCAAAGTTGATGTGTTAGAAGCAGGAAAAATGGGCAAGTGTAAGGATTTGAGCGAGTTTGACAAGGGCCAAATTGTGATGGCTAGATGACTGGGTCAGAGCATCTCCAAAACTGCAGCTCTCGTGGGGTGTTCCTGGTCTGCAGTGGTCAGTATCTATCAAAAGTGGTCCAAGGAAGGAACAGTGGTGAACCGGCGACAGGGTCATGGGCGACCAAGGCTCATTGATGTACGTGGGAAGTGAAGGCTGGCCCGTGTGATTCGATCCAACAGACGAGATACTGTAGCTCAAATTGCTCAAGGAGTTAATGCTGGTTCTGATAGAAAGGTGTCAGAATACACAGTGCATCAGTTTGTTCTGTATGTGGCTGCATAGCCGCAGACCATTCAGGGTGCCCATGCTGACCCCTGTCCACTGCCGAAAGCGCCAACAGTGGACATGTGAACATCAGAACTGGACCATGGAGCAATGGAAGAAGGTGGCCTGGTCTGATGAATCACGTGGATGGCCGGGCTTGAACACATGACACCAGGATGCACTATGAAGGCAGTGTGATGCTTTGGGCAATGTTCTGCTGGGAAACCTTGGGTCCTGCCATCCATGTGGATGTTACTTTGACACGTACCACCTACCTAAGCATTGTTGCAGACCATGTACACCCTTTCATGGAAGTGGTATTCCCTGGTGACTGTGGCCTCTTTCAGCAGGATAATGCTCCTGCCACAAAGCAAAAGTGGTTCAGGAATGGTTTGAGGAGCACAACAACGAGTTTGAGGTGTTGACTTGGCCTCCAAATTCCCCAGATCTCAATCCAATCGAGCATACAGGACTTAAAGGATCTGCTGCTAACATCTTGGTGTCAGATACCACAGCACACCTTCAGGGGTCTAGAGGAGTCCATGCCTCGATGGGTCAGGGATGTTCTTTGGCAGGAAAAGGGGGACCAACACAATATTAGGAAGGTGGTCATAATGTTATGCCTGATCGGTGTATATACGTTAAAGTCGGCATAAAACATTGTGCGTTATAGTCCATCGTTATTCAGATACATGCATTACACTCACATTAAAGGTGCTAAAGAGGATCTTTTCATCGACTGAGAAACCAAAGACTGTTAGTGAGTTTTTGAAATGAGCGCATGCGTAAGAACAACCCCCCTCCTTCACAGCTCATTTCGAGGGAACGCCTTCCAAAACTCGTGCACGAGTATTGGAACACGAGTGTTTACCACCGGCATTCGCTGTGTCATGTCAGTGGATTCATTATGTCGGACTCACCGCAGGTAACTCATAATCTGCAGTTGTTACTCCTGACTCCTGACAAAAACATTGCATGCGGCGCCTGTAGAGTGTGGAAAGTTACTGGAGCACGCAGCCGCGCACGTCTCGCACAAGGAACGTCATGACAAGCCAGAGGGCCAATCGTTTACGCGATGATCACAGAATGCACAGAATTTTAACTCCCTGCCAAATTATTGCCCCCCTCACTGAGGCCGCTACCTGGTTGCCTAATCCTAACCCCATCCCCACACCTAATCCTCCTATACTGGGAGTGGGGACTCAGGGGGGTAATAATCTGCTGGGGGTCAAAATTCAGGACAACACCCACTTCGAGCACTAGTAATAACTCAGTAGTTCTGTCTTGGTCCTGAAGTTTCCCAACATTGCTCATTTTGGATTATGTGACACCCGGTTAAGGCCCTTCATTCAGCAGGAGTGTCAAATCCTGCTTCTGTAAAGTCTGCAGAGTTTAACTCAACACACCTGCCTGTAATTGAAGTAATCCTGGCGACCTTCACCTGAAATCTCTTGTCTGTTTAATTAGGGTTGAAGCTCAAGTCTGCAGAAATGTGGAAGATGAAGGATTGACACCCCTGTCTTAAGATTTCTGTGAAGCTGATGATATGGATCATGTGTTTTAAATCAGGGAGCCATCCAAAATGTGCCATGCTGGGCTAATTTAGGCTTCTCACTGATAACTTCTATACTGACTGGTTTGTTCATTGGTTGCTGGTTGTCATTATATTTCCATAGTGGAAACTTTTCATTCACTAATTGTCTATTTCCACCTTTGAAATGAGACATTTTCAGTATTACCAAATAACAGCGTTCACATACTTTGTGAACAATAAATTAGCATGATTTTTTTTTTTTTTTTCATGAATACTAATTGTTTTGACAACTAATTATTTTTTTTTAATATAATTGATCATATAGAGACTACAATGACAAAGACTGAACTGAAGAAATAATTCAGAAATGAAAGTAAATGCAACAATTTCATTTTAGAGTTTTTAATATATATTTTATACATTTTCAAGATTTTTCCAGACATAAATATACTATTTTGAGGACTGTGGGCACACACACACGCACACTTTTTTGCATTTACTCACTGCAGTGGACTCAAAAAAAACCAACAAAAAAAACCATTCAATTCCTGAACTGTTGACATTTTAAAAGTTAAATTTGTGTCATGTTTTTTTCACAGCAAAAGACATCCAACAAAGATGTCCATTTAGTGCATGTTTGCATTAACAATGGAAAAAAGGAATGCAAAATCGCATTCTGTTTAAAGGGGACCTATGATGCCCTTTTCACAAGATGTAATATAAATCTCTGGTGTCCCCAGACTGTGTCTGTGAAGTTTCAGCTCAAAATACCCCACAGATCATTTATTATAGCTTGTCAAATTTGCCCCTATTGGGGTGTGAGCAAAAACACCATTTTTTTTGTGTGTGTACCTTTAAATGCAAATGAGCTGCTGCTCCCGACCCCCTTTCCAGAAGAGGGTTCATGCTTCAGTTGCTCAACAACAACAATGCTTGACCCTCGTTTGTGAAGCAGTCCAGTGTAAAATGACGGCATGGCAACAACACTCTACTACAACAACTCTTCCTCTTCTCTAAAGCAGCTCAACATGACCTTGCCCCCTTTGTTCTCAGGGGCGGGGTTTATGTAAATTTTAGGGTTAGTGATATCACCAACCCAGGAAGAAGCTCGTTGTAGTCCCTACCAGCCATTTGTTGTAGTCCTTAAAAAGTGATTTCTTTGAGCACTGTAACACTGCAGATGTTTTTTATGCTCAAACAGCAACATTACACACTAACTAAAGTTAAAAAAGTGAAATCATAATCAGCCATCTCTTTAAACGACCCTAATGTGCAACAAAATTCCTTAATCTGTACCAGAACAGCTTCAGGCCTTTTGTATGTGCTTCGTTAAATATAGAGATGTTTTACTCAAGATGCCTTCCAAGGAGCTACCAAATAATCTATTTTTTATTTTTCTTCTCACTAACATTCAGATATTAAAATTAAATAAAACACCAACAATAAAAATAACTAGCTAAGTTAGCTGATTACCTTAATTCTTTCCCCGCCAGCATTAAAAAAAAGAAAGAAAAAAAAGTTGCCTGCCACCACCAGTGGCACCACCATAACACTTGCATGGCCCCAGAATATTTTAATAATAAATAATAATTTGTTACATTATAGCACTTTTCTTGGCATTCAAAGCGCTTTTACATATGGAAGTGGAGAATCTCAACCACTGCCACAATGTGCAATGTGAAACCAATCAGTATGGGGATGATTAGGAGGCCAGTGGGCAAATTTGGCCGGGATGCTGGGGTTAAACCCCTAATCTTTTATCCTGGGATTTTTAATGACCACAGAGAGTCCGCGCAATATTTTGTTGTATGAATATCTGAACATGCAATATATTAAAAGAAAGAACATCATAGCCTTTTAAACAAACAAAAAAAATGTAATCGCTTGTTTTTGCTTCTTTTTTGCACAAGTTTCGATCCAGAGATTCCGTACTCTTTCAGAAGATGCGTAAATCAGAAGATCCCTACCGTATAACAGTGAAAACACGGAAAACCAGAAAAGTCTTTCAATGATGGAGAAAAAGTTAAAAGATCGATATCGGTGTCAGTTACTGCCATTTACGCTTTCTCCAACTAGCGGATGCAATGAGACCTGTTTTCCTGTTCGTTCATGTGACACTTGACAAAGCCTATTGTGCAAATGTGTTAAAATGTACTGGTCCAATTACCACCTTACAAATAACACTAACAAAGTGTCGCTGTGTTCACTTCTTTAATATTGAAGATAAAACCATAAAATTGAATCACAGAATGAATTTTACATTTTCAAAAATATGGTTATTCCTATTTTCCTGCGAAAACATAATTCGCCCAAGTCTAAACTTGTTGACTTCTGCATATCTAAATCATACAAAAAAGGAAAAACACAATATACAGATATACTGTACACAACAGTAATGAAGACAAAGTTCAACAGACCTCTATTTCAAAGCTTCAGAAAACACAGAGCAGCAGAATGAAGCAAAATGACCCTCAGCGGAAAGCGGTTGATCACGTTGCGGTTTTTGCGAATTCGCAGGCCCGTCATCTCTGTCGGTACACGGTAGATCTGTTCGATGACTTGCAGCCCAATTGCATCAAAGACGACACAGGATTTGACTGCCGCCTGGTCAGTGTTGATTCCAGCAGAATGATGAAATATTCTAGCAATGTTTTTTGTCAGAATAACAAAGGCGTGCTTCATCCACAGGGGATTAACCTATCAAAGTACAGGAAGTTAATATTCATGGATGCTCTGTGTTCTCTGAAAGAATGATACAACAGCTGCATTTCACAAGCCAAAATATGAGAGGATGTGAATTACAATTCCAGGGTAAAGTGAATATTACAGAAGCGCATGAATAAATTTGGCTGTTCTGGTTTAAAGAAACACTTCAAACATAAAAAAGCCCTGTTGTTGGGCAAAGTATAACCAATAATGTCAAATAAAGATTTTTGTTTTCTTTAGTGCATTGAAAACTAAGAATGAAAAAGGTTTGTTTTTTTTAATTTAAAGAGCAGGTGCTGCACTAGCATCCACTTTTTTGTCAGCATTATTTGTGCTTCTTTTGCACTGTCTGGACTTTGTCTGAGGGGGAAGACATGATGACTGGAAATTTTCTCCTTATACAATTGCTCCTACTGCTGGCCAAACCCAGATGCTGCATGCGACAAACACTATGATGATCATAGTTTAAGAAAATTGCACTGACAGAAGCAACTGTACTAAACAACATCACGTTTGCAATATTACGTAGGTGAAATAAGCACTATAAGCCAAATCGGGCCGGGGTTCGTTTTGGCGTCATAGGCGTTTCTTCTTTCCTTCCTGGGGTGCAGATCTTGATTGACCTGTTTGAAAATGATGAAAAGACATTTTTATTACAGGATGTTCATTTAAATAGAAAGGTTGTGTGTGTGACTGTAATGTGCCATGCATCAGAAGTTGTGAGGTTTGCTCTAAGGTTAAATGAGAAGAATAGGCAGAGAGGAAAGGACAGTTTGTCTCTGAGGGGACCTGCGGGACACGGGTCTGATGTAGCTGACAGGGCGATCTATCATCTTTAATTACAGCACTGCACAGCGCTCCCCTCCTCACACCGCCAGCAATTACATCCATCAGGCCGTGACCCTCCTGCTCCTCCACCACAGACTGCGCTCACACCTCCATCACTTCACTTCTGCTGCCTGCCTGCCTGTCGTCCTCCCCTTTCAACTTTTAGCCAGTTTATACCTTTTTTTTTTTTTTTAAACCAAACATTCCAATTAACTAGATTTTTACATTCTCTGAAGAAATCGTGAGTTGTAAAACTCTCTGCCACTACGCTAGGGTGTCGTGAATTGCTCGCAATTCAGTTTAGACGTCATTATTAGTGCACGAGTCCGATTCATTGAGTTTGACTGTCATATTTGATACGCAAGGCCTCTAAATTATCAACAATCAAAACTTTGCTGAAAAACCTGTTGTACTCAATCTACTACATACCTTCTGTTGTCAGATTAACAGTTTATGCTTTTTTTTTAACCAAGTAAAAGGCCTTTTAGTATCATTCTGAAAAACTTCACTCCACTTCAGCTTGTGGTTTGTCTCCTTTTTCTGTGAAAACTTTATTTTTTATAAAGTAAATGCAAGAACAACTTTTATATTGTTAGTAATATTTCAAGATGAACACTTACTGGACTAAACTTCACTTGATTATCCATACATCACTTTTTTTTTTTTTTTGTAAAATCATGTTAAAATGCGAGTATTAAATATGATCCATCAGGCTTTTGAGGAACGTTTATTTGTTCATCTCTCAATCATCATCGTATGGCATTGCATGATATGTTTTGTCCTCCAAAATCAAATCAAAGCATTTAAATATCATCTTACTAAGACATATGATTGGGAGATATAGAGCAACAACTGATATTTATATGCATTTTATGTAAATAGTCTGCTATACTGTTATAAAGATTGATTTCATCTTACATTTTGTTCATAAATATCAGAAACTGCAACAAATTGCATATTCTCAGTTTGGGCCTCTGAATAAAAAAAAATAATAAATAAAAAAATAAAAAACTTGAGGTATGAGCTCTATATTCTCAGATATATATATACAGTCAAACCAAAAATTATTCAGACATTTTTTAATATTTTTAATATATTTTTACTAGTGGGTGCAGGGCACTATAGAGTAGACACTAAGTGAGGAGAGCAAAATAAAGTAAACTGTGATATATTATATTATATTATATCCCATAATTCTTCATACAGTGGACTACCAGTAAAATTTATAAAAATTTGGAACCAAAAATTATTCAGACACTTTGACCTGACCATGTTTTGCTTAAGCGTTATCTGACATAATTAAGATTATTTTTTCCTGACACAGTTTAACTCTAAGATCTTGTCATATTTTATTACCATTTTTCTAAACTGTAGTAAATAAACTGTATTCATGAATGAAATGTTCAAGGTGTCTGAATAAATCTTGGTTTGACTGTATAAGCCATAAAAGCCTGATGTATCACATACGATACTCAACAAAAAACATGTTTGCAAACTTCTTTATATATTTTGTCTAAAACGTCTTTATAGGGTTAAAGCTTAAAGGTGCCGAAGAACATGTTTTCAAAAGATGTAATATAAGTGTCCCCAGAATGTGTCTGTGACGTTTCAGCTCAAAATATCCTAGTTTTTTTTTATTAATTTTTTTAACTTCCTATCATTATAAATGCGCCGATTCAGGGTACCCCTTTAAATCTCGTGCTCCACGCCCCAAGAGCTCGCGCTCTCCTTAAACACCATAAACAAAGTTCACACAGCTAATATAACCCTCAAAATGGATCTTTACAAAGTGTTTGTCATGCAACATGTCTAATCGCGTAAGTACAGTATTTATTTGGATGTTTTGACTCATTTGATTCTGAATGAGTTTGATGGTGCTCTGTGGCTAAAGCTAACATTACACACTGTTGGAGAGATTTATAAAGAATGAAGTTGTGTTTATGAATTATACAGACTGAAAGTGTTTAAAAAATGAAAATAACGACGGCTCTTGTCTCCGTGAATACAGTAAGAAACGATGGTAACTTTAACCACATTTAACAGTACATTAGCAAAATGCTAACGAAACATTTAGAAAGACAATTTACAAATATCACTAAAAATAACATGATATCATGGATCATGTCAGTTATTATTGCTCCATCTGCCATTTTTCGCTGTTGTCCTTGCTTGCTTACCTAGTCTGATGATTCAGCTGTGCACAGATCCAGATGTTAATACTGGCTGCCCTTGTCTAATGCCTTGAACATGAGCTGGCATATGCAAATATTGGGGGCGTACCCCCCGACTGTTGCGTAACAGTCGGTGTTATGTTGAGATTCGCCTGTTCTTCGGAGGTCTTTTAAACAAATGAGATTTACACAAGAAGGAGGAAACAATGGAGTTTGAGACTCACTGTATGTCTTTTCCATGTGCTGAACTCTTGTTATTCAACTATGCCGAGGTAAATTCAATTTTTGAATCTAGGGCACCTTTAATATTTACTTTGCTAGCACACATTACTGCCTTGTGTTGAATAATTTGTCCGTGCGAGTTAATCCACAGAAAAAAATTGCATTAATCTTTAGTCAAAATCTGAAAATTTGCTTCCCCTTTAGAATGACGTTCTTCTCTGATAATGACAGCTTGATGGCTTGGGCTGAACATCCTTAAAGAGATATTTCACTTAAAAATGAAAATTCTGTCATCATTTACTCAGCCTCATGTTGTTCCAAACCTGTATGAATTGTTGAACACAAAATAATGTTGGTAATCAGACAGTTAACAGTAGCCTTTGACTTTCATAGTAGGAAAAAATACTATGGAAGTCAATGGCTACCGTCAACTGTCTGATCACCAACATTCTTCAAAATACTTTCAATAGAAGAAAGAAACTCATACAGGTTTGGAACAACATGAGAATTTTAATTTTTGGGGGAACTATGCCTTTAACCCCGGACAGTCTGCTGTGAGCGATAGACGGTGAGGAGGTGCCCTAAAATCAAGCCACGGCCTCTATATTTTCTCATTCATTATTCCGTCATACATCACAACACTGAAGTAAAGTAGGTTGCAAATTCAGTTCAGAGACTTTAAACTTTAACAAATGTCTTGTCTTAAAAATGAACTAAGTGAATAATTCCTCAAATTGTGTGGCTTGAAACAAGGTGTGCTATTACTTTTGTCTGGTAGACAATAAAAAAAATCCACTATTGGTATCCATTATTTTTGAATGAAGTAATGCATTATAAACATCTTTGGGCTTGTTGTTTGGGCTTGCCTTGTAAAGCGAGTCACTTTATGGACTTATGAATAAAGTGGGCAGTTGCTGGTCACAAACTTTTGGTCTTATTTCATTTTACTTTGGGCGATTGTCAGTATCTGAATTTTAAGAGAGTTAGAATGCAGCTATCACTCATTTAAATGACAGAACAGCGCATGTAAATACAGAATAGGATTAATCACTAAAAGTAGGGCTGCTACATCTCGATTCATGGAACAATTCTGGGATTTTCCGAATGCATCACGATTCTCTCTTGAATTGATTCTGAACTTAGTTTTTAACAGATGGCGCTCTAGGCTAGTTTTTAATCACATGCTCAAATGCTCACGAAGAAGAGCGCTCGTGCATTCGGCTGAGTCTCAGAATGCTTTTGTGATGCAAGATTAATGTGAAAAGCCCACTGCAAACACCCTTGTAATTCGCTTGAACCTTTTCGAACTTTATGAATGATTATTTTATAGAAGGTTCAAGTGGTGTGTGTAAGGAATTGGATGCAAGCAGAGTACGGCTGTTTCTAAAACACGCGGTGCCAATTGCTGTTAAAAACTAAGCTCAGAATCGATTCGAGAGAGAATCACGACGCATTTGGGAAATCTCAGAATCGATCCAGAATCATTTCTCGATTCACGATTCAGATCACTCTAGCAACACACTAAAAATCAGCAGAACACCTAAGAAACCACATAGCAACACCCTGGCAACCAAGCACAACCAACTTTATGTTTCACATAAGAGTGGCCATTTGTAAATTTGTCATTCTCTTCCAGTTATTTTTAGCTGTACAAAACTTATGCTGCTTGATATTGCAAACTGGTATTTCTTACCATATTATTTTAGCGTCTTAATTATACGCCACGTTCTTCTTGTTATTTCCCCGTAGTGGCTAATGAATAGTTAAGTCTCACACATTCACAAAAACTAGCTAAATTCCGCACTGAAAAGTAAGGTAAAGATATGGCAAGGCTTTTCAAAGCGTTTTCTTCAGAAGAAATGTAAAATGTCCTCTAAGTGACCTGTGGGTCCTGCAGGATTCAGGTCAGGTGAGATGAGATGAGCTGTGATCTCATCTTAGATCAGACAGCGTCTTCCTATCAGCTTATTTAAAACCCCATAAAGGCATCAGAACCCAAGAGGGAGGCCGGCACCTTAATTATCCATCTCCCCATCATGCAAATCAAAAGTCTAATCCCCACTTTTAATGTGATTATTGTCAGGACGTCCATCACACGGACTGTCAGCCGAAGGCTTTGATACAGAGATAAAAGTCCTGATTAATTAATGAAGTGTTATTTTACAGGACACATTTTCCGCTTTTGTGGAGCTGACAGGTGTGTGTAAAATTAATTTCCAGGATTAGTCTGAAAATTAGCGTCTGTCTCTCTCCTCCCCGTCCGAGGCAGTACAATTTAAATTGCTACAGTAATGGGGGTCAGCCAGGAGTCAATATTATTTCTTTTTCTCTCCTGTGGAGACGGGAGGTGAGAATAGCTCATCATGGAGAAGACAAGGAGACGCTAGGTGAGGAAAGAGATGAGGAGGGTGTGAGGGGGATAATAGTCTTCCCAAAAATTGCGACATTAGTATTTCAGCACGGCAGCCATTTGATGGCTTCCTTCTAAATAGGATGATTCCGATTTCGTGAGAGTGCGAGCAGTCGTTCTAAAGAGCAGGAAGTGACTCTAAACCCTGAGCGACAGCAGTATTTGTGATGGCTGAAGTACCTGACGCTGCCCAGGTTATTCTTCCTCTCCTGCTCCTCTTTCCGTGCAAGGATCTGTTGTTGTGCAAGGGACATCTCCTCCTCCATGTTGGAGATCTCCTCCTTGGCTCTCCTTCGGTTCTCCTGGAAGGGGGACCAAAAGTGAGCGAGACCAAAATGGAGACAGATATATACTGCAAGTGTTGAATCTGTGATATTCAGGAAGGATGTTTCTCACCTGTCTGCTCTTGTTTGCATGTTTGATACTGTAGAACATGGGCCCGAGCTCAGCCAGCCACTCGCCGTCCACTGCCGTCACACACTGCATGTACTCCTGAAAAACAAAAACACACATGAGTGTCATCAAATAACTATTTACCAGGGCTCTGGGATATGCACTGCAGGGCCCATAAAAAGTCGCTGTTTGGATTTTTTGGAAGAGTCTATGATTGCATCATTATTGCAGTGATTCTAGCATGTTTGGCAACAGTTCTTTTAACCCTAATTGATGGAGTGTGTAGCTTTTCATTTCTTAAACAACCATGTAGGAAGATGTATCATTATCATATTCCAGGACTGCAAAGCTAAGATTCATCAGGCTCAAATTGTGAAAGAATGGTTGGGAGGGAGCATGAAAATTCATTGAAAGTCTTTGGGATGTGCTGGAGGAGACTTTACAGAGTGCTCACCTCTTGCATTGTCAATAAAAGATCTTGACCAAAAATTGATGCACCTCTTGATGGAAATAAATGTTGTGATATTATTTCTATAAAAAGGTCATCAAGAATTTTTTTTTTTTTTTTTTGGCCAGGCAATGTAATATTCACAAAATTACAAAATAATATTTTTTATATTTTTAAATAATAATTATTGTGAATAGCATGAAGATTTTAAGGCGCTTTTTTGTCAGAAGCAAAAATAAATAAATAAATAAATGATGACAAAAGTCTGGAAGTTTCTGCAAATCAGTTTGTTCAGCCTGTTAACAAATTGATTCAAAATGTATTTATTGATTCAATTTAATTAAATTAATTTGTATCACTAAAAAACTCAGCATGTATTTAACATGCTTATTGCCATGCTATATTGGTGTTCATAAATAAAAAAATATTTCTTCATTTTGTGAATAACATTGTGTAAAACATGCCTAGTTTATATTGAAATTGATTTTCTACAGTAATTCTTTAATTCGTGCATTAAATATTTTGCATCTGATTGATGTATCTCTATCTATCTATCTATCTATCTATATATATATATATATATATATATATATAATATATATAAATAAAAGTGACAGAAATGTTTTGTAACATTATACTGTAAACTTTTTCAAATGAATTGTTCTTTTTCTAAGAACCCTGAAAAAACATATCATGGTTTCCACAAAAATATTAAATCAGCAAAAACTGTTTTCAACAGTTAATAAATGTAATAATAATAAGAAGAAATGTTTCTTGAGCATCAAATCAGTATATTAGAATGATTTCTTGAAGGATCATGTGACACTGAAGACTGGAGAAATGGTGCTGAAAATGCAGACTTATCACAAGAATAAATAAATACAGTAACACTTTATTGTTACATGTTGCATGTAGTTACTATAGTAATAACTATAAATTATGCATAATTACACGCAACTATCCCTAAACCACACCCTAACCTAACCCTAACCCTATAGTATGTACATGTTTTAATTAATATTAGTCAGTTCATAAGAGTGTAAATGTATAATTGCACTGAAAGAAGGATACCTTAAAATAAAGTGTAACCACAAATACAAATAGTTTATAAATACAACAGTGGAAAAACAACCGAACAAGGAACAGGATCAGGAAATGTTGCTAACTGGATTCAAACTTGTATCACCCACATAAGCACCACATCTCATTCTAACTTAAGTCACTTCACATTTAAGGGCTGAGGAGGAAGAAGTACCTTTGTGGTCATGACCAATTCATGGTAGATGATGTAGTCAGGGGTGTAGCCCATCCCGAACAGAGCGCTGGTGGGGTGCAGATGGCAGGGCATCCCAGTTCTCACATTCACATACTCCCCTATTCCCTAAACACACAGATACAAGGCATGAAGACACATCACTTCAGGTGTTGCTTGATGAAACTGAACCCAACATTACATTGCCAAATATGCTAAGTAGCTGTGAACCTTTAATTTAGCTGCCTGGTGAAAGTACGCAGCACAGATGCACTTCCTGATCACATCCCAGTCAGAGCCGCTGGAGATCAGGTTCATTTTCTGCTGCACCATGATGTCTTTGAGCTGAGATCGAACCTCACGCACCTGTGAGGAACACACATTGTTATTAGTGTAAACTCTAATAAAAGAAATAGCATGCTTAATTGTGCACTAAACGTTCAAAGAAAATGTAGTGTTAAATATTTAAAAAGCCAACAAATAACATCTCTGAATATTATCCAGAAGGACCTCAACATTAGAAAAGTTCCTTATTTCAGTCTGATCTTTAGATTGGCATTTAAAAATGTAAAAAATTTGGTTGTCAAATTAAAATTGTGAACATTTCTCTCTCTCTCTCTCTATTATTTATATATATATATATATATATATATATATATATATATATATATATATATATATATATATATAGAGTTCCAGATTAAATAAATAATGAATGTATGAATGGAAGAATTTCAGGATGGGACAGAGCCAACTTATATTGTTACTCATTTCTCAAGCAAAGAGAATATTTACCTAGAAGTCTTAAAGGGACAGGAGCAAAGAATATGCACATTAGCTGTAATGGTCAAAGACTGAACATTTTTCATGAAAATCCATTCTGACAATTGTAAGTGGACTTCAGGGAAAATTTTAAATAACATGTCATGGAATGATATTGCCCCTTTAATGAATGAATTTGATTGGTTGAGAGTGACGCCTCAGGTTGACGCACCTTACGCATGGCTTTGGTGTGGATGAAGTGATCGTTACACCATATGCTGGAGTAATTGTTGTTCTTCCACTGCAGGTAAACGTTGAGGTATGTCAGGTGATCACTCTCAGGCACTGAGAACTTCTCTCTCACCTGGTCACTCTCCTCCTCTCGACCCTAGACGAGTAACAGGCAGTTTTTTAGCACTTCAGAAACAGAACCCGCATGTACAGCACATTTGCTGGTCAGTAGGTTCTAGTAAAGAGCCTAGTAACATACCTTTGGTCTGTAGAAGATGGATGGCACTGACAACATGGAGACGATGATAAGGATGTCAGCACTGCAGGCCATGTCACATGACACGATCAGCATTTTCGACAGAGCCGGATCCAGAGGAAACTCCACCATGAGCCGCCCGGTGGGTGTCAGAGCGCCTGAGACAGAGACGAGAAGAAAGCATCCTCAAATACAGGCAAAAGTCAAAAGGGATTAGAAAGCACACCTCTTTCAGAAGTGCTGATGGTGGGAAAATGATTCCACATTGAGATTCTCATCAAACTTTTCAGAAGCTCAGATTTCAAAGATTACATGACAGACTAAGAAGATTAGTGAGAGAGCGCCGTGAAAAGCAGAGAAGATATTTGGGCAGGTAAGCCTTAATCAGAAATAATCTGCTGTTAACACGAGACGAGAGCTGGAGGGAAAAGCGCTCCACATAGTCAAATCCCCACAAACCCTGAGAGATACGCAGGAAATGAGATTGAGATCCCTCTCTGGTCACATAGACAGTTTTACTTCAGTTGCTACAGCTGAACTTTGAGTAAGACCTTAATACTTCACTGCAGCACTTCACAAGCTTAAATCTACTCAACCAGAATGCAAGTTACACTCAAGAGATTTCCCCCCCCCAAAAAATAATGTCACTACCATCAGTTATCTTTAAACATTGATATATCTAAACACTGACGAGTGAAAATATACTCAGTAAAAAAGAAACATTCCTTTTGAGGATACTGTATTTTAAAGGGGACCTATTATGGCCCTTTTTACAATACGTCTCTGGTGTCCCCAGAATGTGTCTGTGAAGTTTCAGCTCAAAATACCCCACAGATCATTTATTATAGCTTGTCAAATTTGCTTCTAACTGGGTGTGAGCAAAAACACGCCATTTTTTGTGTGTGTCCCTTTAAATGCAAATGAGCTGCTGCTCCCGGCCCACTTTCCAGAAGAGGGCGGAGCTTTAACAGCTCACGCTTCGGTTGCTCAACAACAACAAAGCTGGAGAATCTCACGCAGCCAAAATGAGGATTGTCAGTAACGGTGTTCAGCCTTACATTGTTCAAACCGGAAGTCGACGCTGATGGAGAGACTCAGGAAGAAGTTACAACTTTTAGAATGAAACTGGACGTTTCTGAACTGGTTAGTGGATAAATTTATGTAGTTGCTGTGGAGTTGATTCAACTTCATCGACTAGCATGTGCCGTCATGTTCAATCTTTTATGCAAATCCAGCGTTGAATTGATCCCTCGTTTGTGAAAGCAGTTCAGGCGTAAAATGACAGGCATGGCAACAACACTCTACTACAACAACTCTCCCTCATGTCTAAAGCATGGCCTCACCCCCTTTGTTGCATGTTCTCAGGGGCGGGGTTTATGTAAATTTTCAGGTTAGTGATGTCAGCAACCCGGAAAGAAGCTCATTGTAGTCCCTACCAGCCATTTGTTGTAGTCCTTAATAAGCGATTTCTGTAAAAGAAAATATCTCCCTTTGCATTGACCTTTGAGCGTTGTAACTTTGCAGATGTTGTTTATGCTCAAACAGCAACATTACACACTAACTAAAATTTAAAAAAAATTAAAATTACAATCATTAAGGTCAGTGTTACAGTAACTACAGAGACCTTTCTACTGCTTCTGAAAAATCACAAAAGTTTCCCAGGGTCCCTGATCACCTGGGTGAACATGCCATAGTCCTGCTGCAGGGAGACAAGAGGGCTGCAGATGTGAACAGAGCAATAAAATGCAATGTTCATAACGTAAGACACCTTAGTGCTACAGGGAGGACAACTGATCGAACCAGATACTGAATCAGGTCAACACGTTTCTCAGGCGTCCTTTACTTAAAGGTGCTACAGAGGATCTTTTCGGCGACTGAGAAACCAAAGACTGAGTTTTTGAAATGAGCGCATGCGTAAGAACAGCCCCCCTCCTTCACAACTCATTTAGAGGGAACACCTCCCAAAACTCGTGCACGAGTATTGGAACACGAGTGTTTACCACCGGCATTCGCTGTGTCGTGTTAGTGGATTCATTATGTCGGACTCACCGCAGGTAACTCATAATCTGCAGTTGTTACTCCTGTCTCCTGACAAAAACATTGCATGCGGCGCCTGTGGAGTGTGGAAAGTTACTGGAGCGCGCAGCCGCGCACGTCTCGCACAAGGAACGTCACGGCAGTGATTGACAAGCCAGAGAGCCAATCGTTTACGCGACGATTGCGTAAACGATTGGCTGATGTTTTTAAGGCCCTACCTCGTGCACAGATGATGTATATTAATATTATTCCTTTCAGTGCACCTAATAAATAGTCTTTTATCAGTTAGTAAAGACAGTTTCAAGTAATATTGCAAAAATGTATAAAACAAAACATCCTCTGTAGCACCTTTAAACTGCATCTGACAGAAGAGTCAACAGCATTCATGCACGTCTTTCAAAATAAATGTTTCACATCAGAAAAACATTTAGAATTAAGTTAATACACACTCCACGACCCCGTTAAAACAGTTTTGCGACCCACTTTTGAAACACTACTTTAAACAGCATTCAAAATAAAAGTATTTTTAAAAATGTTATATCATGTGCATTACAATTAAACAAATTTATCAAAAAAAATATTATTTTGCTTGCTTATTTTATATCATTATTATTAATTAGCTTCTCTATTTTAAGCATTGCTTTGATTCTAAATTAAAGAATCAACCTCACCATCAAGCATTTTCCTGGTTTCCTATTATGAATGTGGCCTTCTATGTCACACTATGTCATAATTACAACATATAAACGCACACTTAATCCTGACATTATTTGATCATTCCTAATACCATTATCCAATACAGTATACAGTAGTTAATGTCTCTGAAGAGCCAGATTCACTCTAACTGTTCCTTATGATAAAAAGTGGCAAAAGGGACAAAAAATTAAAATTAAGAGAGATTTTCGTGGTCCAATGCTGATTCAATGTCTGAGGCTGAGTGGTCTCACCTGTGTTGTCAAGAGCTCCCAAGATCCACAGCTGGTACATGGAGTTCAGCATGTTGTCTTCAGGTGGTGGATCCATGAAGTGGAAGAGCAGAAGGTCTTGCACTCCCAGTGACTTGAGCAGCAGCACAACATTGGCCAGGTTAGTGCGCTGGATCTCTGGGATGGTGGTGGTGAGCATTTCATTCTTGAAGGCACTCTGAGTGTACAACCTGAAGTGAACAAACACAATGGAAAGAAAGATCCATTCATTTTCATAATAACATGTCTGACACAATGTGATACAGTGGCGAGCGAAAAATCCAGTGTATTCCTTGTTATTCCAATGTTATCTACATTATATTTCATCTCCAACAGCATTGTGAACTTTTATAAATATACATTTGGTCATTAACTTTTAAATGGATCATTATGCAAACACATGAAGAGAGTTTTCTGCATGAAAGACCCACGACTGGCAGATCAATGTACTACTTAATTAAATTAAATATGAAGGATTTTAACTGTGACGAGATGATTGACAGGCCAGTTTAAATGGTGACACGATGCACGTGACAGAGTGCTCCGTTAAAGATGCAATTATGACAATGTCCCAAAGCTTGCCTACTATTCTGCTACACACTCAAATGTATGTACTTTTTCCTTCTCAAAAACAGTATTTTTAGGGCATAGTATGAGTTGACCTGGGTAGCTCCACCCACAGTGTAAATCTCATTGGTCCAAAAACCCACTGCACATAACTGTATTTACGTATGTTCTGACTGGCAGTGATTTGCTTCAACTGCACCAGTTTGATGAATTAAATGCTTTCATTTTATTAGAAAGGTATGGAATAAAATTAAAGAGAACTGGGCAAGATACAATCTGAATAAACATTTAATGCAAAAAGTCCAAATAAAGACTTATACATGACATATGCATGCATGTAACACACCAATGAAAAAGTTCTCTACCTCCAACCTTTAGAAGAGCTAGAGGGAAGCCCTTAACAATGAGCTATATCCAAACTGCCTCTGAGCATCTTAAAATATCACAGCTCTCCTCGCTGCTCCATAAAGACAGATCTGAGAGAACAGCAGATTTCTGCAGCTATTCAACAAAATGGATAATCCCTCAGAAGATGGCGTGAAGAAGTAACTCTGGGAAGCTCTGTAGTACAGCGTATGCATTTATGCATATCAGTCCTTCTGGCTCTTGTGAAAGTGCCGCAATCACAGCCAGAGCTTTTGAGTTACGCATTCATCACACACGCACATGGCTCTTGGCCACGTTACAAAGCGCCTGGCTGAACAGAATTGATTCTTGATGCACAGATGTTTGGTAAAGGACGCATGCGACTAATCCTAGATGTGCCACACACTTTCACGAGCAACCAAAAACACTCACAGGGAGGCAAAACAATCACTTGTGTGACTGTAAAACAGCGAGACAGCGTGTCATTGCATCTTTGGGGCTGTGCAGATTTGAAAAAGGTCACAGTCAAAAAGCCCAGAGGAGCCTTTGTCTCAAATCCTCAGAGGTGTAAACAAAAAATTAAACTGTGTGAAATCCTCTCAAGATTACTGTCCCGTCCCCCTCCTGCAGTCGCCCTGCCTCACTGATAGAGGTTTCAGAAAAGAGTGAGTAAAAAGAAGAATAAAGCTCATGGACACACTGTTCATCTGCCTGTATTAGCAAAGAGAGGCCAGAGTCTGTATTTACACCACAGAGACACCTGAACGATTCACTTCATCTGGATGATTCGTTTCAGTATACTGGATCAAAAAACTGATTCATCAACTGATTCTCACCTTAAAGTCAGCATGTAATAAAAATGTAAAACCATTCATGTGTGTACCTTTTTTTTTTTTACCTTGTAATTTTAATCAAAATACGTTAACTCGAATCTACTGGTGAAATGACAGACATCTTTATGGTGAATTATGCAGGACTTCTCCAATCATTTATTGAGCTTAAACCCCGCTTAGAAGATCACGTTCATCTGCCTCCACTTTCAAATGCCCACGTCTCAACAACCTTTGCATAGAAACAAGTCCTGCCCTACAGTTTTTCTTTTTCGATAATCTGTTACACTCAGATGTACATCACAATTTGGAAGAAAAGATCTGTCGCTACTTCCATTGAAGCGTAACTTCAATTTCCAGCCTCCTTTGAAGCATCTCTGTCTCAAAAAGGCACTGTACAGCATATTATATTTCATTCTATTTTATGCTACAAAACAGCAAAGAATTAATCACAGTTTCCACAAAAAATATTAAGCAGCAAAAACTCATCCCTAAAAAGTAGAACACACAACGACAAAATCATGGTGAAATCATCAAAATGAGAAAGTCATTGTCATAAACCTTTTTGCCCCTTTGCACAAGGACGATCAACTTTTAAGCAAGTGATACATCGTTTCTAAATATGGATAAACAAATATATTAATGATGTTTTTGGATCGCTAGACTTCTTTTATCAACCCTCTATGGACACACTGAAGCTTGAGTCGCCATTGGCTAGTAATTTTTTTTTTTTTTTTTTACTCATCAGACTTTTTTTTTTTTTTTTTACATGGAATGCAAGAATGCAAATGAAAAAAAAAAATCTACAAAAAATTCTATATTCATAAAATATAAATATAAAACAAATTTCATACACTATTAAAGTCAAGTAAACAGTCTGTTGTTTAACATTAAAAACACAGGCAGCAGAAGGAAAATTAGGCTGCTGTCACTTTAAGAGCTAATGCACTGATCCAATTTACTGATACTGTTACACGTTTTCTTTCTCGGCTGTTTACATTCACTTAAGACATAACCGACTATGTTTACTAGCATACTCGCCAAGACAGGCATTTTGACATAATTTTGCGTGAAACTCTGTTCAAGCACGTGAAAGAGAACTTAATTCAGTACTCACATGCTGTCAGATGCGGCTTTCTGGCCGCTCGCTTCTGATGTGCAGATTGCGCACACAAAATTTCTCACACAGCGTGCACAAGTTATCTTTCGCGTCTTCTTGCGCTTGAATGTTTAAACTAGCAAGGCTTAAAAACAAGTGCAAATGATAAACTTTCACGACGATGCGTAAAATCGGCAACAGTTCTGTCAACGAGGAATGCATGCACTCTCTCTTTTCTCTCACGGCGAGTGCGCTTGTGTGACAGAATGTGCCAGAGGGCGCTCTAAGCAAAGCAACGGTGTGTAAAGTTCAGCAGGCAATGAAATGATATCTTGTATAACTTATTTTTTGCCTCTAACTTAATTACAAGGCGACAGTAATCGTACAATTTACTAGCCATTGGCTAATTAAATACATTTTTTAGTCGGCTCTCGTGAAATTTGGTCACATATGCGACTGATTTACTCGCATTATAGAGGGTTCTTGATAGTCTTTTTTGATGTTCGGCATTGAGGCTTTGAGGGAGGAACTGAGTGATCTTACCTGTAACACTGTCCTGGGCCTGTTCTGCCCGCTCTGCCAGCCCGCTGGTTGGCATTGGCTTGACTGATTGGGTACACCTGCAGCGCATCCATGCCAATGCGAGGGTTGAACACCTAAACAACACAAAATAATACTTCTGTTAGCATCATATGTGCAATTCCTCTATTAAAGACTGATCATTCATAGCAGTTCCATTTTACCTTCAGTTTGCAGTAACCAGAATCCACCACAAACATGATGCCGTCCACTGTCAGAGACGTCTCGGCGATGTTTGTAGCAACAATACACTTCCTCACTCCATCAGGAGCCTGTCAGTAAACACACAGGTTTAGTTCACAAACGTCTCATGATCAAGGATCTTCCAGTGTCCAACAGAGACAGAATGTTTACCTTCTGGAAGATCTTGGCCTGCAGGTCTGAAGGCAGCTGGGAGTAGATGGGCAGCACTGCCAGGGCCGGAGCGTTCTCTAGATCCTCTAATCGCTCCACAATCTGATCTGATGTTACCTGCAAGGAGCACAGATATCATGTGTATATTATACGAATGCCTCATTAGACAACACAAACTTAACAATCACTATATTTCGAACTAATATACATACTCTTATGTTCCAAGAAATCTGACTTAAATCGGCATATTTTATACACTTACAAACTGTGATTCCATTCATAACATCTTCAGCACGACTATAGAATCTCCTCACCTCAATGTCCTCCTGACCAGGCATGAAGATGAGGATGTCACCCGACATCCCGCTGAGATGAATCTGTAAGGCCTGTTTCACAGCCGCCTCCACATAGTCCTCCTGAGGAGTCTGAATCACACCAGCACTCAGCGTCAGTCTACAGCACACCAACCAGCTTTAACTAAAGATGCTATTAACACCTCACCTTGCTGAACAAGATATCCACTGGGAACGTCCTGCCGGGAATGTGGAAAATAGGAACATTGCCGAAGAATGCCGCAAATTTGTCCGAGTCCATGGTGGCAGATGTGACAATGAGCTTCAAGTCTGAGCGTCTAGACACCACCTAAGTAATCCAAAAGTGACTCATCAGTATCAAAATCTAAACTCAACAGTACTCTATTAAATGTAAATGTACATCAAATTGGTATATGAAAACCACTAGGGTGAAAACAGTATGCAACACAATCCTTCCTCCAATTCATGTGAAAGTGAGGAGGACAGAAAGCTGGAAGACGTGGCTCACCTCTCGGAGCAGCCCAAAGAGCACGTCAGTGTTGAGGGAGCGCTCATGGGCCTCGTCCATGATTACAGCGCTATAGTGGTCCAAGTCTGACTCCCGCAGAGATTCCCTCAGAAGAATCCCATCCGTCATGTATTTTATTACAGTCTTCTCTGATGTACAGTCTTCAAAACGGATGGCATAACCAACCTGGTATACACATTAAAGCAATAAAACCCCTTAGCAATGGTAAAAATACAATTATATAATTTTATATAATACATACATACTGTATATACACACACATACAGTGGCAAGAAAAAGTATGGGAACCACTTGCAGAATCTGTGAAAATGTGAATAATTTTAATAAAATAAGAGGGATCATACAAAATGCATGTTATGTTTTATTTAGTACTGTCCTGAGTAAGATATTTTACATAAAATATGTTTGCATTTAGTTCACAAGACAAAAAAATAGCTGAATTTATTAAAATAACCCCATTCAAATGTTTGTGAACCACTGATTCTCAATACTGTGTGTGTTTACCTGATGATCTACGGCTGTTTTTATGTTTTGTGATGGTTGTTCATGAGTCTCTTGTTTGTCCTGAGCAGTTAAACTGAGCTCTGTTCTTCAGAAAAATCCTCCAGCTCCTGCAGATTCTTCAGTTTTCAAGCATTTTTGCATATTTGAACCCTTTCCAGCAGTGGCTGTAATGATTTTGAGATCTGTGTTTTCATACTGAGGACAACTGAGGGACTCAAACTCAAATATTAAAAAAGGTTCAAACATTCACTGATGCTCCAGAAGGAAACACGATGCATTAAGAGTCGGATGGTGAAAACTTTTGAACAGGATGAAGATGTCACAATTTTTCTTATTTTGTTTAAATATCATTGTTTTTCATTTAGCACTGCCCTTCTGAAGCAACAGAAGATACTTGCATGTTTCCCCGAAGAAAAATGAAGTACAATTTACCTTGATATTTGAATTCAAAAGTTTTCACCCCCCGACTCATAATGCATCATGTTTCCTTCTGGAGCATCAGTGAATGTTTGAACCTTTTTAATAGTTGTGTTTGAGTCCCTCAGCTGTCTTCAGTGTGAAAAGACGGATCTCAAAATCATTCAGTCAAGTAAAGGGTTCAAATAGGCAAAACTGAAATTTCTGCAAGACTTGGTGGATTTTTCTGAAGAACAGAGCTCAGTTTAACTGTTCAGAACAAACAAGAGGACTCATGAACAACCATCACAAAACAAACAAAACAGTTCATCCAGATCATCCAGGTGAACCACACACAGTATTGAGAATCAATGGTTCACAAACTTATTGAATGGGGCCATTTTAATAAATTCAGCTATTGTTTTGTCTTGTGAACTTAAATGCAAACATCTTTTATGTAAAATATCTTACTCAGGACAGTACTAAACAAAAAATAACATGCTTTTTGTATGATCTCTCTTATTTTATTAAAATTATTCACATTTTCACAGATTCTGCAAGTGGTTCACATACTTTTTCTTGCCCAATTGTTATAATATAACAATTATATAATTTTTAATTTTGATGTCAGTTTTAGTTATTTTAGTACTTCAACTTAAATTAATGTTAATGTTGCCTAATTTTAAGGTTTTTTATATTTTATTTTTAGTTAACATTTATTTAATTTCAAGTAACAAAAATGTTTTTTTTTTTTTTTTTTTTTTTATGGTTTTAGTTTAGTTTTTGATAATAACTCTGATTAACATTAGTCCATAGTATCATCCTCTCATTAGGGTAAAATACATGTCACCTCAAATCCACCAGGTGGCAGGATGTCCCCAAAAATCAATATCTTTTTTCAAGTGAATGGACAGAAAATTGGTCCAGGTACACAAGGGCTGTGTTTACACTGCGAGTCTAAATACACAGATCCGATCTTTTAACCATATCCAATGTTTTGGCCCTGCCGTTTAAACTTACTTTGAACACAGATATCGGATACCAGTCCAATTAATTCCCAGCCAAAATGATCGTCGGTGGTAGACCCTCGGGTTTTGAATGGCCGTGCTATTAAAATAATTAATATATTGCATGTCGGGTGGCTCTGATTATTTGCCAACATGGATAAGTTAATAGCTGTCAGGGATGTTTTGCAGTGAAAAATGGATATAGACTGAAAAACAGTCATTTTTGTTTGTAATTTTATCTATGACTTGTTAGACAATTCTGAAGTGAAATAAAGTAGCACAGTGAGATTACATTTATTTGAATTAATTCAAATATGAATGATAATGAGAAAAAGAGCAAGAGAGAGAACATGCGAGAGGATGAAGCTGGAAAGTTATCACCTCATTGCTGAGAAATATTATGTTTTCATTTCAGTAGTGAAGCTTGTTTATAAAATTCACTGGGCAGAGGTTGAAATGTGTGTGTGTAAGCAATTTCTTTCATATAGGGAAAGATATCTAGATATATAGACATATAAAGTTCCCATCCACCTCAACAAAAAAGGCTGTGAGTTTTAGTGTGAGCGCATACATCATGACTGCTTCATAATACAACATTAAAATCATATCTTTTTATAGGCAAACATTGCCCTCGCCTTGTGGTGGCTTGGAAATTTCAAGGAGAATGCGTGTTTAGACGTAGGTCAGGTGTCCAGATATCAGATATGTATCTGATTTAAAACCACATTTGGAAGTGGCTCAGATCGGAAGCGAAAAAAAACGGATCTGGTGTGGGTTTTTGTGTTTACACGTGTGCAATAAATTCTGATCTGTGTCAGATGTGAGCAGAACAATGGATTTTTTCAGGCAGTGTAAATGCAGCCAAGATGTTGGGCACCAACCTCTTCTCCCAGGTTACTGTTTATTTCTTCACTGACTCTCTTGGCCACGCTCATGGCTGCCACTCTGCGAGGTTGTGTGCAGCCCACCATGCCATAGCCGGTGTAACCGTCCTCATGAAGATACTGTGTCAGCTGAGTCGTCTTACCACTGCCCGTTTCTCCCACCACAATCACAATATTGTTATCCCTGCCAGAGAAGATACATAACACAAAGAAAACATCAGCATACCAGGTGTGCAGATAAATGAGCTCACAAATTTAGTGGCAGATTTTGTAAGGAAGCTGATGTAAGTGAGTTGATTTGAGTGTCACCAGGACCTGATGATGTTGAGCAGCTGCTGGCGAACAGCAAAGATGGGCAGATACTGTCTCTGCTCTAACAGAGTCTTCTTCTTAGAAAAATCACTGCTCGCTTCATTCCTCTCCTTCATGTGATCAGCAAACTTCTGCTCCGCTCTGAAAAGATTGAAAGGTAAGAAAGATGAGGAGGCACAGAAAGATTTCACAATTTCTGAGCAGATTGTGGGGGAAGGCATGTGGGGGACTGTAAAATTTAGTGGAGAGAATTTAAACATGCTTAAATGTGCCAAGGGGAGCTAGGAATACAACATGTGAGATATATATTTAAAAAAAAAAGTAAAATATCTACAATACTCTTTAAAAGACTTATAAGAAATAAATAAAGAAATATTTAAATATTTAAAGAAATATTTTGAGGAGTCTCTAATGCTCACCAAGGCTACATTTATTTGATCAAAAAATACACTAAAAACAGTAACACTGTGAAATATTATTGCAATTTAGAATAACTGTATTTTACGGAAGAGGATTAGGGCCAAGCAATAATAAAAAAATAAAACCATCTCGAGATTATTGTTGTTAAATTACGAGAAAAAACTTGTTAAATTTCGAGAAAAAAGTCGAGATAAAATGTTGAGAATAAAGTCATTACATTACGAGAAAAAAGTCGTTAAATTTCGAGAAAAAAGTCGAGATAAAATGTTGAGAATAAAGTCATTAAATTACGAGAAAAAAGTCGTTAAATTTCGAGAAAAAAGTCGAGATAAAATGTTGAGAATAAAGTCATTACATTACGAGAAAAAAGTCGTTAAATTTCGAGAAAAAAGTCGAGATAAAATGTTGAGAATAAAGTCATTAAATTACGAGAAAAAAGTCGTTAAATTTCGAGAAAAAAGTCGAGATAAAATGTTGAGAATAAAGTCATTACATTACGAGAAAAAAGTCGTTAAATTTCGAGAAAAAAGTCGAGATAAAATGTTGAGAATAAAGTCATTAAATTACGAGAAAAAAGTCGTTAAATTTCGAGAAAAAAGTCGAGATAAAATGTTGAGAATAAAGTCATTACATTACGAGAAAAAAGTCGTTAAATTTCGAGAAAAAAGTCGAGATAAAATGTTGAGAATAAAGTCATTACATTACGAGAAAAAAGTCGTTAAATTTCGAGAAAAAAGTCGAGATAAAATGTTAAGAATAAAGTCATTAAATTACGAGAAAAAACTCATTAAATTTCGAGAAAAAAGTCGAGATAAAATGTTGAGAATAAAGTCATTACATTACGAGAAAAAAGTCGTTAAATTTCGAGAAAAAAGTCGAGATAAAATGTTAAGAATAAAGTCATTAAATTACGAGAAAAAACTCGTTAAATTTCGAGAAAAAAGTCGAGATAAAATGTTGAGAATAAAGTCAATACATTACGAGAAAAAAGTCGTTAAATTTCGAGAAAAAAGTCGAGATAAAATGTTAAGAATAAAGTCATTAAATTACGAGAAAAAAGTCGTTAAATTTCGAGAAAAAAGTCAAGATAAAATGTTGAGAATAAAGTCATTAAATTACGAGAAAAAAGTCGTTAAATTTCGAGAAAAAAGTCGAGATAAAATGTTGAGAATAAAGTCATTACATTACGAGAAAAAAGTCGTTAAATTTCGAGAAAAAAGTTGAGATAAAATGTTGAGAATAAAGTCATTAAATTACGAGAAAAAAGTTGTTAAATTTCGAGAAAAAAGTCGAGATAAAATGTTGAGAATAAAGTCATTACATTACGAGAAAAAAGTCGTTAAATTTCGAGAAAAAAGTCGAGATAAAATGTTGAGAATAAAGTCATTAAATTACGAGAAAAAAGTCGTTAAATTTCGAGAAAAAAGTCAAGATATAATGTTGAGAATAAAGTCATTAAATGACACGAAAAAAGTCGTTAAATTTCTAGAAAAAAGTCGAGATAAAATGTTGAGAACAAATTTGTTAAATTATGAGAAAAAAGTCATTAATTTCGAGAAAAAAAGTCAAGATAAAATGTTGAGAATAAAGTCATTAAATGACAAGAAAAAAGTCATTAAATTATGAAAAAAAACTCGTTAAATTTCGAGAAAAAAGTCGAGATAAAATGTTGAGAATAAAGTCATTAAATTACGAGAAAAAAGTCGTTAAATTATGAGAACAAATTCGTAATTTAACAACTTTTTTCTCAAAATTTAATGACATTTTTCTCATAATTTAACAAATTTGTTCTCGTAATTTAACAACTTTTTTCTCCTAATTTAGCGAGTTTATTCTCAACATTTTATCTCGACTTTTTTCTCGAAATTTAACAACTTTAATCTATCTAAATTCTATCTTGCAATTCTGACTTTATAACACGTAATTGTGAAAAGTTAACTTTTTTGGAATTTATAACTCGCAACTGCGAGTTTATATCTCACAGTTCTGAGAAAATAAATCAGAATTGTGAGAAAAAAATCTGAATTGCCAGATATAAACTCGCAATTGTGAGAAAAAGTCAGAATTGTGAGGGAAAAAAAGTCAGAATTGCGAGAAAAAGTCAGAATTGAAACAAATTCGCAATTGCGAGAAAAAAGTCACAATTATCTTTTAATTATCGTTTATTCTGTGGCAGAAACAAGCTTCCATAAAAACAGCTGTGCTGCTTAATAGTTTTGTGGAAACCATGATACATTATTTTCAGGATTCCTTGATGAATAGAATATTTTTATAGAATTTAAGATTTCAAATAGAAATCTTTTGTAAATGTTTTATATGTATTATAAATGTCTTTATAAATACACACACACACACAATTTCTACCTGTAATCCACATTTCCATCTTCTCCAACAGCTTTTCCATCTGATCCCTCCTCCTCTGATTTCTTGATTCCCATGATGTCCCCCAGTTTGGTGCCAGCGAGCTCCCAGTGTTTGTGTTGTGCCTGTCAGGTGGAAGAACCAAACGCAATAACAATTACATTTACACTGCTGCCCTGGAGTGAGAATGGAGTCCAAATGAAACATAATAACCAGATGTGCACCTTCTTTCTCTCTTTCTGCTCTCTGTGTCGTCGGACCAGCTGACTTCCCTTGCGGGAGATGATGGCCATGTCTGATGTGGCGTCTTTCACTGGAATGACCGGCTCAGGCTGGAATCGCAGGACAAATGCAAAATTATCACTTAAAGACTCACAAGTTTGGTGATTCACTAATACGCACATATATGCATAGACATGTCTGTACCTGCTTAGTGAAGACAATCCTCCCGTCCAGGAAGGGTGGCACGAGGTTATGGACAAGTAGGTGGACTCTGGTCGCATTGTCTTCCTCAAAGTCCTCGTCCACCTCCAAGCGCTGAACCACTCCACTGGTGAGCATGCGGTTGGTCTCCCACCGTTCGTTGTCCTGGAGTGAAACACACATGTGAGTAAACAGTGTGTATCAGTATATTAGATCCATGCATTCGGTCTTAAGGCTGTGACACACCAAACCGACATCAAAGAACTAGCGGCGCTGAAAGATGACTGTTGTCGCCTTGCATTGGCTGCATCTCGGCCAAAAAGCTGCTCTTAAACACACCACAAAGACTACAGCTGACAGCCAACTAGCATGTGCGTTCTGCACCTACGTGTAAGGAAAAAACTGTCTATATCAGCAGGTATATATTCTATAGTTTCTATATTCGTTATTCAAAAAGTGAAAACTGCAGATACTGTATATAAACCGTAAACAAAGCATTAACAATATCAATCATGCTGATCACTTTCTTCATTCCAGGCAGCTCATGTTTTAATGAAAACATTCACACGCTGGAATGCTCAGAACAGCCTTTCGTCTGTGCCATCTTGACTTCTTTGCTTGCTTTCACCACTTTTGCTTTTATTCTCATGTACCGACTCGTTCGCTAAACTCATTCCCTCACCGATGGCCCTGATTCCAATTACACATGCTGAATCAAGCAAAATCAAGCAAATCCACCGACGTGAGCTGACGTGTGGAACACACCACAAAAACTAGACCGACAGATGCTCATTGACGGCCTAACATTGCTGGTGTGTCATGACCCTTAAAGTGACAGCAGCCTAATATATGCTACATGCTGCTATCTATGTCATTAATGTTAATTAAACAACAAAAGACGAGGTGAAAACCGCTCACTGCTCTTGAACAACTTTCGTATCTTTAATAAGAATCCATTAATTTTTTATTCATACTCTGTAGACTATGCAGTGTTTTATCCCATTGTTTGTAATTTGCTTATTTTAAAAAAAAACATTTTTTTACATTTATTTGCTCATATTTTTAACAACAAAAATAAAATAACAAAACACTATTTTGTGATATTTATTGTCATTGTGAAATAAAATTTTGCTCACATCACCCACCTCTACA
Source organism: Megalobrama amblycephala (assembly GCF_018812025.1). Lineage (NCBI taxonomy): Eukaryota > Metazoa > Chordata > Actinopteri > Cypriniformes > Xenocyprididae > Megalobrama > Megalobrama amblycephala. Next base: position 54,487,977 of record NC_063046.1, read on the forward strand.
CTGGAAGTCAAAAGTTTGTAATTATTAAGTTTGTTTTTTATTTTTTGAAAGAAGTCCTTTATGCTCAAGGCAGAATTTATTTGATCAAAAATACAGTAAGAACAGTAATATTGTAAAATATTATTACATTTTAAAATAATTAGATTAATAGTTTAATAATTAGATTAATAATTAGAATTCTTTAATATATTTTAAAATATAACTTATTCCTGTGATCAAAGCTGAATTTTCAGCATCATTACTCCAGTCTTCAATGTCACATGATCCTTCAGAAATCATTCTAATATGCTGATTTACTGCTTAGTTATGATCAATTATTATTGGTGCTCAATTATTAATAATGGTTCTTATTATTATCAATGTTGAAAACATGTTTTTGCTGCTTAATATTTTAATAGACTTTTTTTTTTTTCTTTGTTGAATATTAAGTTCAAAAGAACAGCATTTATTTAAAATAGAAATCTTTGGTAATATTATAAATGTTTTTAATGTGATGAATAAAAGTTTTAAATTATTTTAAATTGTAATAATATTTCACAATATTACTGTATTTACTGTATTAAATGCAACCTTGGTGAGAGACTTCTTTCAAAAACATCATAATTCTTCCAAACTTTTGACCATCAGCGTACGTTCAGCGCTGTACCGAGCAGACGGGTGATGATGGGTAATGGTACCTCATTGATTTGCCGCTTCTGTGCTGAGATGCGTTTCTGGGTCTGCTTCTGTAGGATCTGCTCCCTCTTCTTCACATACTCTTCAGAGCTGGACGTCAATGGGTTGTGAAACTCATCATAACCTTCATCCATCATGTACCAGTCTCGATCAGCTTGCTGTTTGGACACGACACAGTTATTACTCACCAAAATACCAACTTGAACATGAAATGGCATGCGGAGACCGTTTCACTTCCATACTTTGGGATATTGATAACACTTTGTTCTAGGTCAAGTCACAGCAAATGTATTTGTATAGCACTTTTCACAAAACACATTGCTTCAGAGCAGCTTTACAGAAAATTATTATGTTAATGTTTAGAATATCTTTATATTTACATGCCTTATGTTCACAATTAGCAGAATAGCACTGAGCGATAATATAGTTTACATTTTGCAGAGATACAAACAATCAAGAAGTTGAAATATGCTATATTGTATATTTCGCCCTGCGCGAGTATACTATTTGTATGGGGATACGTTATTATTATTCAGTACCTTAAAATGAAATGTAACTGAATATTCAATAAGAAAAGCAATGTAAGGCAGGAACTGATTGGATCATGAGTTGTTTGAATTATGAATAGTGGGCATTACATACCAGAATGGAGCCAGAGTTGATTGTGAGTTTGCTAAAACAACAGATATCTGGCTATTGCTTATTATTTTTCAATAAGCCATATGGCCTATATGACATCAGTGGAAAAGAAAAATCAATTAAGAGACGGATCTAGTTATTACATTTTGATGACATTGAAATAGCATGCGCACATTAAACCAGGAACATATATTAAGAATCTGAAGAACATAAATAGGGTCAATTTTGATTTCATGTTGACTTTAAAGAGCACTCACCCTCTGATCTTCCTCCCACTGTTCCTTCTCGTCTTCATTATTAAACAGGATGCCGTCCTCTCTATCCTCCCTTTTATCTCCTACAAAGCAAGAAGCCATAAAAATACAACACTATAGACGCTGTACATACACTACTGTTTGGGGACGGTACAATTTTTATTTTTTGAAAGAAATGTCTGTTCACCAAGGCTGCATTTATTTGATCAAAATACAATAAAAACAGTGATATTGTGAAATATTATCACCATTAAATTAACTGTTTTCTGTTTAAATATACAGTATTTTAAGATGTAATTTATTTCTGTGATGATAAAGCATCATTACTCCAGTCTTCAGTGTCACATGATCTTTCAAAAATCATTCTAATATGCTGATTTGCTGCTCAGGAGACATTTCTTCTTATTATTAGTTAAAAATATGATGTTTAATAAAGTGTGGAATTTTTTTTCTTTGATAAAACCACGTTCAAAAGTACAGCATTTGTTTCAAATGCAAATCTTTTGTAACATGCAATGTAAATGTTTTTACTGTATTTTTTTATCAATTGAATGCAACCATTGCGGAATAAATGTATCAATTTCTTTCAAAAATAAATAAATAAATAAAAAAACAATCCTACTGTTGTCCCCAAAAGTTTGCAGGTAAGTGTATATCGACATGATACATATGCAATTTTTATGTTAATCGTGTTAAGGTCACATATTTGCATAAATGTGTGTTCTTGACATTAGGAAATTGGGAGAAATTGGCAATACTCTGATTAAAAATAATGAAAAAAGATTATAAAATAAATAACATAAAATAGGAAAAATATTACTAGTCAAAAAGAAATAAATAAACAGTAAAACAAACAAACAAACAAATAAATATAGACTTTGGAATTTTTAAAAATAAATAAAAATTATATAATGTACATTAAATTACATTAAGTTTAAAATGTTAAAAAAAATAATCACATACAAATTTTTACCACATTCTCCACAAAAATAACTTGTAAGGGGTGTCTTTACCTTTTCCTCTGGACAGGCGTGGAGTGGAGCCAAGATGCTTCCTGTCATTGGCCCACTCGTTGTACTTATATGATGGAGTTGGTAGAGGAGTATCTGCTGGATATTGAGGTTTACTTGACCTGAACAACAAAATTGACAAGGTAACATCAGTTAATATTCCTTCTGACCAACACAAACCATGTCACCAACAAATAACCGTCAACCAAACATTCATCAGTGAGTCATACCTGTCTCTCCTCTCACTGTCGCGGACTGAACGATGGCTGCGCTCGGACTCCCGGTGCGAGGGAGCAGGAGACGGGCTCTCCCAGTGTGAGTGACGTGAGCTGGAATATCCGCTGTCATCTTCATCCCAGCTGGAGCGTGACGGAGTGTCTGCATGGACATATGAAGCACACTTAATACTTGTTGGTCCTGAAACAGCATTGCTATCAATCAATCAGATTTTAGGTTTAGGTTTATAGTTAGGATTAGGGCTGCACGATTTTGGGGAAAAAAAAAATCTAATTGCGTTTTTTCTGATTAAAAAAAAAACTAAACAAAACAAAAAAACAGGTTTGCTGTGTTTGTTTGTAGGGTTGTACAATTTGGCACACAAAAATGTGTGATTATAAATCAATAAGGCTTTAAAATGATAACAATAATAATAATAATAATAATAAATATTATTATTATTATTATTATTATTAAATCAAATTATAAAAAAATACTACATAAAAACTAAAGATCTATTACTATTGTAATATTTCACTGTAAAAACTAAGAAAAATAATATAATAATAATATAATATATTCGCATATATATGATACAGCTTCTCAACTGCTTGATTGCTTGTATTGCCACAAAACGTAAACTACAGTATAATATAACAAAACAAAACAACAAATAATACTATTGTAATATTTCACTGTAAAATAAAACATTTAGTATTTAAGAAACATAATATGATAAATCATTTAGTTTAAGAAAAAAATTATATAATAATTATTTAATATAACACAATATAATACAACATATTAATTATATAATATATATATATATATATAATAAACTAAGAAACTAAGAAATAATATTATATAATGAAACATTACTATTGTAATATCTCACTGTAAAATAAAACATTTAATATTTAATAAACATAAACACACATATTTCTTTTATATAAATACAGTCAAACCAAAAATTATTCAGACATTTTTAATATTTTTTATATATTTTTACTAGTGGGTGCAGGACACTATAGTTCATTTATGTAAGTGAGGATAGCAAAATAAAGTAAAATGTGACATATTATACCAAAAAATTGCAATGAAACTGATCAAAAAAATTTGGAACCAAAAATTATTCATGTTTTCAAAATATTAATGTTTTCTGACACAGTTTAACTCTGAGATCTTGTCACATTTTATTATTTTTTTTAAAACTATAGTGAATAAACTGTATTAATGAATGAAATGTTCAAGGTCTCTGAATACATTTTTGTTTGACTGTATTTTATATACACACACACACACACACACACACACACACAGTATATATACACAGTACACCCCTTGCATTTCAGTCAAGGGACAATACTATAGAAATGAAAATTGGATATACTTTAGAGTAGTGTTGTCATGGTACCAAAATTCCAGTAGTCGGTACCAATACCATGAAAATTTTACGGTACTCGGTACCAATTTCGGTACCACAGCAAAATCTGTTGGAACTATTTTACTATTTTATATAGCCTATTTTAAAAACATTAAATATGATTTGGAGTGTGTGTGTGTGTGTGTATATATATATATATATATATATATATATATATATATATATATATATATATAGGCTACCTCAATGAAATAAATTTGAAATATAAAAAAATAAATAAATGCTCAAACATCCATTTTGTACCGTTGAAAAAAACAGCAAATGCTGGTAAGGTAGGTTTTGAAGCTGGTGGTTTGAGGAGCTGGTTTATGCTAGTCCTAAACTGGTCCTGCTGGTCCATGCATAGGAAAAATAAGCATAGGAACAGCACTTGACCAGCATAAACCAGCTCAAACCAGCATACCAGCTTCAAAACCTACCTTACCAGCATATGCTGTTTTCAACAGGGGTAACAGACGTGCGTGTTTACTTTACCTATTCCGCCAGTGAAACAACACACCTACAGCCTGTAAAACTATGAAATAAATATCGGTAAATTATGGTAACCTAAATAATAAGAAAGTTAAATATTATTTCAAAAAGCATTCGTTTTTTATTTCCACAAGTCATATAGCCAAAGTCCCGTTATCCCATAGTCTTTGATAGAGCCACCGCTCTGCGCTTTGAGAGGAATGTGGGACACGAGCAGGAAAGACAATTTCTCTTTAATAATATCTTCATCTCATCTCCTGATGTTACAAGCAACTGACACTTGTTGTAAAAGGTCTGAAGAGCGAGTTTTATCTTCAGACATTCAGGCTATGTTTGGTTTTGCGCTGGCAGAGAAAACGAAAGTAAAAATCACCAGCTTGTGTGAAACGCGCTATACAAATAAACTTGACGCGCCTTAAAGTCTAATAACAAGCACAAACTGTGTTAATTGACGTGCAAGCAAAATATACTGTTTCTGGTGTTTTTCTACTTTACCACAGTAAAGAATGTGAATAGCCTATAATCGGCCTAAATGCGGAAAAGAAACAGAGATTCCATGTTCAGTGGAATAACTAATGGAATATTGTTAAATTCTCTGCTGATCACGATTCGCAAAACAGAATACAAACTAAGTTATATGGACTCACGTACCTCTCTCATTCGGCATGATCCAAAATGTTGCGCTAGGATGTCACATTTAATTGCTAACCTATTATTTCTTTTGTAAACAAAGCTTTGTGCTTCACTCGTGTCATATTCAACTAGTATATACTGCCACAGCCCTATCAGTAGGTAGCGAATATACCCGGAATCTCGGTACTACAGAAATGCTGGTATCGTCACATTTTCAAAATTTCAGTACCGACTTGGTACCGAAGTACCGGTACTTTTGACAACACTACTTTAGAGTAGACAATGTGCAACTTGTATAGCAATACTGATTTACTGTCCTCTGAAAATAACTCAACGTACAGCCATTATTGTCTAAATCAGTGGTTCTCAAACCTGTCCTGGGGACCCCCCACCACTGCACATTTTGCATGTCACCCTCATTTAACACACCTGATTCAAGTCATCAGCTAATTAGTAGAGACTGCAAGAGTTGAAATGGGTGTGTTAGATGAGGGAGACATGCAAAATGTGCAGTGGTGGGGGGTCCCCAGGACAGGTTTGAGAACCACTGGTCTAAATAGTTTCATGGTGTTACTGATATTCTTATAGCCTAGGCCAGTGGTTCCCAAACTTTTTAGCTTGGAGTACCCCCTGAAGGGATTTACCATCTTTCTGCGTACCCCCTCTCTTCCATTCAGACTGCAGTCACACCTTTACCATTAAGGGACAATATTTGCCTCCTAAATTGATTTCCCAGTGCATATTTTTACCTTTATGAATATAACTTTATAAAATAAATAATGTTTATATAAAAATGTTCAATAGAGAAATATGCAATGATGGTAAAAAAAAAAAAAAAAAACTAAGTACAAACGTTTAAATATTAAACTAAAACCGCCAGTAGGTGGCAGCAAGTCACTGTTTTTATGACTGAGTCATCGAATCATTCATTCAGTAACAAAGCAAGTGGCTGTGAATGAATCATTGAATCATTGAATCATTGACTCACGATTCGTTCAAAGCTGCAGAATTGTTCGCGAAACACAGACGTGTGTTGTATTTCTGCTGTGGTTTTCGTTAGAACTATTATTTCATTGCAAAATAGAGTAAATACTGACAGTACTGTGTTTAAAATGTAGGTTTTGTTTTTTGACCTGTTGTATAATAATGTCACGTTTGCAGTCATGTGGATATTTGGGAACAACTTGCATTCTTGCTCGTTATCATCATTAAATTCAAGAACTCACACAAGGTATGATTTTGTATCGGAGAAAGTTTGAGTCTTAAATCGAAATTAATCCATTATCTGTGTCTATATTTGTTCTTCATCCGAGTAAGTGCTAAGTCCCCACTTTTTGTCGAGAACGACAGTGATTTAGCGCGATTTAAGGCAGCAGACTGCACGCAATCTATCATATGCATGCTGCTTGTGTGGATACAGTCAGTTTTGACTGCAAATGACGAGGTAATTTGATTACCCCAGGGGTACGCGTACCCCAGTTTGGGAACCACTGGCTTAGGCTATCTTTGTGGAGAGCAACAATTCTAATTCTCAAATCCTCAGAGAGTTCTTTGCCATGAGGTTCCATGTTGAACATCCAGTCATCAGCATGAGAGAATTGTACTCAAAGCACCACATTTTAGCTGCTCTAATACAAGATCCACACATTTGTATGGTCCTGTCAAACAGACAAAAACATGAACATGATGAATAGGACATGTGGCTTTGCATGGTTAAACAACATACAACTGTTAACACTTAGGGTGTACTCACTTTTGTTGCCAGCTATTTTGACAATAATGGCTGTGTGTTCAGTTATTTTCATCTATACTGCTATACAAGCAGCACATTGACTACTCTAAAATATATCCAAGTTTCATTTCTATAGTATTGTCCCTTGAGAAGATATACTAAAATGGTTGCTGAAATCCTCACTTTTGCGAGATACTACATATATGCATTTAAGAAATAATATATATACAGTACCCAAACTCTCTAAAACACGAAGAGAATATATTTATTTAATTAAACAACAGCCTTTGGGATTATATAATCGCACAAAGCAATATTGCAATTTCAGTTTTATTTTGATTAACCGTGCAGCTCTAGTTAGGGTAAAACTAGGGTCAGGTTTGTGGGATGCAACAACACTCTTCTCAACCTATAATTTCCTTCTGGTTCTAATAGTAGGTTATTGTTACGGTTAGGAATGCATACAGAATACACAGAAGGAAAAGTTCTTCTTGGGTCAATCTCTAAAAAAAATATCAGAGGAACTGTAATGACAACTGACATTCAGTAACTGTTCAGGTTAGAGCGTTCTGAGCAAACCTTTGAGTTTGTTACGGGGTGATTCGGGCTCATCGCGGCGAGTACCACGGCTCATGCGCTCGGACGTGCCGTCCCTCTGAGAGCGTTCACTCCTCACACTGCCGTCACCGCGCTCGGAGCGACTGCTGCTGGATCCACGGCTGCGGCTGCCTTCCCGATCATCTGCACAAAGCCCATAAAACTATGATCAGAGCCTGAAATTCTGAGCTGAGACTTAACAGACGGAGAGCACCTGACTTACCTCTGTCTTTTCTTCTGTCTCGGTCACGGTAGCGGTCGTGATCTCTGTCCCGGTCCCTGGATCTGTCTTTGTCTCTGCTCTTGTCTTCTTTGGAGGATGCATAAACCCCATGTTCACGTCTGTCTTTCTCCCTCTGTTGATTTTTCCGCTTGAACTCCTCACTAACCCCTCCTGGGTTTGATGGGGTTTCTGAGCCAGTGACACGGTACTTCCTGTAGAGGAAAGAAACAAACAGTAAACTCATGACTGAATAGAATTTATTTATTTGTTTGTGTCCTTGACATTTAAGATGGAAGGTATTAGGAATGTTCTGGATAAAAAAAAGATTACATAATAAATGGGGCTGCATATATACTTTATTATCATGAAAATACCTGAGAAGGGTTGAAGAACTCAGATAAACCATATTTTCGTAGTCGTGTGTTTATTAATCATGTTTAATCAATCAAGTCTTGATTCAAACACCCATGCAATCTTATTCCTAAATGAAAACAATTTGCTTGTGTCTATTTCAAAAGGAATATGACGCTTCAAATAAAGATTGTACCGATTACATTATTATGCCACTAGGTGGTGAAAAATGACTATTAAAAATGTATTTAACATTGAATCATTTATAAGGGCTGTGTCCGAAATCATATATTCTCGAGTAGGTACTTATTTTGTAATTAAAAGTAATCACTTTGCGACCGCTAAAAAAGTAAGCTTTATATAGTATGAATGTGTGTAGTATGAATGTAATCAGGACATACTACAGTCATCCACCATGTTGCCTCTCCCATTGTCTCATGGGATAGTAAAGCGTCCATTGTCTCGCTGGAACTAGTAGGTCATCCTGGTACTTATTGCCCACTTTTTTTTATGTGTACTGTGAATTCAGACATACTTCTTTTGTCACATACTGTTTTTCACCTACTATATAGTAGGAAAGTATGTGAGTCATTGAATCATTCATTCAAACCAATTTTTTTTTTTAAATAAAATATATTTCAAATTAAACGTTTTTAAACAGACTATAGCAATTAACATTTTGTCAGAACCTCTAGTAAATTATATGTTATTTTGTTTAGTTGTCTGTTCAGAATCGTGGGAGAATCGTGATCTCAGTTTGAAACAAAAAAATTGTGATTCTCAATTTACCCAGAATCGTGCAGCTCTATCCATAAGGAAATATAATAATAATAATAATTATTATTATTATTATTATAGTTCCTTATGAATAGAGCTGCATGATTATTATAATAATCATAATTATATAATATAATTATTATAATAATCATAATTAAATAATAATTATTATTATTATTATTATTTTAAAAGGAAATAAATAAACATATTTAAAGCAAATATATAAACAAATAAATCTAGATTTTGGGAAGTAACTCACTGGGTCTCATTCACTAATAATTGCAAGGAATATTTCATATTTGTACACACAAGAGAGCTTCTCACAAACCAAAAAAAAAAAAAAAAAAAAATCCACCCAACTCACAACACGTGCGTACGCACAAGAATTTGTTCTTAACCTCATTCTAATGTTAGTGAATTTGGAGTATGAGCGACCGCACACCGAGGCTATTCATTTGCATAAAACTCACCCAAACCATCTCCATATAAGGACTTCCTGGCACAACCTTTCATCACTCACAGCAAACATACAGTATGACGCTCTCTAAAGACATGCAGCAAGATCCTTGAGCAACGGCCAAGTGTGCCATCCTCAAAACCAGTGTTATTTTATTATCATTGATAGTATATAGTTTACTACTATAGTTTTTGTTAATATTTTGAATTTTATTTTCATACTTGCTGTTTTCATTTTAGTTTTAGTTTAGGTTTTAATAATTGTGTTGCGTGTTTTTGTCATTTTAACTTTTTTTTTAAATATGTCTTTATAGTTTTTACTAAGTTTTAGTTTATTTAGTTTAATCTATTTTAGTATTTCAACTTCAAATTTTTCCTTGGCAACAAGCTGAAATGAAATGTTACATTGTTTTCTTATATATTTTATTTTATATCAGGTTAATGCTTATTTTATTTAAAGCTGCAGACAGTAACTTCTTGGTGCTCTAGTGGTTAATAAACAGAACTGTATGCAAGTACAATGTAGCCTGAGCTACTACTCGCTCTCTTTTTATGTCTATGACGAGTCACGCAGGTACAGTGTTACTCTGCAGTGGTATGACCCGACCGGTCTAAAATAGTCTGAATATAAACACTTATTATAGGCCTACTGGAGTGATTCAAGATAAGACAGAAACACGGTTTGGATCCATGATGTACTTACTCATTATATAAATTTTGTACATTTTGAACACAAATAAAAGTTACAGGCTTTAAAATAATGATTTTTTTAAAGGCACAGTAATGTAGAATTGTTACTGTTCTAGAGGTTTTTGCATATTTTAATCCAAAAATCCTAAATTGGTGTACTAGTTTATTATTAACAAAAATTTTTATTACGCCGAAGTGTTATTATGCAGTCGCCGCTTCCGCTTTGTTATATACTCTTACTCTTTCACTGAATATGGTGAAATATATTCAAGAAGAAATGTCTATGAATAAACTTTCAATAAGGCCACACAAAGTATGTGATTTTTGCGTATGCAGTTTCAATTGTTCCTACATTTTTTAGTAAATTTAGAATACATATTAGTACGAAGGTTATTGGTGAATCATGGTTGTTTGTGAAAACGTTTGTACACAAATGCATGCGTTCACACACTTAGTGAATGAGACTCGCTGCTTCTTTAAAAAAAACTGATGTCTATGTGGCACAAATAATTTTTAGTTACACTTTATTTTAAGATGTCTAAGTATTACATTAATTACATATACATACGTTAAGGTTAGGTTTAGTTACATGTAATTATGTATCATTTACTGTTATTACTATAAGATATACATTTAAAAATGACACTGTAAAATAAATTGTTACCTAATTTCTTGAAGAACAACCCACCTTTCTTTTTTCCCATTCCTGCTCTCGCCATCCTCTTCAGTTTCATCATCAGACCCCGAATCACTTTTTCCCTCCTCCCAGTCCTTGTAGGACGACACCTTGGATTTCTTGGGTTGATCATCCAGCTTTTCCTTCCCCTCACGCTCCTTGCGTTTCTGGGCGGCCAGCAGATCGAAGGCCCAGGAGCGAGGTGCGTGGAGCGGGCGCTCTGAACACATGCTGTTCTGTTGAAGCGCTCTTCTTCTTCACTATCAGCCCCCCGACCTGCACACTGGGGTCACTCCCTTCTAGTCGATGCAGGGAGGAATCATCTTCCATCTCTTCCATCTCAGCTGATGGATTCCTGGTGTATCTGTAAAGCGACTGCCAAACGTTACTCATAAATACACAACCTTTGTGTCCAAAGTCAAGTAAACACATGCTGATAAAACGTGATTAAAATGAGTACATGTGACTCAATAAAAAGTACAAACTGGAAAAATGGACATGGTTACATAAATATGTCTAAAATGCCCCTAAACAATAACCACTAAGCCATTTCTAGCAATGTTTCCACCACAATACCAGCTAATGTTGTAAAAATGTAGTTCTCAGCATTAGTTATGGAGGTATTATTAGCAACAACAACAATAAATGATAGGAAGATTCTTCAACTACCTATAAATTTGAAGGAGATCCCAAAATAATTTGGGATTCAATATAATGTTTAATGTTCGGTGCAAGTCTCAAAATAACTCTAATAACTGTAGTAACTACAGTATTTTGGTTGTCACGGTAAGTTAGAAAACATTAATAACTGAACTGACAATATAACAATATGATAATAGAACCAGCGCTGACGTTATGTAAAGAATATTATCAATATTTACGTTCATTAGACTGAGGAATGTAGCTGATTAAACCGGTCACTGATGTACATGATGAATATCTATGATTTGTTATTATAAATCAGCACAATTTATAAGATAAAAAAACGGAGTTACCTTTCAAACGTTGGGTTCGTCAAACTGCTCTACACGGTATAATAAAAGCTATTTAAAGCTATCTATGATAAATTTAAAAAAAAAACATTTAATGAACTAGCATAGCGGTAAACGTCAACAATGTGTACAGTAGGCCGCCATTACTATCCCAGCATTCACAAGGAAGTGACGTCCGTCCGATTCCTCAATGAATCGAATTTTTTGAACCGGTTGTTCTAAACGATTCAGTCAACCGGATCTCAAAGCTTTAGTGAATCAAACGATTGTAAAAATCGTTTAGGGAGTAAGCAGGGAGATGCTGGTTGTGATCAGGGATTTGATTTGAGTCTTATGGTCGTTCATTGGCCCTTTCTGTGGGTTACACCGCGTTTTGTCTCCAACTCGTGCTTTTCAGTTCATTTCATTAACCATGTCGCACTTTATTCAGTTTGCGATTTACAAAGCTTACTGAAAACGTGGCGATAACAGCATGCTTTAAACAAACTACACAATATAGTTGAGCGCCTGGAAACATTTTTGAGTGATTGCTAGCGAATTGGTGCATTTTAGCCGATTTGAAACAATCCGTCCGAAAGAACCGACTCCCTAATGAATCAGACTTACCAACACTGTGTTTACCAAGCGATTTCTTCTTCAGAATAACAATGTCCAGCATATTTAATATTTGTATAATTATTAATTATACAAATATAATTTTGTATAATTACTAATAATTATTATTAGTAGTAGTAAAGTGTATGAACGCACAGAACCACCAAAATATTTTTATTTATATGAAGCACAATTTCTTCAATTACTGGCAAATTTACAGATAAATGGGTCTCATGTGACATTGTATTAGTACTTGCTAATTTTATTAAGCTCCTTGCAACCACACATCTTGTAACTGTAGAGTGAAGACAAGCCTGAACTATTTCTTGATTGATTTTAATCATACAGTGGCATAACTGATTTTACAACACAAGAAACTATCTTGAATTAAGCAAAAAGTTAAATTCATTTGTATACAGAACGACAACCATCAAATTCTTCAGCAGTAATACCTGGCCGTTTTAAATTTCAATGCATGTTCCTAATTTAGTCTAAAATACAATAGAGACAATACATAGTACACAGATATACTTGCATCCTTAACCATTTATTGAAACGTAGCTGAAATTTTTATAAACACACATTGATTCAATGCATCAGTTGTATTCATACTGACGTACCATAGATATTCCTAATCAGACAGATAAATTATAATTTTTATTAAATATATCACATTTATCTCAGCAATATTAAAGGCCTTGAGCTGTGATTCTTCTTGTTGTTGAACTAAAACAGCAGATAGTGACCTAGAGTCTAACACACCTGTCCTCAATTCAGGACTATTTTTTTTTTTTCCATGACTATAATTAAATTATGACATTAACATGTGATCCTATGAAAACTTTACAATGTTGTCAACATCTACGCATATAAAATGCACACAAATGTGAATATCTTAACATCAATTTTTAGACAAAGCTGAACACATTTACTCAGCCCGGCAGGAAAATAATTAATTTGCACATTTCTTGGGGCAGGAATGACTTTAAAAAGGCAAATATGACTGAAGAAAACATAGAAATTTGGGCTAGAAATATATATAAGAGAATATATATGATATTGAGAATAATTGAAAAAAAAAAAAAAAATTATATTATATATATATATATATATATATATATATATATAGAATGACTCACTCAATGCATTTCATTAAAAGCTACTTGAATTAAATCCACTATTGTTTGAGAAGGAAATACAATGCAAGATTTAATAACAAAAGTTCACAACAGAAGCAAACAAAAGTAGACATTTTGGTTTACTTCTACTTTTGAAGTTGAACGGTAAACACTTGCATATAATTTTTCATTACCTGCCCTTTAAGCTAAAGCCAGTCGAGCTAGAAAAAACATGCAAGCAATGCTGAGAACAGTTCATCAGAGAAGCATATAAGAGCAATGACTATATGAACAGGTACTCTACAAGCTGTACAACAGTTCAAACACTTCCCAAAGAAATCCTCTTACCAACATTGAAACAGATCGTTTAAAAAAAAAAAACACACATTTAAACATCTCTCAAATGCATCATTACAAATAGACAGAGCAGAGTAATGGAGTCAATTTCAAGTTTGCAGATACAGGTACCACACTAGAAATCTTCATTGTAAGAAAAAAGCATACATATATAACGTCAAAGTAATGCATGACTGTAACTCTATGCTACATTTCTTACACTTCAGCAATTGCACATTGTCTGATGTTGAATGACAACATTCATGCAAAAGTGTTATGACAATATATGAAACAATGACAATATTTTCTAGTTTTCCTTAAAAGGATAGTTCTCCTAAAAAATGAAAATTCACTATCATGTCGTTCCAAACCTGTACATACAACAAGATATTTTAAGAAATGTGGGTTTTTTCCCCTCATAAAATACAAACATTCTTCAAAATATCTTCTTTTGTGTTTTTCGCAGAAGAAATAAAGTCATACTGGTTTGGATCAAGTAGCCGAATGATAACTGAATTTCAATTTTTTTCCCGAACTACCCCTTTAAAGCATGTTGTACTTAAAATAGAAATTTCTTTTTAGTAGCACGACTCCATGCTCTTCTCTTGGAGATGCAATTTTCAACTCCACATGAATCATTTGGTCAAAATCCTCAGGTAATAAACCTAAGGCAATTCACTGACAAACATCAATTAGCAGCTATGTGAAGGCTGTGGACATGTGATTTGTCAAAATTAGGATCCGTCAGCAAAATCTGGACCATACCTGATCTTTCCAACTACACTCTAGATTAATTTAAAGGAGTTGAAATCATTCCCAAGTACATTTAAAAAGACAAAATAGACAGAAAAGTGACCAAGATCAGAGATAGAATACAGCTGCATTATTGTGGATTCTGAAGTGAAGGCTGGTAGGAAAACCAGTCATAATGAGCCAATGCACTAAGGACCATTTCCAGTCAGTGGAGTAGAAACTAAAGAAGAAAGGATGAGAGTGATCTTATAGACTCACTCAACAAGTCAAGGCCTCCAGACAAGAGAAATATAGCGGTGACAAAGTTCAGGACGATTTGTGTTCCAACATGTAGTAACGGTACATGATGCCCACAAGTACAGCAGCTATGGCAGGAATTAACCAGGTGGTCAATGACCTGAGCAAAAGACAAGCAATCAGTTAAAAAACAAATCAAACATGAGCACTGTATTTCATGTAGAACTGAATCGGACTTCTTACCTGGACTCCTTGGAAGTTGTGATGTAAACTTCCTAGAATAGAAACGTGATAAAGCGAACAAACATTAACAAACCTCAACTTTTACATGACAGTCGATATGTTTTTGCATCAGTCAGGAAAGAGTTCTTGGAATCGTTTTTACCTTTTTTGATTCTTTCTTTCGATCATCCTAAAACAGGAAAATAGCATTATTAATGTTCATGAATTTACACATACTTGAAGACATAGACTAGATTAGGACTGCAACAACAAACTGATAAAATAATTGAAAATTAATTTAAAAAAAAAAAAAAACTGACAACAAATGTTATTATGGCTTAATCACATCTGAGTGCTGTGCACAGGAAACATCCACTATTTACATCCCTTTACTGCAGTGAATAACACATTTCTATGGACAAAACGCATCTAAATTAGGGCTGTCAAACAATTAATCGCGATTAATCGTATACAAAATAAAAGTTTGAGTTTGCATAATATATGTGGGTGTACTGTGTGTAATTATTATGTATATATATAAATACAAACACATTCATGTATATATTTAAGAGATTTATGTACAAAATATTTTTATTTATATATAATATAAATTATATAAAAACATAAATAAATACATATACTTGTAAATATTTCTCAAATATATACATGAATGTGTTTGTATTTATATATACATAATAATTACACACAGTATACCCACATATATATTAGGCAAACTCAAACTTTTATTTTGTATGCGATTAATCGCGATTAATCGTTTGACAGCCCTAATCTAAATCTCTGTAAAATACAGAGTAGAGCTACACGATTAATCGTTGAAAGATTGCGATCTCGATTCAAACACCCACAATCTTATTCCTAAATGACAACAATTAGCCTGTGCCTATTAAACCTGTCTATTATCATGAAACAGATTCACAAACATCACAGTATCATTATTTCTGTTTTACAATAATTCAAACTTCCACAGAAGTACTTGGATAAAAGTTTATAATTCAGATATAAACACTGATGTCTACAGAAGCGATCAAAATAGAGCAAATCAGCTTATGAAAGTAAACTTGACGCTTCAAATAAAGATTGTATTAATTACATCATTACACCAGTAGGTGGCAACAAAATGTATTTGTCATTGAATCATTCATACCAGAATCCAGATCTTTATCGAGTAATGAAACAAGTGAAGTCTTTATGAGAGTGTCACTTATTCATTAAAATGCGTTGAAGTAGAAATCGAAGATGTAATTCAACTGGAGTGCCAACATCCACATCGCTATGATCATTTGCTTTCTTAACTGCTGTTTTCTCACCGCTGTCATTTTTGTTGTGGGTTTATTTTGTTATTAAAGGAAAGCGCATAGCACATATTTATACTATTCACATAAGCCGTCTTCAATAGTGTGGGCGGCATGGGGATGTTCGTTAAAAGTATACCGCTGCAAAGGTATTTCAAAAAAGGGTTAGTTCACCCAAAAATGAAAATTATCCCATGATTCCCATCCTAGGTGTATATGTCTTCTTTCAGACAAACAAAATCGGAGTTATATTTAAAAAAAAATATCCTTGCACTTCCAAGCTTTTTTCGATTGATTTTTTTTTATTTATTAATTGAATAATCTAAAAACATTTCCACACTTTAGATTGTGCTTGATATTTAGCTGATAATAATGGCTGATTTTCAGCATGCCCGGGAGTCGGAGCTGCCATCATTGGGGATGACGCATTCCAAGTAAAACACTAATTTACATAATCGACTGACGCATCGTTACAGCCCTACTTACTTAAGTTCTATGATTATATCCTTATCTGTATATGTTAAAATGTCACCCAAGTATTTCCATTTCCAAATAATCATTAGTTGCACCCCTAGACTAGATGATTCTTTTCAAGAAAAAGTCATGTACACGCAGCAACAAAGCGCTCAGACTTTTTAAAATTGGTTCATCTTTAAACTAATACATTCAACAACATAAAAACAAGCACTACCATATGGAGTTCCCCGATGTAATATTGCTGGAGCATCTCTCTGGCATCTGTGGAATGACCCACATCCTCAAAGCTTTCTGTCGCATCTGCACCTGCTTGCTCCAGCAGAACCTCTTCACCTCCTGGATGCTATGAAAGAAAAGGAGATAAAAGTTTTTACCCTCTAAACACCGTCACTCTTCATTGATAAACTATTCTGCACATACCCTAAAACGGAGGGTTTAAAACCAAGAACCTGAACCAAACAATTTTAAAGTCAACATGACATCAAAATCAACAATTCTTGTATTTTAATGGAATAATTGCAGTATTTATTATAAATTATAAGCACACTTTTTTTTTTAAATTGTGCTTCGTAATCTTTAATCAGAATATCTTCCCCTCCCTCTTTACATCTCTTCTCTTCTCTGATGATGTGTTTACTGGAGTGAGGGCAGGACAACCTGTCACTCACATGAGATCCACCAACAGCAAATCAAAACCATCCAATCAATTCCCCATGGACAAAATCAGGTCCTGCCCTACATTATTTCTTGTTCGAGAAGCTGTTTCACTTACATATACATCACAATATGGAAGAAAAGACTATCGCAACTTTTGTTTTATGCCGACTTTAAAAAAATACCGGAACTGAAATATTTTAAGTTTGGTCCCGTTAACGGTTCAGGCAGAACACCAAACTAAAATACTTTTTAGGTGAATCAAAAATATAGTGCAAGTACACCAGTTACCAAACAAATGACTTCATGAACCAGTTTATTTTAGTGAATCAAACACTTTACTAAAGTTACTAAAAAATCTTATTCAATAACTGAATCAGGAATTATTAAATTACAGGGCTCAACACTAAGGACTGCCTGATGGCCCGGGGCCAGCGTGAAAGACGCTCGAGACAGTTGACGGAATTGTCACTTGCCCGATTGGGCCAGTGCTGCAGCGTCACGGAAGCTTATCATTTGCGTGTATTTTTAAAGGTCCCGTTTTTCGTGTTTTTTTGAAGCTTTGATTGTGTTTATAGTGTGCAATATAACATGTGTTCATTTTCGCGTGTAAAAAAACACAGTATTTTTCACATAATTTACTTATCTGTATACCGCTGTTTCCACTGTCATAAAAACGGGCTGATGTCCTTGCTATGAAGTCCCTCTTCAGAAATACAACGAGTCATTGTGCCAGCGGTTCCTGTGTTGTGATTCGACAGCAGCTTTTACGCATCGCAAAGGTCACGCCTCTTACCATAACGTGGAGATGCACGCGCTCAGTGTTATTGTAAACAGTCTTTAATTTTACCCTACAATTTGAGCGAATCAGACCCGGTGATTGGACTGCGGGATGAAAATTTTCGAGACATGGCGACAAACACACTCTACAAACGCAACTTTTGTATTCCTGTGGGCGGAGGTTAGTCAAAAAACTTTTTGCGTCATTAAAGAAGGAAGTAGAGGGATGTAGTCCAAACTGGCCGTGAATGGACTTCTGTTAAAATACTCGCTTGGCATTGAACTTTGAGCTTTAAAATTTTACAATTTTATTTATACTCTAACAACAACATTACACACTAACTAAAGTTTGAAACATGGGATCAAAAACGGGACCTTTAAGCTTGATTTTTAACTGTCTGCAAGATGGCAAACTATTCATGTAAACACAGTCGGTTTATGTCCTAACTAAACGTAAACATATTAGAAAGAAAACGCATGTATAACAGTATATTGGATCAGTTCATTCGTCTTAAAGTGATAGCAACCTTATAAACCAAAACAGCTCATGTCCATCTTATTAAGTAAAAACTGTTACTGAATGACATTTTACATTAAAGTTGGCATGAAACGGAAGTTGCGAAAGTCTTCTCTTCCCTATTGTGACGTATATATCTGAGTGAAATGGCTTCTCAAACAACAACAACAACAACAACAACAAAAAACGCAAAGACAGGGTAAGCGTGGCATGTGTGCATAGCTGTATCAAGATTACCATTATTAATATTATTATTATCATTGCTATTACTACTACTACTACTATTATTATTATTTGTCCTCTTCCTGATCCTTTAACCTTCCCCCTCATTCTGGATGTAATTAGTTTATTTGTTAATATGGTTATTATTACTATTATTACTAATACTATTATTACTATTTGTCATTTCTGATTAATTGAGTTTATCATCATTATTATTATTATTGTTATTACTATTTTTATTGTCACCCTCCTCATCCTCGGTTCTCCAGTTTTTTGTTTGATTAATACTATTCTTATCATCATTATTATTATTATCAAATTTTTGGTTTATTTCATTTATTTATATTTATATATTTTTTTAACTCTGGTTATGTCTGTTGTACTTCTCTACATGCTCTTTTATTCATATATTTCCAATCCCACACCCAGTTACACTTACAGTTACACACACACAAATCGTATTGGCTGTTATGTATGTTTTGTTGGTCTTTGTATTTGCATTTTGCATTTAATTTCTCACCTGTAAATATTGTAATTGTCTGTTTGCATAATAAAAAAATAAAAAAATTTGTAGGGCAGGACTTGATTTTGTCCATGGAGAACTGATTGGATGGCTGAAGTTTGCTATGACAGGTTGCCCCACCCTCACACCACTAAACATGTCATCAGAGAAAAGAGATGTTGCTGCAAGAGGGGAAGATATTTTGATATTTGAGGGCACATTAATTTGGATTAATACATGGATAAATCATTTATAATAAATATAAATATATCTTGAAAAATAAGAATGATTTAATGGTGACTTTAAGCTATTGAGTTATTATATACTGACTAGTTGTTCATATTACAATATTATACAGTTTTATTGTAATTATAAGTATTGTATAATAATCAATGCATTATATAACAAACGAATGTAGTATGCAATCACATTTTTTGTTTTGGATTGTTAAATAAAAGGAACAACTGGACTGCATTTTTTTATTATCTAATCGTCTGTAAACTGATAAGATATAAATGATAAAGGCAGTAAATGCCATATGAATTACAATTCTTCTTTCTTTCAAATATGCATTTCTCAAACCATGGAACATGAATCGTAAAACTCAAGATTCACATGAACGATTACAGACTTGCTCGTTTTCACAAGCTTCTTGTAAGCAGCACAGTAGATATTATGTCATACCACAATGAAAATGTATGTTGTATCAAACTCCAAAACGTGACACAGGATTTGAAGGACAATAAAACTTTGAGCAATCAGCACGTGTCGTTCATTTCATTGTGACAGCTCAACGTGACTGGGCAAGCCGGGTAGATAATGTGTCTAATACCCAGCCATGCAATGCCTTCCTTTAAATGCTGCAAGAAAACAAATATTAATCTAGTTTGATCCTTCAGAGTTGTTTACTGCACTGAATCTAGTATGCTAACTCACTGATCGGGCCACACAAACTTTGATTATCTTGACAGCAGCTTATGCTTCCAGTCTAGAGCTAAAATGAGTAAGAGTAACTCGTGTAAAACATATGTATGGGATAGAAAATTCATGTTAAATGCAATTGCATTAGTGCAGTATGGTTAACGTTACACAATGTGGACTGGAGGACATGATGAAACTCCAGCCCTCTTACCTCCTCCATGAAACTTGTGATATCGTAAACTTTATCGTGGATGATGAGCCACGTGTCTTTGATCATGTTATGGGCTTGAATCTCCTCGCGTGTGTAGTATTGTACACCGCTCTCCTCCGATGTGAATGTATTTTCATCCTTCATGTTCTGACTCTCACTCTCTTCCCCCATCTTCACTCGCTTTCTGTCGCTTCTGTGCTGAATTCAGTGGAAACCAGTGCGCAGGTTTTACCTGTAATCTTTCAGCTTGAAGCTGTTTTTCTAGTATTATTATTATTATTGCACCCAACCCGTCTAGTTCAATTCCAGTCCAGCCGGCACACCATTTCCACTTCACCACCAGTCACGAGAAATGACCGAATCCATTCACTTGAACCAAACCAGCCAATCAGCGCTGAGTTCACTCTGCACACTGCCAGTGAGGTGTCCAATAGCAGCCAATCAGAATCAAGAGCAGAGCATCGCGAGACCGCCAAACGTCACACGCATGTTGCACGTTAGAGTCACGTTACACAACCCTAAAAGTCCTTAATACCTAAAAGTCCCTAATATATTTTTGGTTGTGTGTGTATATTTTGTGACTGGATTGTGTTTACCATCGTCAATTTGTGTATAAAACGCAAAGAAATTGCGCACTACATCAAAAATCAAATCAAAAGTGGGCTAATTTAGACAAACATACAAAAACTTATTTTATGGAGCTTTTGAAAGAAGATCAGGATAAAGTAGCTCTATAAAGCAGCTTGTTTTTTTCTTAAAAATCCTGACTATGAAAGACACAACATATACCAGTTGCATAAACATATAGCCATTATGTTAAAGGATTAGTTCACTTTCAAATTAAAATTTCCTGATCATTTACTCACCCCCATGTCTTCAAGATGTTCATGTCTTTCTTTCTTCAGTTGAAAAGAAATTAAGGTTTATGATTAAACATTCCAGGATTTTTCTCCTTATAGTGGACTTCAATGGGGTACAACGGGTTGAAGGGCCAAATGTCAGTTTCAATGCAGCTTCATAGGACTCTACACAATCCCAGACGAGGAATAAGGGTCTTATTCCATGGTCTTACCATAAACGCTCTAGCTCTCTTCTTCTTCTCTATTTAAAGGGTCATGAAACCCCAGAACACATTTTTTGAGCTGTGAACAGTATAGGCTGCACATCATTGAAAACAATAAAGGTACTCATTAATTTTATTTAAAAGTTAAAAGTAGTTATTTTTGCATTTTTCAGAGCGATTTCTGTCTTCTGGTTTGAAAAGCAAAGTCGGAGCAACGTCAAAAAATCTGACGTCATCGTGTACCACCGGCAAGTGCTGATTGGCTCTAGTATGGGCTGGTCGAACATGCTGACGTCAACAGTTTCTGTATTTATTCATGACGAGAAGCTCATTCAATCCAATCAATGCGCTGTCGATTATAATCACGGTATTATGCATGAGGAAGTATCACTTTTCTCGTCTCGGTCTCTTGTCATTCATACCCCTTTTCCACCAAGGCAGTTTGAGTGCTGGTTCGGAGCCAGAGCCTAGTTTCAAATCAGTTCTTTGTCTTTCGACACACAAAGCACCAGCTCCGAACCAGGAAAAGTGGTTCGTAAGTAGCACCAAAACATTGCTGGGCTAGAAGTAAGAACCGCTTGCGTCAGGGGCTGGGGGCGGGGTTACCGTGACCAACAATAAACTTGTGACCGCCATTTTTGAAATAGCAGCTCAATTGAAATCTCCGTCTATATACAAATTACAGCCAGCCGTGTTTGGATGCCGATGTAGGTTCGCAAAGCCATGAGCATCAACAGTAGTGAAACATCCGCGATTGTTGATAGAAGGCTTGTTCCAGATGCTTCGGAGCAGCGCGGACCGATTTGGCGGGTGCCGCGGATCCGCGGGAGCGTTTGTAGAGCATACGACTCCTTGTGCTTTTGGATCGTTCTCGCAGAGTTTTTTTGTCATGCGCCGATCGCTATGCGAGAAGCCAAAGCATCTCGAACAAGCTTGGTGTGTTTGTGTTTGGCGCTGCAGCGCTAGCTTTGCTGTGAAATATGAAACGTATACAGTGACGTAAGACCTGGCTCTGTGCTGGCTCTCAAGCCCGTGGAAAGGCAAACCGGTTCTTAGAAGGCTCGTCAGTTGAACCAACTCCGAACTGGCACTAGCACTAGCTCTGAACTAGCACCCGATTCGTGCTGGTGGAAAGGGGGTATCAGAGACATATCATTGGTGCTCGTTTCCTCAGTGCTACAACACAAAAATGTGTTTTCCTGTGACGCGACCAGAGCAGAAGTTTGTGTGCATGTGGATTGTTTTGCTGTAATCTACCAGCACAAATGGAAAATATGTTCGCATGAGATCGCATTACAGCGGAGAATTCAAATGTCACAAAAGTGCTGTTCATCACCTCTGCATGCAGACACGCGAGCTGTATGTATGTTTCCCTCAGCACAGCAGCACATGAGTGTTGTTTGTATTTTGTCCACGATGCAGTCTGAAATGGAGTTTGAATACGAACACATGAAAAATACAATTGTTATGATATACACACGGAGCGCGCATATGATCGGTTTCAGCGGGGAGCTCTGCATTGTGTTTAACAACACTAGCCACGTGTAGCTCATACAGAATAAAGTATCCGTGTTTAAAGTTTTTATAGACATATTTTACATGTTCTCCTGCACCAGCACAGGTGTATGCACACATATTTCATCAAGTCTTCTTCACTGATACAGTGGTGTAGCATGTCTGAACACGACGACACGATTATTCTAATAGACAAAAGACTGATTTTGAGACTGCAGTGCTCATAAATGTAATCAAAATAGCCTATTATTAGCCCTATTAAATATTCTTTTGCATTTCTCCCTTGTGCTTGGGAGTTTGTTGTCGTTTTCTCCGTGCTCATATTTTAATATTCATTATTCTGTATAATGAGTGTGTTCTATGTTTGTGCTTCATTGGTTGTTCTCTGCCCTCTTCCCCCCTCTACACTCCCACTTTTCCAGAGCTTTACACACCCATTTTAACAGACTTTTTCCAGCTCAGAGGTGAGAAGGACCAGGCTAAAACAGGGGGGTTTCATGACTCCTTTGAATTCCAGCAGTGTAGACGCTGAACTTAATTGTCATATACAATATGCTAGTGCAAGTATATAACAATTAGTTCAGACTTTGACCTGTGGAGGGCAGTAATACACTTAGCAGCGTCTACACTGCCAGAATTCTAATAGAGAAGAAGAAGAAGAGAGCTTTAGTTCAAGATGAGCATTTATGGTTAAAATGTATAAAATATTATTTTATTTTTTAAGAAAATGAGCGATGGTTTCTCTAGATAAGACCCTTATTTCTCGTCTGGGATCGTGTAGAACGTTTTGAAGCTGCACTGAAACTGTAATTTTGACCTTCAACTGTTTAAAGGCCATTGAAGTCCATTATATGGAGAAAAATCCTGGAATGTTTTCATCAAAAACCTTAATTTCTTTTCGACTGAAGAAAGAAAGACATGAACATCTTGGATGACATGGGGGCAGGCCTGGACTGGTAATCTGGCATACCGGGCAAATGCCCGGTGGGCCGACGCGCTTGGGGGCGGGGCCGCGATATGATATGATTTTTTTTTTTTTTTTTAATAAACATAAAATTGGCCAACGATCGGCCCATAAAGCAGGGACAGCGGCCCATTGGTTCATTTTCCATATTGACACTGGGCTGGCCCAATCACATCTCTTAACAGACTCCACCCCGTCCCCTCTGTTTCGTGTGTCAGGTCAGATCAGATGCAGTGGCTCAGAGCCAAAACATCTGTGGATTAGGAGGATGGAGAAACAAAAGCGCAAGTGCAAGGGGGTGCGGAGAAGTTGCGGGCAAATTTTTTTTTTTTTAAATGTAGAGGTCGATGCCTCAAACGTGCAAAAATTACTGACATGTTTAGTGCGGTTACTGTAGCTTCAGTTTCCAAACCTACAGTACCTGACGACGTGCAAAAACAGGTGAACATAGAAGAACATGGAGACACCTGTCAGGCAGAGGAGCAGCAGGTGTCTGACAGTGAAGTCAGTGAGGGACAGAGTAAGCAGGAGAGTATAATAGAAGCGGTAAGCAGGGTAGTTACATGATTAACAGGGAGGGAGGGAGCGAGGGACTAACGATGCGACGACAACAATGATGATGCTTTACCTAAATTAATGAATATTATAAGACAACATAATCGTCGTCGTTATTATGAAGTCAGACTGTCACCTACTGCACTGTTCACTCAGTCAGCTAAAGTCAAATAGCACATCAAAAGCTATTTTGCACTGTTTTTTGTAGCTAGCAGTGTGCCCTTGTAGCTATCAGAGTTCACTTATGCAGTAACGGCCCTTCTCATTAACTAGAAAAACCTGAAATGATGCAATCTGATTTAAAAAAAAATAAAAAATATTCAGGTTATTATTATAATGTAATATTACTGATGATGTGTTTATTTCTCAACGAGACTATAGGTGTCTATTTATAGCTGTTAGTCGTGATGATGGTCTACTAGATCTCACTTTTCAGCTATAAAAAGTTATGTTTTGTAGCTCTTGTACTCTGGTATGAACACTTGACTTGATTTGACAAGTGAATAACATGAATATAACTTTATTAGGACGTTTTTTTGTGAGTAATTTGGTAGTATAGTTTTCTTTTTCATTGTTTTTAATGGGGAGTATCTAAAGAATGAGAGGTAAATGTTTGACACTTAAAGAGGGGTTTGTGCTCTTTAAAACAAAGTATATTTGTAAGTGTAAATTATAGTTTTTCTGCTGTTTCATTGAAAAAAAAATATCTCTTTATAGAATTATCAGTATTTTACATCCATGTTCTAAGGGTTAAGTAGCTCTTATAACATGTAGCACATTATAAAATATGTGCATCTATCTACACATTGTTATAGATTAAAGATACTGGTATGGTGATCATTTAACTCATTCAGTTATCATTCTCTTCCCTCTCCCTTTCTCTCTCTCAGGATGCCCTCATTATTGTGGTTCATTGTTCATAGTTTTTGAGGGTGTTCAGAGGGCCATGCAAGTAAGTATAAAATATGCACTGCAAAAAAGGGGTGTCTAAAAACAAGATTAAAAACACTAAGGGAAAAGATACTCAAAATAAGTGAAATTATCTGTCAATGCAGCAAGATTTCACAATTTCAGCAATTTCACTTGACAAGATTTCTTGAATTAAGATATAATGCAAAGTTAAACACTTAAAATAAGAATTTTTTCCTGATCTTTGCTGTCCATTGGTGTGTAGGCCCTACTCCACTGCCACCTTTGATCACCAGAGAGTCAGTCAAGAGAGAGTGAGTACACTGGTCCACTTGCACTTACTACTCAGCTTTGTAGGGGCTTTCGGGAATGAAACAGTAGGTATGCATATTTACAGGGACCGCAAGGAAGGTGTACTCGTGGGTGGTGTCCGACCGATTGTGGTGGGCCGGTCTGAGCAAAAATGCCAGGGCCATTTTTTTGTCCCAGTCCAGCCCTGCATGGGGGTGAGTAAATTATCAGGAAAATTTAATTTGAAAGTGAACTAATCCTTTAAGACTGTGTCTATGGCCAACTAACAATTAGTTAGGGGTAATCAGTCTTACTTTTCGGTATTAAATTAGACCAATTTAAGTTTTTATGTAACTGATTAAGTTATGAACAGTCTTAAAGAAAAAGAATTGATGACTAACTTGAAGACTAGACTTGGCAGTTTATGCAGCCGGCCCCAGGTGGTAAACCACAGACCTTGATTAAATCATATTTGTGACATACGTATCTTCACAAGAATGAATAATCATCATGGACTTTGAACAGGACAATGACATGGAATTATTTAGCGGTTTAAATATGTAAGATGTCAACAAGTCATGATCTGGTACCCTAAATGTGTATTTTGTACTAGTTTGAAAGTCTCAGTTAAATGTTAAGGAGTATAAAAGTTTGTTTTTTGACTTGGAAATATAATTATGTACAAATATCCAAGCTTCTTAATGAGAATGCTATTCAGGTACCGTAATTTGAAAATACTCCAAAATAATTTGGTATGTAATAATATTAGCTATACATGTGTGTTTTCATCTTTTAAGGTGGTATGTTTTGCTTTTTAAAGGTTTCAGGTTTCTCAACATAAATATAACCACTGCTATTGTTCTCTCCTTGTAGCAAGCAGGTATATAAAGTTTTTTTTTTAGATTTGTCTCTTCCCTGAAACTACAAGTCAACAACATCTTCACTGAATGAATTTGCTAATGACTTTTGCAGAGTGCTAGGAGCAGTGCAACACTCACTCATTTGCATATCTAATCAGCTAGTGATGAGTGCCATGTGTACTCTACTGATATCTGTTTAGGGAAAACATGAAACGTAATCTGTGAAATGACTCATCAAGACAGCCCATATGTAGGCCAACGCTGAATCTGAGCACATGCACGTTTTCACAAATTGGAATGTGAAGTTGCACTAATACCAGGTAAAACAAAACTCATCCAAAGTTGTTTCCCAAAATATAATGTGCAAAGATTGGTGGACTTTAGTATATCAAAGAGGTTTTTATGAAGAGTTTTTTTTTCATTTAGTTTTTTTCCCCCTCAACATTTCAACTGTTAATATTTGTCAAAATCCAGTTAATGAAAGGAAACCATGAAGTGCACTGATCAAAGTTTTACACTTTCAGTCAAGTGACTGTGACTGAATTTGAATTTACATACTATATTTGCCGTAGAATTACACTAAAAATGATTGTAATTTTAATGGTAAAAGACTATAGTATGTAAACCTGTTGGTTAATGGCTAGTTTTTTTACTCTATACAGTGGAAAATCTTGTAGTAGATTTAAGTGTGAATTAAGTTTGTCATGTAACTAAAGTAAAATTGAACAAGTAATCTTACAGTTGGGGAAAAAAGTTGACATTTTTCTAGAATTGTGACTGCTTTCATAGGAAAAGTTAAAGTTATTTTAAATGTACATAATGTACATGTTTATGGCATTATTTTAGTGTTGTGTGTTTAAGTTTTGTATTTGTATGAAACTGCACCTTGCACCTACTTGTGATGAACTTCAATTCATCATGTTACTTTCTCTTTACCACTTGTCCCTTTAAGGCAGGGATGGTCAACTTCAGTCCTGGAGGGCCACTGCCCAGCAGAGTTTAGCTCCAACCCTAATCAAACACACCTGAACCAGCTAATCAAGGTCTTTAGGATTAGTAGAAAGTTATAGGCAAGTGAGTTTTTATCAGGGATGGAGATAAACTCTGCAGGACACTGGCCCTCCAGGACCGGAGTTGCCCATCCCTGCTTTAAGGTGACTGTCCGTATAAAGGTTAAATTTCTTGTGATTTTTTTTTCTTTTTTTTTTTCTTGTAATTATGTCATTCTGAATTCAGCCTTTTTCTTTGGAATAACTCAATCTTTCCGCTCAAAATGCCAAGGTGTGCTGCTTGGACACGCTCCAGGTTGAGCCTGCTTTGGCTTTCTTTGGAACTGTTGTTGTTGGCGGGGCAGAAAATGTAAGTAGAAATTGTGAAAATTAAGTTTCTACATAACTTGTTTACTTGACTGTTGTATAACGCGACTTCAGTGGCAGTCTTCTACTCTGGGACCCTGCAGTTTATTCAAGTGAAAGATTACAATGACCAAATTGTTTTGTGTACCAATAAGCAATTGTATGCACTTTAAATTGGTGTTGTGCATTTAGTTGAAGACTTGATTTTGAGCGAGGATCTGATCTGACACTGGCACAGCTGGCTTGAGCTGCTTCACTTCAGAATGAAAGACATCCAGGCTGTTAGTGAAGCTGGGGTGGTTAGGATGAGCCCCTCAGGCCTTACCTGGAACAACCTGAACCATCTACACAGGTTACCAACCATCAAGGCTGGACAACATGCCTTCAGTTATCACCACTTTGACATGGACACCATTTTCCTCTCAATACTGCAAGTGTTTAAAGGTGCCGTAGAACAAGTTTTCAAAAGATGTAATATAAGTATAAGGTGTTCTCTGAATGTGTCTGTGAAGTTTCAGCTCAAAATACCCCATAGATTTTTTTTTTATTAATGTTTTTTAACTGCCTATTTTGGGGCATCATTAAATATGCGCCGATTCAGGCTGTGGCCCCTTTAAATTCTCGTGCTCCCTGCCCCCGAGCTCGCGACTGCCATCATAAACAAAGTTCACACAGCTAATATAACCCTCAAAATGGATCTTTACAAAGTGTTCGTCATGCAGCATGTCTAATCGCGTAAGTACAGTATTTATTTGGATGTTTACATTTGATTGTGAATGAGTTTGAGACTGTGCTCCATAGCTAACTGGCTAACGCTACACTGTTGGAGAGATTTATAAAGAATGAAGTTGTGTTTATGAATTATACAGACTTTAAGTGTTTAATAATGAAAATAGCGACGGCTCTCTTTTAGAAAGACAATTTACAAATATCATTAAATATATCATGTTATCATGGATCATGTCAGTTATTATTGCTCCATCTGCCCTTTTTCGCTATTGTTCTTGCCTGCTTACCTAGTCTGATGATTCAGCTGTGCACAGATCCAGACGTTAATACTGGCTGCCCTTGTCTAATGCCTTGAACATGGGCTGGCATATGCAAATATTGGGGGCGTACATATTAATGATTAATGGTGTTATGTTGAGATTCGCCTGTTCTTCGGAGGTCTTTTAAACAAATGAGATTTACATAAGAAGGAGGAAACAATGGTGTTTGAGACTCACTGTATGTCATTTCCATGTACTGAACTCTTGTTATTCAACTATGCCGAGGTAAATTACATTTTTCATTCTACGGCACCTTTAATACGTTGTATCAGATGGTGTTTTGGGTACTTCACACCATTTACGTTAACTAAACATTGCAGTTTTGGTAAAATTGTGTCCCACACTTGCTTGCCCTGTGTATTGAGCTTTGTGATCTTAATTGTTTTGTTTTTTGAACCGTGCAGTGTACGGTTTCTCTCCAGTGTGTATTTTCTTGCGTTTGTTTCTTTCTCTCTGAGATGCAGAAACAATGACTCTTCTGGCTGTGTGAACACTTGTTTGGTTTGACTTCAGTATGGATATGATTTCCTTTAATTGAGTTCATTTAAACAAAAGAGTTAATAAAAGTTCTTTTCGTATGTATTTAAGGAACTGAAAATTAAGGCAACCAGGTTACTTTTTACTTCAAGTTAAACCAACAATCATTTGTTTAAAAGCATTTTAGCCTGTTCAATCCTTCCCCTCCAACCACCTTCTATTCATCACTTTTCACAGTCCACTGCATTCCAGATTTTTGTTTGTTACACTAAAGTGTCAGTTCACAGACTTGATTATAAACCATTCAAGTTGTCTTTAATAGCTGCTTTATTCTGCCCCAGTTTTTCTCCACCCCACATGTTGCACAATATGACTTGTGGTTTGTACTAAAGTATGTTTTAATCTAAACCTTTTTCCATTAGAACTATTAGTGCATTGGAAAGGATTTATTCTTAAAGGTTCTTAATGGAACTACAGATTGCAATGAATAACATTTTAAGAGGGTATATGTTTTTGTGAGGAACTGGCTGTCATGTTGAGTATTTGCTTAAAATAACTTGTGCCATCCACATGTTCAAAACTGACATGTTCCCAAAACTTTGCATTCAGCTATATACTGTAAAGTGGCCTTGCCAAGCAACCATTGCTGACCCTGTGTAAATGGTGAAATTTTTAAAACAAATTACATATAACCTACTTGGGACCTCGGACAAAAAAATTGATGTACTTCATCAGAATGAATTACACTGAGCTCTAACCAAACAATACATAAGGTGACTTCCAGAACAGCACACACACACTCACTCACTCACTCACTCACTCACTCACTCACTCACTCACTCACTCACTCACTCACTCACTCACTCACTCACTCACTCACTCACTCACACTCACACACACACACACACACACACACACACACACACACACACACACACACACACACACACATATATATATATTTTGTTTATAGTTCATGTGGATGAAACCTAATTCATTGTTCCTGGTTTCCTGCACCCTACAGATGCACATTAAACTAAATTTGTTCTGATTGGCTGTGATTTTTGGTGTCATGCAGCATTTTTAGCTTGTAGCATGAACAGTCTGGCATTGCATTGAATCTGCTTAGGCTTTTCCTAATTTATTACATGAGGAGTAATAAAATGTGAACGCACACAATGGGGTTTGTACAATAGGGTACCTTGTCATGTGTTGCCATTGGCTAAAAATCTAAAGCCTTGAAAGTATTACAACTAGCCACAAGGGGGCAATAAATACATTTAGTATGCATTTTTTCACTCAGACGAAGTGTGTTTAAGACATAATGGTAGCATTCTTGAACTGCATGAACATGAACTGCACAAGTTTGTTAAACCTGATGTTTATGTTGTCCAGCGTGATTTAAGCATCATCCAAAGAGCATCTTGAGCTTCAGCACCTGACCATCTGTGCAAAGAGTCACATCATCAATGTCACACATTTACTTTTTGCATTGGTTCTTTTCCATTTTAACTCCAACTTTTTACTTGTAATAACTTGGAGTGGCAATATTTAAAATATTAAGGTAACACTTTACAACAAGTCTCATTTGTTAACAATGGATTAACTACCATGAATGAACAATGAGCAAATCACTTGTTACAGTACTTATTAAACTTTGTTAATGTTAGTTAATAAAAATAGTTGTTCATTTTATTTCACAGTGCATGAACTAATGTTAACAAATACAACATTTGATTTTAACAGATGTTGAAATGAACACTATTAAGATTAATAAATGCTGTAGAATTATTATTCATTCATAGTTCATGTTAAAGTGTTAGTTCACCCAAAAATGAAAATTCTGTCATTAATTACTCACCCTCATGTCATTCCACACCCATAAGACCTTCGTTCATCTTCGGAACACAAATTAAGATATTTTTGATGAAATCCGAGAGCTTTCTGTCTCCTCCATAGACTGCAATTTAATTACCACTTTTAAGGCCCAGAAAGGTACTAAAGACATTTGCTGCATCCGAAAATTGCGAACTGTTGAGTAGGTACTACATTTGAATTTAAATTTACTTCACGACCGTTGAAAAAGTGTGTTCTATATAGAACGAATGCGTGTAGTATGAATGAATTCGGACGTACTACATCTGCTATGTTTTTACCGTCACATGACCTACCATCATCAGTTACATCCCTTCAACTCCATTCACAAATCCTCTCCCGTGGCCTCATAGGATAGTAAAGTGTCCATCGTATGCGTACTTCAGAATCTCGCCGGAAGTAGTAAGTCATCCGGGTACTTTTCGTCTACTGTTTTTCGAATACTATGAATTCGGACAGACTACTCTGTTCGCATACTGTTTTTCACATACTATATAGTAGAGTAGTATTCGATTTCAAACTATTGTTAAAACAGCTCATGTGACTACAGTGGTTCAACCTTAAAGTTATGAGGCGACGAGAATACTTTTTGTGTACAAAAACAAAACAAACGTTAGAATGCCGGCTCATTATTGGCCAAAGCTGATCATGTGAGCAGCACGACGCATGCATGTGAGCCGGCCAATAATGAGTCTGACGTAGAACCTGGAAGCGCTGAATGTAAACAACGTATGAGAATGACACAGAAGAGAAGAGATTGCTGAATAAAGTCGTTATTTTTGTTTTGTTTTTGCGCATTAAAAAGTATTCTTGACGCTTCATAACATTAAGGTTGAACCACTGTAGACACATCAACGGTTTTAACGATGTCTTTACTACCTTTCTGGACCTTGAAATTGGTAATTAAATTGCTGTCTATGGAGCTCTCATTTCATCAAAAATTTCTTAACCCATTTGTGCCCAAATTTTTCTGAATGGTTTCATGCATATAGTCGTGTTAATAGTGTCCTATGAGAACATGTTCTGCATTTATTTTCCCCAGGTTTTAGTTTTTTTTTTTTTTCCTTCTTAAAAATTGCATTTGAATGAGTGGCAACTATAGTTGCCGGTGGGCAAATATGTTGTATGCACCCCTTCAATGTAAAATTTGAATAGGAGGAGAACATTTGGCATCTAACTCAAAATAACTGCTTTCAACAGATCAATCTTTATTCATAAACAAATTTATTATGTATAAAAGTCTAAGAACATTCGATGTGAACCCAAAAAAGCTGCATCATGCTTATAATCTCCTGAATATGAAAACACAACAACCAACAAATCAATTTGTCTTAAAGTGGTGGAACATAGTGCAGAACAAAGTGCAGCCATTAAGTTGCTTCAACAGGGCATTGTGAATCAAAAAGTTAAATAAAAATAAATAAATAAAAACATATTTGACCCTGGACCACAAAACCAGTCATAAGTCGCACAGGTATATTTGTAGCAATAGCCAACAGTACATTGTATGGGTCAAAATTATCGATTTTTCTTTTATGCCAAAACTCATTAGGATATTAAGTAAAGATCATGTTCCATGAAGATATTTTGTACATTTCCTACCGTAAATGTATCAAAAATATTTTTGTGAGTGGATATGCATTGATAAGGACTTCATTTGCACAATTTTTCTCAGTATGTTGATAGTTTTGCACCTTCAGATTCCAGATTTCCAAATAGTTGTATCTCAGCCAAATGTCCTATCTTAACAAACCATACATCAATGGAAAGCTTATTTAATGAGCTTTCAGATGATATATAAATATCAATTTCAAAACATTGATCCTTATGTACATATAGGCTAACAAATAAATAAAAGAACAAAAATAACAGTGCATACAGACAATTTCTTTCAAAAGACATTCATAATGGGGAGTTTGTGTCATACGTGTCCTCCCCGCTCCCATTTTCTATCTCTCTTGGGTAGAGTTTTAGTGGTTTGCATGAAATTTCTTGAAGCACTCAACATGCAAGGCCACACCGCATTTCTCACATGCAAAGGAAGTGCGTCCATCACTATCAAATAACGATCTACAGTAGAGATTTCAGTTAAAGGGATAAGTTATGTTTTAGGTGGGATTTTATGATAGCAAAAAGCACTAAACACCAGTAACCTTGATTTATTAACTTATTGACACAGTATACACTGTAAAAAATGACCGTGATTTTAACAGTAAAAGACTGTAAAAATGCTGCGGTGAAAAACTGTTGATTGGTTTACAGAAAGTTTCCGTACTATATACGGTGAATAACTGTAATAGATCTAATGGTACATTTAATGTAATTTTACGGTAAAATACCGTTAAATTCACAGTTAAAATAACAATTCATTGTAAAATTTACAGTGAAAAACCGTATATTGACATTCCCACAATTCCCTGCGTGACACTTCACATTTGATATATTTTCGTTGAAATAACTCTGTTTCTTCTTAGTTTTTCTCATTTTTTTCTAATCAGTTATGTACATTAGGGTTTTATGTTACATCTAATGTTGTTAAATTAATGTTTATTGCATTTTTAAAATTTCATGCATGTTACCATGATGGTGTTTAGTGTGTGTGTGAATGACACTGTGTGCACCTTCTATATATTAGTATTGTGCTTCTCAGCTTGTGGAAAAGCTGCTTGTGATGAACTTTGATTCATCATGTGACTCTCATACCACTGTGTTTGGTGACTGTCAGTGTATTATAAAGGTACAAAACAGATATTAGTACTTCATTAGGTTAGTAAATTAACATTATATCAGTTAATGAAATACATTATTTTACTGTAAATTTAACAGATTTAAAATGTAAAATTCACATGTAACTCCGTAAGTATGTTTACGGTTTGATGTCATTTTTACAGTATTGTTCTGGTAACCACAGCTGCCGGTATTTTTCCGTAGAAACAACGGGATTTTTTTTACAGTGTACCCCATTTCCCCATGATATATGTACTTACAAGTCATTTGCCCACCGGCAACTATAGATGCCGCTTGGACTTTTGACTAAGTACATAAAAAACTATAAAACTCTTGTAAGATTTGTTTTGATTGGATGATTCTAGAGACCTTCATGATTGTGTAGATATATATATGTCAACAAAAAATATTTATTAGTAACATGAAAATTACTTTTCTTTGGGAGGGTTTGCCTTCAATATGCTTCCTGGAAGTAGAGGTAGGAAGTTGACAGTCTCATGTGACAGGAAGGAAGTGAATACCTTTTTTTTGTTCTTGAAATCCTTTATTTGGTTGTTTTCTTGCATGTCATTGAGACATAAAACATGGATAACATCTAGAAAAATACTTACAAAAGGAAAATGACAACTATATACTGAGACAACAACAGTTGCCGGTGGGCTTAAATGGGTTTGTGTTCTGAAGATGAACGAAAGTCTTATGGATTTGGAACGACATGAGGGTGAGTAATTAATGGCAGAATTTTCATTTTTGTGTGAACCCTTTAACTAAAGCAGTTAACTAATGATACCTTATTGTAAAGTGTTACCTTAATATAGAAACAATTAAAATAATTAATTCCAATAACTGAATGTTCTTCATGGTCTTATATGATTTTCTAGTTTGTGGTTAGATTCTATACAGACGTATAGTTGGGGTGACGCATTACAAGTAACGTGAGTTAAGTAATCAGATTACTTTTTAAGTAACTAGTAATGCATTACTTTTAAATTTACAACATCTGAGTTACTTTTTCAAATACACAATTTACTTTGTGTTCCTATTTATTGACTGGCAGCTCTCCTGTCTCCATGTTGAGAGAAATCAGGAGTAAATACAGAGGTGTTGTGTGCACTGTGTGAACATGATGCTTATTGTAGTTCTAGACTAAATGTGAACATGCATTTACTCATCTCACTTGCACAAAAACACATTCAGTAGTCCTCAAAATGAATAAAAACAGTGAAATGCAAACTCAGAATATCCACTAAATATATAAGTACCTTTGCAACTACAGGTTAAAGGTGCCGAAGAACATGTTTTTAAAAGATGTAATATAAGTCTAAGGTGTCCCCTGAATGTGTCTGTGAAGTTTCAGCTCCCATAGTTTTTTTTTTTTATTAATTTTTTTAACTGCCTATTTTGGGGCATCATTATAAATGCGCCAATTCAGGGTGTGCGGCCCCTTTAATTCTCGTGCTCCATGCCCCACGAGCTCGCGCTTGCATTAAACAACATAAAAAAAGTTCACACAGCTAATATAACCCTCAAAATGGATCTTTACTCGGGCTGCGTCCGAAAACTGGAAAATGCTGCCTTCTGAGGACAAATTTCGAGGTAGGAAGGCAGCAAGGCACGTCCGAATCCAATTTTAGCTTCACTTCTTGTTTCCTGAGATACCTTCATCTGATCGATTTTTGAAGGAAGCATAGATGTATCCTTAGCTGCCTTTGATATCCCACAATCCTGTGCTTTCCATTCTGTGACAGTTGAGCTAGAAAAATAAAGATGGCGTCCGAACGTTGCGTTTGCTGCTCAGTTTGTATATAAATGTACGATTTTAACCAACATATTTCAATTTTGATATCATTTCTATCGAGAAATTAATACTGTAGTAATTAAATATTTGTTTAGTTCTCACCAAAGCTCGCTCTATTTTGCTGTAGATCATTAAACTGTTACGCTGCCTCAGAAGTCTGTCTGAAATCCGTTTCGTGAGGTACCTTCATGCACAAACGCTGCCGTACAAGTCATTCTCTTATAAGACAGCGAGGCAGCAAGACAGCTACCTAGGTTTTCGGACGCAGCCAAAGTGTTCGTCATGCAACATGTCTAATCGTGTAAGTACAGTGTTTATTTGAATGTTTACATTTGATTCTGAATGAGTTTGAGGCTGTGCTCCGTGGCTAATGGCTAATGCTACACTGTTGGAGAGATTTATAAAGAATGAAGTTGTGTTTATGAATTATACAGACTTTAAGTGTTTAATAATGAAAATAACGACGGCTCTTGTCTCCGTGAATACAGTAATAAACAATGGTAACTTTCAATGATGCGCGGGTTGATCCAAAATGAGCGGGTGCCTGCGGTCACCCGCGGTTACCCGCGGTTACGAGTCATCCAAAAATATTTTTAATGATATTCGGGTCGCGGTCGGTCGGGTCGTTTGAAATAAAGATGCCAATTAGACCTTTGTAATTTATATAGTACTAGACTTTATTGGCTGAATAACTTGCGCGAAGATGACGCACGAGCTCAGTCTACAGGTAGAGATGGAAGCGGCAAGAGACAAGGTGAAGACTGGGGAGTGGAAGCTCCACAAATACACAAATAGAAAGAGCAAAGTGTGGGAGACATTTGCCGAAATAATGAAAGAATGAAATAGTAACATTATTAATGTTGAGCGTTATTAACTTTTGAATAAATGCTGGCGCGGGACAAAATGCCAGATTTCCCAACACGTTGAACTGAGCCATTGCACCATTTTAATAGGCTACTTTTAAACGCATATAGCTCAGTAATGTCAGTTTTATGTATTTTCTGCAGAGGGGGCGGAATTTTTGTTGGGAAAGTCGGGGGAGAGACGCACACTTCGATTAGACTGGATAAACACATGCAGCATCTTAATTGTTAAGAAAATGAAACGAAATAAATGAATAAATCAAGCCTTTATTACATAACACTAGGCTATATCATACAGCATTCAGAAAAAGAACAGTTTGCGCTCCTAAGGGCTGTCACACTTTTCCAAATATGGCCCAATGACGCTACGATGAGCATTTACTACTTTTAAAAAATGCGGGTAAGGAAGCGGGTCGGGTACAATATTTTCTTTCTTTTTTTTTTGCGGTCCGAGTTGCGGGCGGGTTAGTTGAAAACGTCGGTCGGGTGCGGGTTGTTTATACATTGATCCGCGCATCACTGGTAACTTTAACCACATTTAACAGTACATTAGCAACATGCTAACGAAACACTTAGAAAGACAATTTACAAATATCACTAAAAATATCATGTTATCATGGATCATGTCAGTTATTATTGCTCCATCTGCCATTTTTCGCTATCGTTCTTGCTTGCTTACCTAGTCTGTTGATTCAGCTGTGCACATCCAGACATTAATACTGGCTGCCCTTGTGTAATGCATTGAACATGAGCTGGCATATGCAAATATTGGGGGCGTACATATTAATGATCCCGACTGTTACGTAACAATCGGTGTTATATTGAGATTCGCCTGTTCTTCGGAAGTCTTTTAAACAAATGAGATTTATATAAGAAGGAGGAAACAATGGGGTTTGAGACTCACTGTATGTCTTTTCCATGTACTGAACTCTTGTTATTCAACTATGCCGAGGTAAATTCAATTTTTGAATCTAGGGCACCTTTAAAGGTCCCGTTTTTCGTGTTTTTTTGAAGCTTTGATTGTGTTTATAGTGTGCAATATAACATGTGTTCATGTTTCGCGTGTAAAAAAACACAGTATTTTTCACATAATTTACTTATCTGTATACCGCTGTTTCCACTGTCATAAAAACGGGCTGATGACTTCCTTGTTCTATGAAGTCCCTCCTTCAGAAATACGTAACGAGTTCTGATTGTGCCAGCGGTTCCTGTGTTGTGATTCGACAGCAGCTTAGCGGAAAGGTCCCGGAAAGGTCACGCCTCTTACCATAACGTGGAGATGCACGCGCTCAGTGTTATTGTCTTTAATTTTACGATTTTACCCTATCAATTTGAGCCGGAATCAGACCCGGTGATTGGACTGCGGGATGAAAATAACAGCGTTTCGACGACATGGCGACAAACACACTCTACAAACGCAACTCTTGTGTATTCCTGTGGGTGGAGGTTAGTCAAAAAAACTGTTTTAGTGACGTCATTAAAGAAGGAAGTAGAGGGATGTAGTCCAAACTGGCCGTTCGATGTAGGCGACTTCTGTTAAATAAAATATCTCGCTTGGCATTGAACTTTGAGCCTTAAAATTTTACAGATTTTATTTATACTCTAACAACAACATTACACACTAACTAAAGATTGAAACATGGGATCACGAAGAACGGGACCTTTAAGGATAGGTGGTAGGGTTAGTGTTAGTAAGTTGACATGTACTTGCAAAGTTACTTATAGTCAGTAGAATGTATGTTGGGGAGCATCAATATAAAGTGTCAGCAGATATTACACAGACAGTCTACTAATACTCTAATGAGAGTCAGTTGACATGTAGATGCAAAGTTACTTATAGTATGTATAATATCTAAAGTGGACCATCGAAACATGTCTCAAGTTTGGTTCATCTATCTAAACACCAATGTACACGTTTTGTTTTGATGAGTCCGAACACTCTTTGTGAGCTCTAACCCAGCTGCCTTTGTGTGATTTAACACACAACCATTTGTCCTTCATTCCAGTAAATATTTGCATGTCTTTCTCTGACAGAAGGGCAGTGTGCTGTATAACTGCTCTGTCTTCTCAGATACTAGTTGACAGTAAAACCTAATGGAACGTATACAAACTGCATAATGGCACATGCACACAAAAACAATTGAGATGGAGACAAGCTGGCCAATGGAGTAGCAGAACAGAAGAATGGTGGTCCTGGTCAACAATGACCCTGCTGATTTCCGTCCAAGCATTTTTTTTTCCTAAGGAAATGAGTGATTGGGATCTCAGATTGGCGCTACTAAACAGCTGGTAATGTTTACACAGGAAATTGGATGGTGATTTTCACTTTCTGTTCCCGCTTGTGCCATATGGAGTGATGCATTATGATAATTCCAGAGATGAATCATAAGTCAATGCCTCTATGAATTTTATCAAGATGCTCACGCATAAAAATCCATTCTGTTATGATGCAGCCACGGATGTGGTTTCATGTTCATTAGTATCTCATATTAAAAACCTGTGAATCTTTATCTGAGTTAGACAATAAGTACACCCTGCGTCATGTCCAGTGCACATGGTCTTTAATGCTTTATCCGCTCATTTTCTACCACCATCTGTGCCTTATAGTCAATGGCAGCAGAGTGTGCAAAGATAAGATGTGAGATGTTTACAGGTTTTATTGAACCAAACTGGGAAATCTCATCTTGAAATGTGTCATGACTCGATATGTCACCACAGCAACGGATCATCGTCTACACAGCCTGACGGGTCAGAGAACATCACATGAACACAGGCCTGACAAAAACACCCAAGGTCAAAGCTCACTGCAGAGGCGTGACAGCATTGATAATTAAATCCACCCACGCTCTTTAATATACCAGAGCATCTTTTGTAGCAGTGAGCTGGATAGTGCTGTTAAACGCATCTCAGTTTTCTAGGCTGTCAAGGTTTTGTTAGTTGTGCCGTGATAGAATAGCGCTATTGAATCCGACAGACCTCAATAGATCAATGATGGAGGTACAAGAATAAAAAACCTTGTGAAATTCTCAGCAAGATGCCACAAAAGTTAAAACAACACTAAATGTTGCTAAGAGCCTAAAACCTCTAAGGTTGTGGTTCTCAACCTTTCTGAACAGAGGACCCCACTGTCAAAGACAACATTTGAAGGACCCCAATGATATTTCTGGTGCTTCTGCTTTAAAGAAAAAGCAGCTCATTTTCCAAAATTTTTATACAGAAACTATAGGAGTGGCCATAGAAAATAACTGAATTAAATAGTTAAATATTTATACAAATATTATAAATTATATCTATAATTGACAACATTTAATTAAATAATTAAATAAAATAATGGTTAAAAAGCAGGTTTCAATTCAATCAGGGTTTACATTTTAGAATTAATAAATCTACATCACTTTTCTTGTAATTTGTGATCACTTGTGATTTTTTTTTACTCACAAATAGCCATAGGGCCCTATGATTTCTGCGAGGCAGAAAACGCGGACGGAATCGCGGAATCCAGTCATAAAAACGGAAATTTAATTTATAATGCGGAATGTCACGGAATTTGTAACAATTTTTGAAGAATGAATTAAAAGCAGGTCAGAACACTTAAATCAAATCGCGATATATCACGATATGTCCGTGAATATTAAACCGTAAAAAGACTAGCCTAATTTAAATAAATCCTGCATGCCTTTGAAATGAATGACGTGGAAGCGTGGTTTCGTTTACTTCACACACACGCGCTGAAGCACGTGCGACGCTCGCAGGTGTTTTCATTCTCTGTTATGGAGTTATTTTACTGACAAAAGTCGAACGCACGAAATTAATCTCCAGAGTCGCTCTGAAAGTCACGTCATCAGCATTTAACTGCTTCGTTTGAGAAAACTATCGTCATAAACACAGAGAAACACAAAGCTCTCGGCAACCCGTCAAAATAAAAGTTCGATTTAACTTGACATAAACATATTAGTGTTGTACAGTAGAATTTAGATAAATTAATTTAATAATAAATTATTAAAACTATATTTTTAAGGAATAATCTCAGTTTTTTTTCCGCGTTTTAATTTTAACATTAAAGCTCTGTTGTGCAGCACATTTGACAAAAACGTTTAATTTCATGATTAAAAGATAAATTAAATGGCATTAATTTGATTGCCGGAAAATTTTAAAAATACGCAACAGAATTTCTGAAAAAACAAACCATTTCATAAAAATACAATTAATAAATTTTGTTGTTTTTAAGAATTCAATTAATTAGACATGCTTTTTGATTGTTAAAATGTAATTAAACCATTAAAACGGAATCCAGAAAAATGTAAATGGAAAAAACGGAATTTGGGAAAAAATAAAACAGATTTCATATAGGGCCCTATACTCATTAAAATATTTTAGAGCTTGACAATAACTGTTAGTAACTTGACACTAACAAATGTGTATTTGTAATAGAAATGTCCATGACTTTTTTAATTTTTTAAATATTTTACTCATTTCCATGACTTTTCCAGGTCTAGAAATCACACTAAAATTACACATGTATTCATTCTCCAAGAATGTGTGAACCCTGGTTTTAAAATAAAAATGAAAGGTGTTGAGGGAACTAATTAAAATAAGAAATATGACATCAGCTTATCTTGCATTTTACCTTTTTTAAAGTATATTTTGTCTTATTTTAAATAATTTTAAGCTGTCTTGAGGCCCCTAGTTGGCCCCGATGCCCTGGTTGAGATCCACAGGGCACACAGTCATAGTAACATACATATAAAGAAATAAATGGCACTTAAATAACTGTTTAAAATGATGTACAGTTACATGAGTTGAACATACTGATATTCATATCAGTAGCCAAATAAAAGCTGATTTATTCTACATGGGGCAGGTCCACTCACGGGGGCTGCCATGTTGAGATCACATGACCAGCTCACATTTTCTTAGTAACCTCCCTGTTATTAGGCATGAGGCTCATGGAAATTAATCATGTCTCTTTGTGAACAGCGCAATGGCATCACTTAAAACTTTTGTGTGATATTACAATCACGCCACTAGGTGTCAGCATAACTGCTATCTGTATCATCAGTAAAACTTAAACAAATATTTAATATAATTATCATTTTAAAAAATGAGTAAACCTTTAAATATTGGTTAAGTTTCACACCCCTTGTAAAAGTAGGGATGATTCTAGTATTTAGTCTCAGTTGTGAAATGAAAAAAGAAAACAGACTTGCATCTGTCATCATCAAAAAGTGAGAAGAATAGTATACAGTATATAACAATCATTTTTAAAGGTAATCAGTGGCTGGTAAGGAGAGTATTTATTGTGAAATAACCTAAAAGCATGGTTGCTGCCACTGTTGTCATTAAAAATAATAATCACAGAATCCAAGATTTTTCAGAGAGCTGAGATAAAAGACAGGGGACAGCTGAAGCCTCCCTAAACATGGCCAATCATTGGCCATGTTTGAAAGAGATGTGTTATAATGAGAATGTAAAAAGAGGCTCTGAATTGCTATCATTACAATCAGTATAATTAGAATCCTGCTTTAGCAGGTCCAGCTGGCACAGATGAAGCTATCAGATGTCACTACACATGGCTAAATCTCAAATAATCCTGAATTATGATGAGCTCTCATGGCCATTATATGCTATGAAGAGCTATTTGACTGTTCAGTGACTATCTACATTTTTGCAAAGCTCCAAAACGTGCCTTATAAATATAATTTACTGCAGTTTCCAGCTGAAATGAACACTATAGTGGCAGTAAAACCATTTTAATTCCCTTTCACACTGATAATTGATTAATAAACACTTTTTTTTTTTGCGCAGTTAGTTAGTTGCACAACAGGTTATGACCGCAAAACATTTTTACCATAGTGCATGATTTGTAAACGAATACATTTTGACATTTGCAATACATTACCAGCTCCATATGAATGGCTTTTCTAACATAGTAAACTTGCTCAGTAGCTCACCTGGTACAGCACTGCACTTGTCCTGTGAAACACAAGTCAAATATTTGCAAAAGCAAACTAAAATGTCATAGTTGCTTCAGCAATTGTGTTTTTATCTCTTGTTAACACTAAAAGTTTGGCTTATTGTGTATTTATTATATTTTCGGTGTATTTATTGTAGGTGGTACCTTATGAAGCTTTTAGCGCCACTCACTGGACGTTTCATTTCCAAACTGCGTGTTAAAACTTTGCCAGATTCACGTTCACCCGTTTCGAATGCACCTAAACATGCTTTTAGCACCACTCGCAGGACATTTCACTTTTACATGTGTCGCCACAGGCACAAGTCTGAGGTGGAAGGTTCAGCCAGAAATTAAAATTCTGTCATCATTTACACACCTCCATATCGTTCAATAAAGCAATAAGCCCCAAGAAGCCTGGGTTTACAGTGAATTAGTAACAGCTAAGGGGCGTTGTTAGGCATGAGTCATGAGACAGAGAGGAGTGCCTAAAACTCCCTTAGCTGTTATAAATTCACCATAAACCATGGCTTCACGGGGCTTATTGCTTTTATAAAACAGTTACCACACAATACAAGTAAAGTGAAGTGAACCACACAATGAAGTAAAATCATTAAAAGCCTTCCTTCCGCTGGAAAAAATAGTCCCTCACCATGAACAGCAACAGAAGTTACATTTATTACGCCACTAGATGGTGGCAAAGATTGTCTTTGAGTGAGTCACTCAGAAAGAAACCAAACAGTATTTATATCATTTTTTACCTCTAATACACCACTATGTCCAACTGCCTTGAGCATCCGGTGTGTGAGGTCTGAAAACGCGCTCTGATGCTCTGTATTAGAGGTAAAAAATGATATAAATACTGTTCGGTTTCTCGCACAAACCGATCGTTTCGTGTCTTAGGACATCAATGTGTCGTCACGAGCCGCAGGGTTTAATTTGGATTTGTCTGTGCATGGTTTTTTTTTACTCTTATAGATTTTGTCATTGACATGCATTATACGACTGACAGACGGCAACGGTTGGAGTTAAAAATCATCATTTGTTTTCTACTGAAGAAACAAAGTCACCTACATCTTGGATGCCCTGGGGGTAAGCAGATAAACATCACATTTTCTTTTTTGGGTGAACTATCCCTTTAAATGTTAAAAGGACAAGATTGCAGCGGACATTCAAATTTTTTTTACTCAAATCAGATTTTTTATTATGGGACTGATCTGATGGAAAATGCAGGTAATACACTTGGTCATTCGATATCTCTCACAATACTCTTCTACATAATGAACAAAACATATGTTTACGTTGCTAACTGCTAATTTTACAATGGCTTCGAACGTGGCTCAACCAATCAGAATCAAGGGCCGGAACTATCCGTTTTTAAAATGATCGTTTAAGTTCCATAGAAGAAAGTAAGTCATACAAGTTTGGAACAACATGAGGGTGAGTAAATGATGACAGAATTTACATT
This sequence comes from Megalobrama amblycephala, assembly GCF_018812025.1. NCBI lineage: Eukaryota > Metazoa > Chordata > Actinopteri > Cypriniformes > Xenocyprididae > Megalobrama > Megalobrama amblycephala. Next base: position 54,532,389 of record NC_063046.1, read on the forward strand.
TGTGGGTGGGCTGTTACTCAAAATGTAATGTAACTTACCCTCCTCTGGAATGATTTTTCTTTTCAGCTGATGCCACCAAAACTGACCCCTCTCCTCCAGCCACCTGTCATACAGATACTACAAAATCGACTCCCGCTCTAAATTTTTTTCTTGTCGTTTTAAACGTTTTAATACAAATTATAGAAGTAAAGTGGGTTATGAATGCTGTTCTAGCAGAATCTGATCAATTCTCAACAATAAATGAGCTTCATTTCCTTCACTGTTCTTGCTGATTAGGCGGTGACAGCCTTCGAGTGTTTCTATTTGATGCGCTGCAGCCCCTCCAAATGGCAAAAGGGCTTCCACGTGATCTAAAATAGTCTCCTACACTCATCCTAATTGCATCACCATGACAACAAACAGCTACAAAGTCACTGCCCGGCTAGCAGCTGAACCACAGTCAGTTCTACATTAGCAGCACTAGGTGTCGCTGTAGCTTCCTATACTTGTCCAATACTGTCACTAGTTTTGCCATAAAGAAGCTGGTTTAATTTTCAGCATTTTTTTTTTTTTTTTTTTTTTTTTTGGCAATGCATGTGACATTGGTGTTAAATAGATTATTTTTAAATCACTTATCTTGTGTCTGAATATGCATACTTGCCAACTAGCAGTACTCCAAATGTCCAAATACAGTATTTATTTAAAAAACACTTGACAACCTGCAGCTTCCACTGAATATATACCTAATAATCACTTTTGGTGATTTAGTTGACCAATGAAATCGGCTGCAGGGAGGAAGGTTTGCTCTTAACTGGTTTGGGGGAAAAATAGGCTCATCAAAGACATTAATTACTCAATATACAATTTTGGCATATGATTATTCTTATTTTAACCCTCATTTAAATCAATATCACGTAATATTATTGTGGTAAACCCAAACACAACCTCTCCATGCATCTGAACAGAGCAGAGGTGCAAAACGATCTTTATTGACTGATGCAGATTTATCTTTTAAGCTCAGTGTCTGCTAAAGTGGTCAGCATTACGTCTGATCCTTCAAGGATGCTGGAAGCTGATTTGATATGACCACCATAATAGGATTTAGGTGAGACTTTATCCTCTTCATTTTTCTCCATTACAGAATGCAGAAAAATAGCAGTTTATTCCTTTTTACACAAACAGTGATTACAAAGGCAGATTATTGATTAATAAAGACTTTTTTACAGGATTCAAAACAAAACATTTTTACCATTGTGCATGATTTGTAAGCTAATACATTTTGAAGTTTGCATCACATAAACAGCTCCATATATATGGCTTTTCTGACATAGTAAACTTGCTCAGAAGTTCACCTGGTACAGCATTGCACCATTTTCTTCATTAGAAAACTTAAGGGCTGAATTGATCTCATCTGCTGCAACTCAATGATGGTGCTGCAGCAGCTCTACAGAAGTTGCTGATCCAGCACTGAGGTTCACAGCTGATGTTCCCACATCCCAAATAAAGAAAGTTCACTCAATGCTGCAGCTTTTATGTGGGCTGTTTACCATAGCCTTCGGGGGCATGTATGGAATTTTTTTTTCATATTAGTCAAATATATGGTAAATAGACTTTCAAAGGATTTCACACATTTTTGATGCAAATGACCCTTAAATATGATTATCCCAATGCAATACAGCATTATATTTTCAATGCTAAAGATCCATTTATACTATAATAAAAATTGTGATTTTATAAAGATAAGTTGTTTGCTTGAAGTGCAAATAGTGTTAAATGCTATTTTAACTATGTGCAAATAGTGATAGATGCATTTACACTAAATGTAAATAGTAGTTAGATTCTATTTGTACTAAGTGTAAATAGAAAACTATTAACCTGCCACACATTTCACAACTCAACAGAGCTATTTTGAATATTTGATGTGTGTAAGTCTTAATATATTTCATACAATAGGCTATATATTATATTTCATCATTTATAATTTTTAGTCATAAATCAATGTTCTTGGTCACCCTTTATATCTGTCAGTGTTCCTGAAAAGTAACAGTTTTGGACATACAAGGTTTCTGTCCGACAGTGACGTTAAATAATAAAGTATATACTCGATCAACGGTTTGTGCATCTGAAAATATTCTTGTGCTTTTGATTTTCTTTATCCAGAGTGTTAGTATGGGTTGTCCATACTAAAATGGCTGAAATGCTGCATACAGAACAGGATGAGGAAGATGAGGCAATTCTTAATCCCGATTCGGAGAAATATCTGATGCTGATGACCTAAACTATGAGCCACAGGATCAATCTGACGTTGTAGGTGTAAATCCATCTCCACTGATGTGTCCCATGAAGAAGAAACTTAGACACAGTCCAATAAATTGAGTAAAAAGGGGTCTTACTGGAGCAAGCATCCCCCCACTCAGGGTAGAACAATTTCTTGCGATGAAATAATAACTCAGTCAGGTCACTTTAGACCAATGCTGTGTATGTCCAAAACTGTTTCTTTTCAGGAACACTGACAGACGTAAAGGGTGACCAAGAGCATTGATTTATGGCTTAAAAATGTAGATACAAGGTTTCCACTCGACAGCAACGATATATACCATATTGTATGTAATATAAACAGAAAATCAACTTTTATTTTGATGCCCTAGCTAACATTAGCTAGCTAGAATAGAATATGTCAAGAGCAAGCAAGCTAGTATTGGAAATGTTTCTCTTTCTCTATAGTAATTGATTTCAAGGTCAAGGTAACCTTGACTTAACGTTCAAATATTATGTCCAGTTATAACAAATATTTTCTATGGTTAAAAAAAAAAAAAAAAAATATATATATATATATATATGACATCAAATATACAAAAGCAGCCATGTTGAGTGGCAGGTGAATAGTTTTCTGCAGTAAATATTTTCCTACTTGCAAAAATTTGCAAATATCAGAGGTTTCTATATGGGTCATTTTTGACCCGTGTGTGCAGTGTGCAAAATAGATGCAAAAATACAAAAACTGTCAGTTTATAAAGTAAGAAAAGAAAAATAATGATTTGTAGAAATCAAGAGCAAAATATTTAATGAATACCTGGAATAATAAATGATAAAATATATTTCTTTCAAAGATTCAGCAAAGAATCACTCAGCCATGATTGAAATATAGGGAATGAATACGGGTCATTTTAGACCCACGTTATGCATTAGAAGGGTAGTGATGCAAAAATGATTTCTATTCAAAAAGTAAGAAAAAAAAAATGAATTTGTGATGATCAAAAACATGTTCATGGAGGAATACTGAATGATGAACTTAATTTCTTGCAAAGATATAGAAGATAAAATCTCAGTCATTTTAGACCCATGTTATGCATCAAAGGGTTAAGTCAATCATACAACCAATACAAACAGTGATGCTTTAGACAGTAAATAGGCTTTGACGCTTTATTTTACAACAATTAAAGTCTTAACATTTCTCAAACACTTTTATAAATCATAAAACATTATTTACACATCAAAATCTTTTAAACATTTGTAATTAATCATTATTTCTGGCTGTATAACACTGCCAGGTCATTAACAGCTCTTCATATGCACCCTCCACCACAGGATGTATTTTTTTCCCCATTGAAATGAATCATTCTGTAACAAGTGCTTACGCTAAAACAAACTTAAAATCCAGATTTACAGTGTGCCATTACAACGCAATCCAAAAAAATGCATGAAGCTTCACCCTTGGAGCACTTCAATTCAGCATTCGCTCCAGTCCATTTATTTACAGTTCGGCAATGCTGCCCGTACAATGTTCCTCTATGTCTGACTTGGACCAAAAAGACTTAGTTGAACATAAAAATTGTTTGCTTCAGAGATGCAATGGAAATGCCATGAAACAGAAAAGGTTAAAGCCAAAAGGCATTTTTGATCTGACCTTTATATTACGTACCTGGCTAATTACTTCCCCTTCTGCATAAACTGCATAACTGAGATTTAAAGGTTAAACTTCCATAGCTGCTTGATATTGGGTTTATGAATAGATAAGGAAACGTGTGCAGATGTTTCAAAGGCTCTTGTGCGTTTAACCTGAAATGGCAATCAACAATGCAAAACCATTTCAGTTAAGAAACAAGACTTCAGTGAGGTCTGAGGGAATATGAGAAGGTGCCATCAAGAAGTAAAAAGGCACAAATAGCCATTAAACTAAAAGAGCATGAAGCTATGGAAATATGAGCGTCGCTAACTTGTGATTAAAAAGATACTTACTGGAGGAACCTCTGTCTGAGCCGGTTAATAACATGTCAGGTACACTCATGTTGTCTCAATTTGACCAGAGCTTTTAAAACTTCATCAGATCACAAGAATAAAAGGATTCTCAAGCTGGCTCTGGTTCACGTATGTTGGTTTGAGGTGGCATGAGCGTCAGCAGAGTGCAGTTGGACGACACGCTAGAAAACCGCTCGTGGAGCAAGTTGTTACTGTTCCATCCAGGAACCACAGAGGATTCTACAGAGTTGATGCAACTGGAGTCACTGTCAGAACCTGGACAATGTCCTAGACATAGTTTCTGAAGAACCAGATGGAATTTCCTTCTAAAGCTATGGTTGATCCAGAAGTAGAAGATACAATTGAGGAAGCCGTTGGAGGTTGGTAACCACACAGCAATGAACTCGATCCATTCGGGGACGCCACTGCCTGAAATCGCTGTGAACATGGGAAAATGCTTTAGAAATTATTCTCTCTTTAATATACTAGCATCATGGGCACTATATGACATTTACAAAGCAGTATCTAATTCAGACAGTCGGTGTAAGAAAGGATTGACTTCAAGGTTAGATTAAAGTAGACAGTTTAATCATTTACTCAATCTCTCGTCATTGCAAACCTACAGGCGTGTAATTGTACATTACTAAAAGTCATCATGAAATGGAATGAGTGGAAATTCAACCCATTTTTCTAAATGTTCTTATTGTGAACAATTAATCCATGCATAACCACACCCCTTTCATACAATCAATCACAAGCTTGCATTCAGATCATCTTCCATCCAATCAAAAAGTCCCCACCCCTTTTTTGATTTTCTGTTTCATTCAGAGGCTGTTTACACAACACAATTTTTAAACTAAAAATGGATTTTGAATGCGTTTTGGGCGTTCACTTACACAAAAAGAGCGTTTTGGTGGCCTGAAAGTGCAAGTTTTTGAAAACAATACCGTTATTGTCTCTGTGTAAACTACAAAAACGCAAATTTGTGCAAACAGTGACGTCATGCACACGTTTTATGTGTTCAGTCTAAAGGCGCTTAATGTTTCTTTACAAAGTGACGTCGCCAACTACTGGCCTGGCATCCATAATACAGCGTTTTCAGTCGTATTCACGGATCTGTGTGAACGGGGATCATTTTTTGACAGTGTTGTTGTCTATACGCGAAAAACACAAAGGAGAAACTCTTCCATTTTTAGTACATAGTTGCCGTGTAAACATACCCTCAGATGTTCATTACAATACAGAAAACATTTGTCACTACTTCTCTTATGTTGCAGAATTGTTCTTTATTTGACTGGTCTATTTCTAAACCCAAGTAAAAATACTTTAAATACTTCAGTACAATTAAATATGGAAATTTCATTCAAGTATGTTTTTGGCTACTTCAGCTTTTAACCGAGTAAAACTGGCACACTGTCTACAGTATATATTTGGTTTAATACAGTCTCTTTGTATTTACAACCCTACAGTTTAGCAGAATGCTCGAGCTGCTCTATTCCACACAACCAAAGTAGACAGTAAGCCAAGGGCTGTCAACAAGTGCCATAAAAGTGGGCAATTTAAACACTACACTATGTAGGAGGGCTTCGGTCTCCTTGTCTTGTCTTTCATCTCAGCTCTCCTAAATCTCTGTGATTATCTCTTCATGTTTGCTGAAAACAGCAGCTGCAGTAAGCGAAGGTCATTGGACTTGAAGTTCTTCCCTTATCAGTTTAACGTTTATTTATTTTATATATTTCCCTCTGTAGTCAGTGATGGACCAGCAATAGGGACCATAGTCATAAATACATTTAAACAAATTTACTAAGCATGGCAACACTTTACAATAAGGTTATATTTATAGTTTGTTAACATGAACTAACAATAAAATGCATCTAAAGCATTTATTAATTTTAATGTTAATTTTAACATTTACTAATACTTTATTTAAATATCTGTTAATATTATTTAATGGCCCTGAGCTAACGAACTAAAATGAAAAACGTTTTTTTTAAGTAACAAAACAAAGATTAATAAAAGATTAATAAAAACTAACATATTGCTCATTGTTAGTTAACTAGTGGGACCTTACTGTAAAGTAAACTAAACAAAATACTAAATACACCACTGCAAAATATTAGCTGTCATAAGTTTAAAATAATGCCAATCCTCTATTTATGCATTTATTTATTAATGAAATTTCCTCAACACACTGCCTTTAATAAAATGCAGAATAATAGGAGTTAAAAAATTTGTAAAAAAAACCCCATGTTTTATTTGAGCTTTACTTAAAGGTGCTAAAGAGGATGTTTTGTTTTATACATTTTTACAATATTACTTGAAACTGTCTTCACTAACTGATAAAAGACTATTTATTAGGTGCACTGAAAGGAATAATATTAATATATATCATCTGTGCACGAGGTAGGGCCTTAAAAACATCAGCCAATCGTTTACGCGATCATCGCGTAAACGATTGGCCCTCTGGCTTGTCAATCACTGCCGTGACGTTCCTTGTGAGAGACGTGCGCGGCTGCGCGCTCCAGTAACTTTCCACACTCTACAGGCGCTGCATGCAATGTTTCTGTCAGGAGACAGGAGTAACAACTGCAGATTATGAGTTACATGCGGTGAGTCCGACATAATGAATCCACTAACACGACACAGCGAATGCCGGTGGTAAACACTCGTGTTCCAATACTCGTGTACAAGTTTTGGGAGGCGTTCCCTTGAAATTCTTACGCATGCGCTCATTTCAAAAACTCAGTAACAGTCTTTGGTTTCTCAGTCGAGGAAAAGATGCTCTTTAGCGCCTTTAAAGGGGTTAATTCACCCAAAAACATAATCATTTACTCAACCTCACGCCGTTCCAAACCCGCAAGATTTTCGTTCATCTTCAGAACACAAACGAAGATCTTTTTGATGAAATCTGAGAGATTTCCATTGACGGTCTACGTATCTACCACTTTGAAGCTTCAAAATGTTCATAAAGAGATTGTAAAACTAATCCATATGAATTGAGCAAATTAGCAGTTTAGTTTTATATGATGAAAAGATTTTATTTAGGCTTTTCTTCACATATAACATGCAGATATGCTAAACGGAAAATCAAGCATGTTTGCTTGACGTGCGAGAACCAATGAGCAGGGACGTGCACAGGGGGGTTGCTCAGGTTGCCCGGGCAACTGCCCATATGCCCTTCTCGACTCACGTTGCCCTTCCGAGGTGGAAAAAAATTAATTAAAAAATCGTACAATGGATGCAGAATTTCACTTAGGCCTAGATTAAAAAAAAAAAAAAAGCCTCATTCACTTCCATATTCGGGCACCCGTCCGAAAGTGAAAGTCAGTAGGGGAAGGGCAAACTCTGTTTACGTGGCTGCAGCGCTGCACGCGACCGGCACCTGAGCTGAGCCTGCATGAGCGGCACTAGAAGGAGATTGTCGCGGTTGTCGGGTGAGACGACTTAACGTTGTCGGAAAGGTGAGTAAGGTTATAATCGTTAACGAAAACGAACGAAAAAATGAAAACTAGGTGGGAAAAAACATCGTCGTTAACTGAAATAAAAATAAAAACGAGGCATTACAAAAAAACGATAACTAACCAAAACTGTAATGTGTGTTTGGCAAAACTAAAATAAAATAATAGATTAAATGTCCTTAGTTTTCGTCTTTGTCAGTGTCTTTCATAGAGCAAACGTTCAGCTGCATTTCATTTCCCTGCGTCTCTCACTCACGCGTCTCTCTCACATACTCGCGCGCGCACAGCCCCTCCCCTCCGTGTACACCGCGCCTCCATGAGAACGAGTGTTGGAAGCAAGTTCGCGAAAGGTTGGTATCTCGTGAAAACCTTTACACAATCACACATTAAAAAGTGGTATAAAAATATTTTTAATTCTGAATATAATTTTGTCAGTGTGTTAATGTCGACCCGAGAAGCGATTGCTACTTTAGAAAGTTAACTAGACGCAAGTTTGAGGTAAAATGCACTTGGGTTGGCGATGTCAAAACATTATTTAAGCTGTGATTCAAGTAAGAAATAATTGACGACGGGCCGTTGAATTATTAGAAAAATAATGCACACCTGAGGCGGTGATTCGGTCACGACTCGAAGCGGAGTCAATAATTCCGGTTATACCACGGTTATTCTCAGTTCTCAGTCCTTCATATAGCCCGTGACCCGTTTTTTTTTTTTTTTGAGGGGCAGTTGCTCTGACCTTTTTTAGGTCAGAGCAACTGCCCCTCAAAATTCCTGTGCACGTCCCTGCCAATGAGGTTCATTCTCGTGTGTGACGCAGCAACCAATAAGGTTTGTTCATCAAGCATGTCAGGTTGAGCATCTGTTTAATGTTTAGGGGAGAGTGGGGCACAACCTAATGCTTTTTGACTCTCTCAGTTTTAGTAAATCTGCTTAGGGTTCAGAGAATTTGTTTTGTTCCACATTAATTTCACACGTGTCTGGTACAAATATGTGGCTTTGTTTCATTAATACAGTGTATACTTTATTTACCCTGAAAGAATGGAAGTGAAATGTGACAACATGCCCCATAGGTTGGGCACATTGTAACATGTGATGGGGTAACCATATGACAACTAAAAATTTTATCTGATTTAATTAAAAAAAATAAGCATGACAAACTAAATATTTTGTCAGTAAAAGACAATCATTTTTTTCATATAAAATAATAGCATTTTTTTAAGAAATTCAGCCGCCAAGCGAACGCACAGAGTAATGCTATAACAATTTTCAACACACTCAAATGTATCTAATATGATAAACAGAGCTGCGTTACCCTCATACTCATGACCGGAAAAGCAGCGCCGGCGACTGTGTCATAATAAAAGTTCCGCTTCTCTCAGCGTATGTTGCGCAATCGCTCCAGCAGCCTCGTTCAGCTCCCACAACACTCGGTCCTGCTCTGCTTCATACTACAATGACGTTAATGAGGTGAAGACCACATGTCCTCCACTCACAGCTCTCACCCCAGGTGAAGAAAAAAAAAAAAAAAAAAAAAAAAAGTACATTTCTATAATATACTTAAAGTGCTCTATTTTCGTGCACTAATTTTGTAATATACTAAAAAATTCTCCTTTAGTACTTCTTAAGATCATCTTAAGAACATCTAAGTGTACTCAACTGTGCTAATTTGAGACAGCATGAAATATGAACTTAAATGTGCTTTTAATATACTAACTCTGTATTTAAAAAATGTATTTAGATACCACTTGTAGTACATTTGAAGCCATAGTGTACTATAAGTGGTAACTAAATATATATTTTTAAATACAGAGATAGTATATTAAAAGCACATTTAAGTTCATACTGTATTTCATGCTGTCTCAAAATAGCACAGTTGAGTACACTTAGATGTTCTTAAGATGATCTTAAGAAGTACTAAAGGAGAATTTTCAGTATATTAAATACAAAAATTAGTGCAGAAAAATAGAACACTTTAAGTACATTATAGAAGTGTACTTTTTTTTTTCACCTGGGACAGAACACGAGACAAATTCGAGCCAGTACAAATGCTGAACATTTCTTTAAAAATAATATTTTCTGGATGTTCAGGTTCTTCCTCTCAGTCTTTATTCACCTTTTTTCCATGGTGTCAACAGAAATTCATTAAAGTTGATTATGACAGTTGTATCATAACTGTATAGAATAGTATAGTTCTAATAGCGGGGAACATTGTAACGCAGTGTTACAACGAACCCTATCTGCGCAAATGGAATTTAAACCTGGTTAGTGTCTTCTGCTAGTTAGTGAAGCATTAAAGAACTACCCAAACTGCTAAACAACAGATTGGAGATTAAAATAATATCAGATTTGTCTAATTTAAACAAAAATCTAGATGAAAAATTAGCTTAAAGGGGCAATATGTAATATTTTTGCAGTAAAATATCCAAAAACCACTAGGCCAGTGGTATATATTTTGTTCACTTGAGTACTTACAATATCCCAAATGTTTCCAACTATTTGTAAATCGTGAGAAAATTGCAATTTTAACCAAGGCTCCGGGGACGTGTGAGGAGTCGCCTGTCAATTGCGTCATACCCGCGTTATACCCTCTGTTTCCGGTTTTATTTTGTAGAAACCATGGAAACACCAAAGACGCTTTAATATTTACATGTTTTAAAAGGCAAGGGAACAACCGTTTTGATATATTTATGGACAGAAAACTAATTGTTGTTATATAGCTCAACACGTTTAGTCTTATTGTTTAAATCTAATTTTCTTGATTTTTTGCGAGTACCATGCTTTACCATGCCTCAGAGAAAAACACTATTTTGTGAAGTAGCTAACATAGCATAATCAGATGCAGCTTTATTTTTTAGTAACAGTAATACTGCAATTTCTCCATTATACAATAAGTTTTAAAATGAATTGCATGCCATTTATCAACACAAACCATCCAGCATTTAATATGATATTGTAAAATCAATCTAGCTTACCGCAGTGTGCAACAAGTGTCTCGCGTGTAAACGTTATAACATCATTTTCAACACACTCAAATGTATCCACTATGATAAACAGAGCTGCGTTACCTCATACTCATGACCGGTAAAGCGGTAGCGGTGCCAGCGACTGTGGCATAATAAAAGTTCTGCTGCTTGTGAGGCGTGTGTTGCGCAATCGCTCCAGTGGCCTCGTTCAGCTCCACAACACTCGGTCCTGCTCTGCTTCATACTACAGTAACATTAATAATCACATCCATGAACACGATTTCTTCCAAGTCCTATCCTTTATCATTTTGCACCATCCGTTGAGATGGAGACCACATGTCCCAAGATTCCGCGCTCAAACGTGGCGTCATCAAGCTATGTTTTGAATAGGCCTCTAGCGACCTCTAGCGGACATAAATCTTACATACTGCACCTTTAAGTAAGAAATTTACTTATGCTATTGTTGTTAATTAAATGTTCAGTGATATCTTACAAAGATTTCTGAATTTTGCCTCAGTTTTTTTCTCTATTGTCAATATGGCAACTAGTAAATGCTAAGTTTCTTCAAGCTAGCGTGTATGGAAGTATTTAAACCATATTTGCTACAACTAACCCTGTGTTAGTTTGTCCCCCGTGCTCCCCTATAGCTGAATAAAAGCCTAAATTCAATCTCTGTTCATCATATAAAGTGATCGTGTCTCTTCATAAAATTTGGACTAAACCACTCAATTCATATGGATTAGTTTTACAGTTTCTTCATGAACATTTTGTAGCGACAAAGTGGTAGTTGCGTAGACTGTCAATGGAGGAACAGAAATCTCTCAGATTTCATTTTAAAAAATAACTTCATTTGTGTTCTAAAGATGAACTAAAGTCTTACGGGTTTGGAACGACATGACGGTTAATAATTGATGACAATTTTAATTTTTGGGTGAACTATCCCTTTAAGTGGCTGCAAGAGTATTTAAGAAAAAAAACAAAATTAAATTAACTACTTTTATGGTGCTTTACAACTTTTGATGAATGTTTACTACCATTCTATGTAAAATAAAAAAAGAGCAGCTTTTAATATTATGCTAAACATCTGCTTTTGTATTTGGAACAACACAAAATGATTATCAATCAAGATCTCACCATTGTAAAGCATGATGACCACGCAGGGCGTCCAGCAGGTGTAGTAAACGGTCATGACTGGTACTAGAACACGTAAGGCGACTTTAGGTCTGTATCCTCCACCCCAGCTGTGTCTTCTCAACTTTAAACTCTGTCTCTTGGCGGCTATCCACAGTCTGAGATTACAGAAGGTCATGATGGCCGAGCACGGGAAGAAGATGAAGCACGTCAACGTGAGGGAGTAAGTGACGTTGCTGGAGTACAGGGGGTTGCACACGAGCGATGCTCTGGAGAAGTGCACTTCAATGATGCCCGCTGGGAACGAGATGGGAACGAGAAGGAGGGGAGGGAAAATCCACGGCGAACGAGATCAAAAGCAGCGCTCTTCTCCGGGTCAACACGGTGGAGTATTTCAGAGGGTAAAACACTGCGATGTATCTTTCCAGACTTATGGTTGCAAGCGTGTACATGCAGGTGGAATAAATAGTTGCGTTGAAAAATGCTACGACGTGACAGAAGGGGTCCGGGCCCTCGTTATATTCCTTCGTGAAACTCACGCACAGATTTAGCGGCATGATAAGCAGCCCAAACGCAGAGTCTGCGCCCGTTAACGATAACAGAAAGTACCGAGAGTTTCTCGACCACCCCGATACAGCTGAAGCTATGACCATGACCACAGCAATGTTTCCCAAAGTTATCATCACTCCCAAAACAGATATAATTCCAATTTTAATGGGGCGGTGAGCCTCCAGTGTCCTCTGTAGATCCGTGACATTCAAGTCCTCATCAGTTGAGGGGATGGAGACGTTGGTTATGCCGGACATCATGGCGCATTACTATCAGTGACCCATGGCGGCTTGAAAATCCTTATTTTTCAAACGTTACAAACAGGTTTAACAAAGATCAACTGTACGCAAACAAAATCTGCATGGCAGACGCTCCAGGAAAGATGAACACCTGTAGCAATTCAAGCTCAGTCACGTGATGCCACCCTGTTGTTAATTATCACATCGTTACAGGTGGCCCACAGCCACTCGGTCCTGTTTTAAAGACTTTTTAGCTTGTTTTTATTCACTGGAGGACACTTTGTGAAACTTTTGGGGCAATGGCACAAATTGTTTTACTTTGAATATTTAAATCTATCTCTTGAGTAATTTGCGATCATGTGGTCACAACAAAACTTTATTTCCAGAGATGAAACGTGATGGTCATGCAGATAGATGTAGTAAAGCAACAAAAATTAATTAAAACTTTCGTAAATGCATAAATTAAAGCTTTTTATAAGCATTTTAACCCAACAACAATTTCATGATCTGTCTTTATTTATAATGCATAAATATAACCTTTTATGTCAAATATTAAGGAGAATGACTCTGACCCTATAGACCACTTTGGAGCAGACAGACGTCACAACTACGTCACTTGCAGCTGCGCGCGCATACTGGTTGCAGAAAAATAGCGGTAGCAATTGAAGGAAAATGTGCAAAATCCACAGAATAAGAGAAAAATGTTTTGTTGTGCCTCTGGATGTTGGAATCGGAATGCAAAAAATATAGTCTTCATTTTTAAAGAAAACCATCGTTGAAAACGTCCTTTGAAGCTAAACGGAGACGTTTCACAGACTGGACTGACAACACCTGCAAGGATTAGTCTACTATTAAAGCAGGAATTTGATGTAAACAGTAAGTCTACATAATATTTACATATGCAGTTCAGAGGACATACATACATAGCAGTTACAGCATGAAATAATTAACATAGATAACTTTTAAACATAATTTTTTATTTCACAATTCTGACTTTTTTTTTCTTGCATTTGCGTGTTTATTACTCCCAGTTCGGACTTTATAACTCGCATTGTGAGTCACAATTCTGAGGGGGAAAAAGTCAGAATTGCGGGATAAATTGCAATTCAGAAAAGACAGAATAACGAGTATCTCACAATTCTGTTTTTCTTTGTAAGAAATGTGAGATGTAAACTCAGATTTGCGAGAAATAAAAGTCAGAATTGTGAGATAAAAACTCGAAATTAACTTTTTTTATTCTTTTATTTCGTGGCTTCCATAGACTTTTACTGCTCAACTGTCATTTTCTGCAACCAGCTAGGCTCCGCCCACAAAAAACGTCATCGCTGTTTGCAAACACCAAATTGGTCTATAGTTCCTAAGAACACATTTAACATTATATAGTAGGCATTAAAGGATTAGTTCACTTTCAAATAAAATTTTCCTGATAATTTACTTACCCCCATGTCATCCAAGATGTTCATGTCTTTCTTTCTTCAGTCGAAAAGAAAGGTTTTTGATGAAACATTCCAGGATTATTCTCCTTATAGTGGACTTCAATGGCCTCCAGACGGTTGTAGGTCAAAATTACAGTTTCAGTGCAGCTTCAGAGGGCTTTAAACGATACCAGAGAAAGAATAAGGGTCTTATCTAGTGAAACGATCGGTCATTTAAAAAAAAAAAATGTATATGCTTTATATAAACAAATGATCGCCTTCCAAGTGGTTCCGCCAAAACTGCACTTTCGTATTCTTCAAAAAGCTTATGCTGTATGTCCTACGCCTTCCCCTATTCTACTTACGGAAAAAATGGAACTGGTGCCACGTTCGTTCCGTAAGTAGAATAGGGAAGGCGTAGGACATACAGCATAAGCTTTTTGAAGAATACGAAAGTTCAGTTTTGGCGGAAGCCACTTGGAAGGCGATCATTTGTTTATATAAAGCATATTGTGACGAGCAGGGCGGGCGAGAGCCGTGAGGGAACGGAGCGAGGCCGGTGACGCGAGTGATAATGAGCGTCACCTGCGAGGCGTGCCGGCCTCGAGTCTCTCACGGAGGAGCTCCGGAGGCATAAAAGGAGGAGCGACATCAGCGAAGGACGAGAGAGGACCAGGCCTGGACTTTACGTTATGTTTTATTATGTTTGTGTGGCCGGCAGACGTCCGCGAGGGTCTGCCGGCATTACTTTCGTTTTGTTTGTTTATTTTGAGATTAAAGTTTTGTTCAATGTTCGCCGGTTCCCGCCTCCTTCCTCCCGGGTTTCGGCACCAATGTAACGAAGTTCGTCAATACGGGAAGAAGGAGGCGGGAACCGGCGAACATTCAACAAAACTTTAATTAGAAATAAACAAAGAACAAAACGAAAGTAATGCCGGCAGACCCTCGCGGACGTCTGCCGGCCACACAAACATAATAAAACATAACATAAAGTCCAGGCCTGGTCCTCTCTCGTCCTTCACTGTAGTCGCTCCTCCTTTTATGCTCCCGGAGCTCCTCCGTGAGGGACTCAAGGCCGGTGCGCCTCCCAGGTGAAGCTCATTAACACTCGCGCCACCGGCCTCGCGCCGTTCCCTCACGGCTCTCGCCCGCCCTGGTCGCCACACATATACATATACATTTTTTTTGAAAATGACAGATCGTTTCGCTAGATAAGACCCTTATTCCTCTTTGAAGCTGCACTGAAACTGTAATTTTGACCTTCAACCATTTGGATGCCAGTGAAGTCCAATATAAGGAGAATAATCCTGGAATGTTTATCCAAAACCTTAATTTCTTTTCGACTGAAGAAGGACATGGGCATCTTGGATGACATGGGGGTGAGTAAATTATCAGGAAAATTTTATTTGAAAGTGAACTAATCCTTAGTTCACCCAAAAATGAAATGTTATTAATTACTCACTCTCATGTCGTTCCACTCCCGTAAGACCTTCGTTCATCAAATTAAGATATTTTTGATTAAATCCGAGAGGTATATGACTCGTTCATAGACAGCAATATTATCAACATTTTCAAGGTCCAGAAAGGTGCTAAAGACATCATTAAAATAGTCGACGTGACTGCAGTGGTTCAACCTTAATGTTATGAAGCGACGAGAATACTCGCAAAAACAAAACAAGAAAACGATTTTAAAAAATGTTGGGGCAATTGCACAAATAAGCCTCCTTGTTTTATTTTATGTATTTAAATAATTGAATATTTAAGCCTATCTCTTGAGTAATTTGCGATCATGTGGTCACAACAAAACTTTATTTCCACAAGATGAAAGGTGATGGTCATGCAGATAGATGTAGTAAGCAACAAAAATTAATTAAAACGTTTGTAAGCTTCTAAATTGAAGCTTTTCAGAAGCATTTTAATCCAAAATCGATTTCATGATCTGTCTTTATTTATAATGCTAAATAATAATCTTATACATCAAATATATGGTCTCGGAACGACTCCATTGACCCTATAGTTGCCAAGAACACATTGAACATCATATAGTAGGCATTAAATGTGATCAGAACACTGTTTACTGTTTTAAACATTTATGCTGCCTTCAGGTGCATTTCCTCATCATCAGAAATGTCCTACTTCAGAAGTTGTCATTACGATCTTGTCGCATTCAAAATTTGTTGTCGGAAAGAACAGGAATCATGGAGGACACCAGGTTTGTTCTCACCTATTTATTGGGAAAACATTATTAAAGCCAAAATGATATTTAGCATCCCATTCATTGACAATAAACATTCACCGTGCTATCTAGAGAGTGAACTTGCTGACGATTCCGGAATTTTCTTCAAATACAGGCTATTTTAGATGGGTATAAAACATACAATATGTTTCAAATGATTTTTCATATAAATATGCACTACTACAACAAGACAAGGCAATGTAGCTGTTGTGGAAAAAACTAATCAAGAATAGCAGTCACAGTATCAGAATTGGTGGGTATCAGAATTATCCCAGAGCTTCCCAGCGGTAAACATGACTTGAGAGAGCATTCATTGGCCGGCTCCTGCGTCAGCATCACATGCATGCATAGAGCTGCTCACGTGAACAGCGTCGGCCAATACTGAGCCATCTTTCTGACGTAGAACACGGAAGCGCCGCACTGTGTTTACAACTTAAACAGCGTAGGAGAATGACAAGGAAGAGAAGAAATTGTTGAATAAAGTCATTATTTTTGTTTGTGCACAAAAAGTATTCTCGTCGCTTCATAACATTAAGGTTGAACCACATGATGTCTTTCAGGTCAAGTAGTTTTATTGTCATTGTGTAACACAACGAGATTTATCTTGTGCCAACCCCAAAGTGCATTAAGAAGACAATACAAATGATTAACATCTGCTAAAATACAATAGTTAAAAACATGAAATAGTTACTAAAAAATTTTAATAATTGACATCATACAATAAATAATGCTATAAAAATAAGCTTCAGTTTTAAGGCGAGACACCCCAGGTGAATAGGGTAGAAAAAATTAACTAATAGATATCACTATACTTCCCCAGTTGATTGATTACATTAAAAATTACAAAAAAATTTTGTATTGCAAGTTTTCAAAAATGTTATGTTTAAATATGCAAATGAGGCATTATCTAATTAAATATGCGCTAATTTGCATACATTTCTAGAAAAAAAATCAGAATATTGGATGACGTCAAGTTCAAAATTCTCATTTAATATTTTGGACATATTAAATTCAAAAGTTTTTACTGAGGGAATTTTGGATCTCTCTTTTTATCACTCCATAAATCAGAAAATACTATCAACAGGCAGAAAAAAAAAATAATTTTCACCAATTTTTTTAGGAATAAAATGTTGTATAATAGTGATGGGAAGTTCGGATCATTTTACTGACTCGGACTTTTGAGTCTCGTTCAACAAAATGAACGAATCTTTTTTCGAGTCATGTAGTTCATTTAGTTCATTTTAGCAAAATGTAATTAAAATGTTACGTGTTACTTCCCCAACACATCTACTACTTATGCAAACGTTGATCCCACTACAAACAATACAAAACTACAATGCTATAAGATTCAGAAATGATTAATTCATTACCTGGGTCTTCAGTTTATGACAAGCTGATTAAGCTCACCTCACCTCTTGTCTGACAAGTCTTCGGGTTTAAGTCATTCCTTAATGACGTGACAGGCAGTCCCATGCTAAACCAATGCAGTCTGAGCCGGAAAGGGAACTGATTAGTTCATTTCATGAGTCTTTCGGGTTTTTGAGTCGTTCCTTAAACACGTGACAGACCCATACACTACGCCAATGCATTCTGAGCCGGAAAGAGAATTGATTAGTTCTCTTCATGAGTCTTTCGGGTTTTGAGTCGTTCCTTAATCACGTGACATACCCATATGCTATTTCTGACATTTCTGTCACTGTTTTTGTTACTGTTTCTTGAGGATCTGTGGTGTGTTATTATAAATAAATAAAGCCCTGTTATAAATAAAATATTGATTAATTTATCTTTTGACTGTCTATCTGTAAATAAACACTAGGCTATATAATAATATAATAATCCAAGCCTACAATACAAAGTATTTATAGCCTAGTTTGTTCATTTTTACTCCAATTTTGAGTTTGCTGTTATAATAATTGCTTTTCCTAGGCAGACTTGACATATTTGTCTAATATAAGAAGATTGCTCAAAAAGGACATAATGACATAAATTAAAAGCAAATAACATTTTGAATTTGAATTATTAATGTTAGTTTAAAACATCAAGGTTATGATAACTTCAGCTTTAACAGTTGTAACACAAACTCAAACAAAACTGGAGAGTTAACGTTATTTACTAATAAATATAATGTGCTTGGGTCACACAGCATAGTGTATGGGTATGTCACGTGATTAAGGAATGACTCAAAAACCCGAAAGACTCATTAAAGAACTAATCAATTCTCTTTCCGGCTCAGAATGCATTGGCTTAGTGTATGGGTCTGTCACGTGATTAAGGAACGACTCAAAAACCCGAAAGACTCATAAAAAGAACTAATCAATGCTCTTTCCAATTTCCACAAACAAGCACTATTGGCATGGTCTATGATCTTCAAACACAACTTTTCTCCAACCAGTTACTTCATTTGGAATAATAAGAATATTTGTTATAAACATAAGTCTTTATTTTTTGAAAATTGGTTTAAGAATGGAATCAATCGGGTTAGTCAACTATTTAATCAGGATGGTTTCCTATTTACTTACCAAGAGTTTCTTTCTCATTATAATATTCCTGTTACTCCAAAACAGTTTGCCATTGTATTTGGTGCTATCCCTAATGGTGTCACTATGTTATTTAGAAGCTGTAATAGGGTTTTGACAAGTTCTGAAATGCCTCTCCCAGACCCGACTGACACGTATATAGGCAGAATATGCTTTAAATCTACACTAAAAAGTAATAGAGATATTCGTTCTCTTTTTCTTAATGATTGGGTTTCCACTCCTCATGTCATTTCAATATGGAATAATTTAGTGGAAAACATATTGTGGAAGAAGGTTTGGACTCTTCCTAACAAGTATCTTTTGGTAAATAAGGTCAAAGAGATTTCATTTAAGCTTATTCATCGGTACTATCCTGTAAAAACCTTCAATGTGTCTAAATTTAAATTAAATATAGATGTGAACTGTACTTTTTGTGATACACAACCAGAAACTCTCTTTCATCTTTTCTGGCATTGTGATCATACAAGAAAACTTTGGCAAGACATTTGCCAATTTATGGTAGACTATATATATGAAGACTTTGAGCTTTATTTTAAGGATGTCTTGTTTGGATTTGTTATTTTTGAGAAGCAGCACGAAAATGTTTTTTTTCTTTCCAACCTAATTATTTTACTTGCAAAATACTTTATCCACAAATGTAAATTTATGAAAGTGACCCCCACTTTTGTCACTTTCAAGAAGATGTTAAGATCTATATTAAATCTTTATCTACCTCCTGTAACAAAAAGGCTACTAAAACTTTAAATGTATGCTCACTTTTTGGTGTCTTTGTATAATCTTTATTTTGTTTTATGGGGAGGATTGTTTATGTTGTTATTTATTGTTATTGTTTAATTGATATTTCCCCATTTATTTATTTTTATCCTTTTTTTTTTATTTATTTTTTTTTTATTTAATTTATTTTATTATTAATATTTATTACTATTAATTATTTTTCTTTCTTTTTCATTTTCAATGTGATGTCATGTTTGGCTATCCCTGAACCCCTGGCTCTTTTCTCTTGACTATTTCTCACTTCTGTACTTTGTAAGCAAATGTGTAATTTCAATAAAAAAAAAAAAAAAAAAAATAAAAAAATTAAAAAAAAAGAACTAATCAATTCTCTTTCCGGCTCAGAATGCATAGCGTATGGGTCTGTCACGTGATTAAGGAACGACTCAAAACCCGAAAGACTCATGAAATGAACTAATCAATTGAATCATCAGGTGAACTACTTCTAGCAGTACAGAACCTGTAGAATATTGCACATGCGCGACTGAACGAATCACCCCCCGAGACGACTCGTTCTTCCCGAGTCACATTAAAGATTCGTTCAAAATGAACGAATCGTTCAAGAACGACACATCACTATTGTATAATATCAGGCAAATTATATATCAACAAATCCCTCTCTAAAAACCTTCAGAAAATAGACAGGAATAAAACTGTAAAGTTTGTTGTATGTAAGTTCTGCTGAAGTGGAGATTTCTGACTCAGAGCAGGAGAAAAAACTAATTTTGAGAAAACGGCCTTTAAAGGTGCCCTGGATTCAAAAATTGAATTTAACTCGGCATAGTTAAATAACAAGAGTTCAGTACATGGAAAAGACATACAGTGAGTCTCAAACCCATTGTTTTCTCCTTCTTATATAAATCTCATTTGTTTAAACGACCTCCGAAGAACAGGCGAATCTCAACATAACACCGACTGTTACGTAACAGTCGGGATCATTAATATGTACGCCCCCAAAATTTGCATAATGCCAGCCCATGTTCAAGGGATTACACAAGCCAGTATTAATGTCTGGAGCTGCACACAGCCGAATCATCAGACTAGGTAAGCAAGCAAGAACAACAGCGAAAAATGGCAGATGGAGCAATAATAACTGACATAATCCATGATAGCATGATATTTTTACTGATATTTGTAAATTGTCTTTCTAAATGTTTCGTTAGCATGTTGCTAATGTACTGTTAAATGTGGTTAAAGTTACCATCGTTTCTTACTGTATTCACGGAGACAAGAGCCGTCGCTATTTTCATTTTTTAAACACTTGCAGTCTGTATAATGCATAAACACAACTTCATTCTTTATAAATCTCTCCAACAGTGTAGCATTAGCCGTTAGCCACGGAGGACAGCCTCAAATTCACTCAGAATAAAACGTTAACATCCAAATAAATACTTTACTCACATAATTCGAAGCATGCATACAGCATGCATGACGAACATCTTGTAAAGATCCATTTGAGGGTTATATTAGCTGTGTGAACTTTGTAAATGCACTGTAATATAGTCGACAGCTGGTGTGGCAGGGAGCACGCGATTTAAGGGGGGCGGCGCCGAGTGTAAATCAGTGCATTGTTAATGATGCCCCAAAATAGGCAGTTAAAAAAATTAATTAAAAAAAATCTATGGGGTATTTTGAGCTGAAACTTCACAGACACATTCAGGAGACACCTTAGACTTATATTACATCTTGTGAAAACGCATTCTTGGGCACCTTTAAAGATATTTACTGCAATTGAAATCTACAGACGCAAAAAGATAAAGTGCTATAAAATATACACTTAAAAGTGTATTTTAGATGTTTGACAGGTGCCTGAAAAAACTATGTTTTTGTCTGTAGTGTCCCCCCTTAAGACATTAATTTAAAGTATAGCAGCATCAATATTATTGTTGAACTTATTGAGCAGTAGCTTATTTTACATGGTCTGGGAGATATGAGAGTTCAACAGAGTTATTGCTGTGGGGAAAAAACTGTTTCTTAGTCTGTTTGTGCATACACGGATTGATTGAAAGCGCCTTCCAGATGGGAGGAGCTGAAACAAATTCTGACAGGGGTGAGTGATATCCTTAATGATGTTATTGGCCCTTTTCAAACAGCGAGTCTTATAAAGATGTTCAAGAGATCAGTGTCAACAATGTCCTGTGCTGTTTTCACAACCTGCTGCAGGGCTTTTTTGGCAGCTTTAGTACAGCTGCCATACCAGGCTGTCATACAGTTAGTCAAGATGCTCTCTGTGGTACATCTTTAGAAGTTGACTAACAGCTTCTGAGGAAGGTTAGCTCTCCTTAGCTTTCTCAAGAAGTAAAGGCATAGTTGTGCTTTGCCTGTTAAACATGCAGAATTATCATCCCAGGAGAGATCCTCTGTACTGGTAACTCCCAGAAACTTGTGGCTGGGGATTCTCTCTACAACCTCTTCTTTAATATTCACAGGATTGTGGGTGATCTTTTCAGTGATCCTAAAATCCACAATAATTTCTTTGGTCTTTTTGATGTTTTAGACGAGGTTGTTGATGTCACACCATGCTGTCAGGTTCTGAACCTCCTTCCTATATGCAACTTCATTATTGTCTGATATAAGCCCAATGACAGTCGTATCATCTGCATATTGTTTGTGATACAATAATGTAGCCTGACGTGGTCATACTCAATTCTAGTCAGAATATTATTATTCTGAATACCATTGGGCTTTGATTATGGGGGCGTATTTCAACCGATCCAGGAAAGACCTCAATTGGATAGACCTACAACCAATCAGAGCTACAGAGTAAGTGACGTATGTTGAGCGGCGCATAGTTGTCAACAGAACTCTTCTTAGCGACCATCGGGGCCAGCTGATAAAACAAACTTTTGCCGAATCCCATAGGAAGGACAGCAAAGACATCTTTCCCATCGACAAATGCCTTGATCGCGGTCCTCTGTTCCTCTTTTAAAATTAATGCGCTGTCGATATCTTCTATAACGGACGCGATGGCGGAATCTACACATCTCAGTTCTTCAACAGCCATCATTGTTGTAAACTAATTGACCTTTCGCAAAGACTCGCCCCCTTAGTTACTGTTGCTTTGTCCGACAAGCCGTGGCGCTGTCACGCCACACAGAGTGGAAAATACATAGCGGAGCAAAGAGGATACTGACAACACATCGACAGACGAGACAGAGCAGGTTACTTATGATATTAAACAAAGTCCCAGCTTTCAAACTGTGTAGTTATTAAAAAAAATCAAACAATAAATACAGTTTTGTGGCTTTTTAATGTGTCGTGACAGATTGCTGTAGCGCCTCA
Organism: Megalobrama amblycephala; assembly: GCF_018812025.1. Taxonomy (NCBI): domain Eukaryota; kingdom Metazoa; phylum Chordata; class Actinopteri; order Cypriniformes; family Xenocyprididae; genus Megalobrama; species Megalobrama amblycephala. Next base: position 54,555,188 of record NC_063046.1, read on the forward strand.
GCTCAAGCGGCTCGTGAACCGATCATCTCTTCCTACTAGTCCATTTATAGCATCAAATAAACATGAATGAACATGAGAATGAATGTTGTTTCAAACGCGGAAAGACGTCAATATGCACAATTTTTCAAGTTTAACTCCACCGATGTTAATCTTCTAACTCCTGACTGCTTTGTCGGACAAAATGGCGGATGCGGCATTCTGATTGGTTAGATCGCTTGTCAATCAAACTCCCCAAGCGCTCTTTGATGACGTGGGTGGTTACGTAACCGCAGATAGCCTGTCCATCATCGATTAAATGGCAATTTGATTGGCTCGGCCTTCTGGGAGCCGAGCATAATTACTCCACAATGGATCGAGTCCAGACCGAACTTCCCGTCCAAAAAATGTTGTGGGCGGGGTTCGGGCTGGCACCCAGGCTAACAATAATGGTCAATATTAAAAACATTATTAACATAGAACAGCACTTATGCGTCTGTGCGCGCTGCCATTTAAAAAAGCTTTTCTGCACCCTGAATGTGGTAATTACATTGCTTTCTATGCGGGATAAAAAAAAAACCTCTTGGATTTCATCAAAAACATCTTAATTTATGTTCTGAAGATGAACGAAGGTCTTACAAGTGTGGGCGACATGAGGGTGAGTAATTAATGACAGAAATTTCATTTTTGTGTGAACTAACATTTTAATAAGGGAGTAAATATACACTTTAGACTTAAATTAGATACAAAATATTGAAAAAAGTAGTTTGTGCTGAATTAATGGCAGAGGTTTAAAACTTATGGTTCGAGGTTTAGTTTACTAGGACATAGACAATTGCATAGATAAAATGCAGTTTTCAGTTGTTTTTACACTGATGAGCTGAATGTGACTTGACAGCAAAGCATTATGCTGGCTGATTCTCTGTGTAATAGGACAGTTATGCTTGCAAGCAAGTTAATTATTAGAGTAATAAAGAAGTTCAGTTGTGCTGCAACTGGATGTTCTGCTGTAAAAATCACTGTCACTGTCAAAAATACAATTATCCAAAACATCAATGACTTGCTATTGAAGCAGAATATGAAAGAACAACAGCAACATTGCTTTAGGTGTTTTGTTTCAGCCTGCTTAGACATGTCTATCATAGTCCAACTCCCCATTGACCTGATGTGTTAATGTAGAGACGAAACATTAAAATGCATCTTTTGTCCTGCGGATAGGCAGCTCTGGGCTTCAGATGATCAGAAAACCTTGCATGAAGACCACAAATCATTCAATTTGTCTGTGTAATCACTCAGCGTTTGATTTAGAAAATAGGCTCTTGATTTGTCTCTGTAGTGTCACCAGAATATAGTAGTTCACAGTTTTGGTTTTATTCCTTTAATAAAATCACAAAACCTCCCTGCTGTAATTTCCAGCGTGACTGCAGTAGTTAGTACCACAGAATGACAACTGACATGAGTGAGCATGAAGCTTTGATTGAAGCTGTCTTACAGAAAATTGAGAGAGTGGGAAGCGAAAGTGGAATTTGATTCAAGATTAAAGTTGTGTCGTGTAAGTATAGTCTCATGTACGTCACCTCAAATGTTTGCTCATCTGACATTCTCTTGTTGATTGAAGTGTTCATGAAAGTTCAGCGCTTTATTGCAGTGTGATGGTTTGATGTCTTACTTTAACTCTTGACGTGTGCAGGCTTTGGCCTACTTGCAGATTAAGTCAGTTTATGATGAAGATTCTTAATGGCTAATCTTTTCATAAATTAATCGCTTAAACCATTAGTCACACTGGGTTATAAATATACCCATCTAATGTAAAATAACATAGTCAAAGCAGGGCAATAACCCAACTGAAACAAAATCCATGCAGCATGAAAGCTTAAAGGGTTAATTCACTCAAAAATAAAAATTGTCATTATTTACTCACCCTCATGTCGTTCCAAACCCATACGATTTTTGTTCATTTTTGAAACCAATGAGGTTTGTTCTCGCGCATCAAGCAGGTTCAGTTGAGCTGATCGGTGTTTATATGTGAATAAAAGATTAAAGGCGCTCTAAGCAATCCTGGGTGGAGTATCTTCCTGTTGACGTTCGAAGTGTTGTCAAACAAAACAGAGGCTAGCTAGACCCTCCCTCCTCCTCCTCTCCCTCCCCTCCGTGCTTCCTGAAACAGTCATGAACGCGCATTTAAAATCATACTTGTCGGTTATTGGCTGGAGCATGTTTATTATGATTCGTGGTCCAGGCTGCACCAGTTTGTTTTTATTGCCGTTTTAGGAGCTTGTGGCGACTACAGAGACCGCGTTTTTTACAGTGTGTTCGGGGGACAGGCAGCTAGCGGATAGTGAGGAGATGTTTGCTGTATGTGACATGGTCCTAAAAACACGTGACATCGCTTAGAGCACCTTTAAATTAAATCTGTTCATCATATAAAGCGATCAAGTCTCTTCAGAAAATCTTGACTAAACAACTCAATTCATATGGATTAGTTCTCTTTATTAACTTTTTTAAGTGTCAAAATGGTAGTTGCGTAGCTGTCAATGGAGGGACAGAAATCTCTCAGATTTCATTAAAAAATATCTTCATTTGTGTTCCGAAGATGAACGAAAGTCTCACGGATTTGGAACAACATGAGGGTTAGTAAACTAACTCTTTAAACACTCAAAATTCATCCGTTTTGAAATTAAACGTGCACTAACATGGAAACAGTACTTTAAATCATTTTACTGGGCTTACATTTTACATTTTCTCAATTTTTGTGATATGAACTTCAAATTGGGAACATAACTTGGTTAGAGACATGGTTTTTAGATTCCAAATTTTATTTTTTTTAATTTTTAAAATATTTTTAGTTTAAATTTTTTTTACTTCAGTACATTTGCTTTACAGTAAACTTAAACTTTGACATTAAACTTTTTTACAGTTTCATTTTTTTAAGTTACTTTCAATAATCTGCTGTGTCTTCTTTATAAAAAGACCAACATTAGGTCTGTATTCCAAAGCATTCATGAATTACAAACATTTAAGTTACGATCTTTGCTCAAAAAGGGGTGTGACAGAAGGCTTCCGTTACAGATTTGCGCAAAACCTTTGCAATATTTTCTAAATGTCGATAAAAACTGATTGCAAAATGACAGCGTTTCAATTAACTGATGGTATGTGACTAAATCTTATTTTTTTCCTCACCTCATCTGAGTGTAAAAACTTTTTAGCGATATATGGGAGTTTTTGCTAAATTGATGTGTTACCATTGGACGAATTTTCAATTTGCAATTTCAATTAGTGAAATTTTGAAGGGAAACACAGCTATAGTTAACAGGTGAATTATTTCTTTATTTTTCTATATCACATGGAACTTCTAATGTTAACTGAACACAAGCAACCGTGCATCTGTGTAGTGGATGAATGTGTTTGTGTGCACATGCTGTGCTAGGGAGATAGGGACCAATGAGTATTGATTGTATTGCTTTTTTGTGTATGTCTCACCTGTAACTTGTGACACAAGGCAGATGCTGCAGAGAGATAGCACCTTTGTTCATATAAAGGAGGGTGACTGATGAAAGGCTGTATTATCACAATGTGTTAGGAAGGAGAAAGACACACACTCAGACTGAGAGCAGGACTCAGGGTCAGACGTGTTGACAGATGCTCCCTACTCATTTTAAAGTGCTATTTTAAAGGGGCTATATATAAGAATTTTCATGTATTAATAGCTTTTTTTTGCCAATGTGTGAACAGCTTGTAGCGAAACTTAAAAACAAGACCTTCCCTGACTTCCTAGGTTGTCGATGAAAGCCTGTAGACTGATTTTTTTATGTTAAGGACTCTGGAGTCGGGACATTTTTGCTGGGAAAATCAAAAGGATGTGACGTTTACGCGCGTTCCCAAGAGTCTCTCTTCCATTCCATGACACATGAAACGAATGCTTATAAAATGTTCAGGATAATGCTGCTATTCTGGAATGTCAATGTGTCATGCAAAGAAAAGGGATTAATTTAAAGTCTTATATAGTCTATAGTCTCAAACATACTTTATAATCAAACTATCATAACAGTGTAATTTTAATAACCTCATCTGTCAACATGATGGCAGTGAATTGCAGAGCTCGTGCAAACATATCCTCATTGCTATGATCAGGGTTCTAAATTAATTTTTTTGATCACCAAGCCAATGTGGCTGCCTGGTAACTTTCTAAAGTTACCAGCCAATCAGAATTTCCACTAGCCAAATATTTTTCCGGTGAAAATAAGAGAAATTATGAGTGCCACTGAATGCATTTGATCATTTTATTAACATTGTTGGCATGAAAAACACATATAAAGTACAATGCATACAACAAAATATGCACAAGAAAGTGCAAACATTTCATCTATCTAGGGCATTTGAATCACATCCATGGTCTCTTGTGTTACGTGCCTCAACTTTAAAATGATTAGTTCCCACCACGAAATTGCTCGTTTTGTTTTTTTCTTTTGCGTACATGCAAAGGTGACCAGATTTCTGAAATGGAATACCGGGGACATTTAAAGGCCCTATTTGAGTGGTCAAACGATATCACCAAAATCTCATTTGTTATTAACTATTAATAAAAAATCGGGGCCAATACAAGTTCATTTGAAGGTTTTTGTTTTTTAATTGGCTTCACTGTAAACCCTGGAATAAGTTGAGACTACTCAGTTGATTTGAGGAAAGTGATTCCCTCAGTTCAATTGAGTAATAGGGTAATTGACTCAACTCTGGAATTTAATTGAGTTGACCTAATGTGGTCTTTTCATTGAATTAACTTAAATGTTTAAGTACAGATAACTTAAAAGGTAAATATGGGTTCCCTATATGAGGCAATACATTAATAGTTATTATGATTTAATTTTATTATTAGGATTTTTGGTCTGGTTTTAATACATTTCACCAAAAAACTATTAACCAGGCCTAGCTAAAAAAAAATATTCCACTATTTTGAAAAATCACATTACAAAATTAAAACAACATAAATATGAGATAAGATAAATAAAATGGCATTTAACAAATATTTTTAACATTTATTATTGAATTTAATATTTTCATTTTCATGAGCTGTTTATAGGCTACTGTACAGAAATTACAACTTTTTAAACATTTAACTATTATTTTGCATTTTAAACTCATTTTAAGCACTAAGTAAGTTGCAAGTGTAAAGTGTAAGTGCTCTGCTCTGGTCCAGGTTACGTTCTTTATGAAGTAGCGGCGCACGCGCAACCAAGTGTAGCAGTGACAGTGTGGCTGCACAGCCCCCTCTGTTGGTGAATATAATCACTACTAGCTCGTGCCTGCAAAAATAATCATGTCATAATATACACTGCAGCATCATCTCTTTTCTTGCAGTTACGGTGTACATGAAATTACATGAAGAATTACATGAAAATGTTCATTTTGGAGACACACTTGTGTTGTTTGTGGTCAAAAGTTACCAGTGTTGGGTAAGTTACTCAAAAAAAGTAATCCACTACAAATTACAAATTATTACATTAAAATTGTAATTTGATTACTGATTACTTCATGTAAAAAGTAATCAGATTACTAATTACTTTACATTCAAGTTACTTTGAAAACCTATAAAACCTACAAAAATACACCACAAACTGAAACTTATAGTTCTTTCCGTAATTTAATATTGACCGAAAAATATTACAGAAGCATGAAAACAGCAACTTGACTTAAAAATATTCGTTAATAATCTGTAGGTAGCGTATTAATTCTAATGTAATCATAACGGTCACCTGAGGGCGCTCAACGACCACGTGAGCATGAGATTCTAACAAACTAAAAATAACTTTATTAAAACCAAAGACTATAGAATAACACAAGACGTGTCACTCGTATTGTTTTGAATGGGAGAAAGTGTAACGCGCAATATGGCCGAATAAGTCCTGCCTTCAAAATAAGAGCCAATCGGCGACTGGTAAAGTCATCGTGTCACTGCAGCGGCCATTAGAAGCACTGGTTTCTATAGAAACACTCAGACGCGCGCCTCCGAAATGAGACGCGCATTTAGGTCTGCGCATGCGCATTAGCTTGATCCAGCCTAAAAAAATAGTTTTTTTTTGTCATGATTCGAGCGTTTGGAAAAAAAAATTATGAGACAGTTGTTGTCAGATTTCATTGGTGATTTCAAATATGAAATTTAATCGAAAGCTTGGCAAACAGCTTTAGAGAATTTGATGTTTCCCTATTCAAAGAGATAGGAGCTGCATGGATGCCGAGGATGTCCGAGAGGCGTTTCAAAGATGGCCGCCGAGTGAAATGACTTGTCTTAAAGGGACTTTGTTAAAGCTAATGAATATATGCATGACAAACCAATTATACAATCAATAAAAAAACTACAAAGCTGGCACGTACGGTATGTATGATTACAAAATAAAATCATTAAGATTGTTATTAATATTATTTTATCAGAATCAGAATCAGAAAGAGCTTTATTGCCAGGTATGTTGTTTACACATACTAGGAATTTGTTTTAGTGACAGAAGCTTCACAGTGCAACAGAGTGACAGCGACAAGACAAGACACATAATAAAAAGAATAAAATAATAATATACAAATTTACAAGATAGACAAAGTGCAAAAAAAGCAAAAAACAATATATATTATAGACAATTGTATGTGCAGTTATGTGTGCAAATTGAGATATAAATAAGTGTTTTAAGTAAATAATGTGTAATAGTGTTGTGTGTTCCGTGTTTGTCAAGTGTTCATGAGATGGACTGCTTGAGGGAAGAAACTGTTCCTGTGTCTGGTCGTTCTGGTGTTCAGAGCTCTGTAGCGTCGACCGGATGGCAGTTCAGTTCAAAGAGGGAGTGTGCTGGATGTGAGGGGTCCAGAGTGATCTTCTTTGCCCTTTTTCTCTGGATAAGTACAGTTCTTGGAGAGTGGGGAGGGTTGTACCAATGATTCGCTCAGCAGACCGGACTACCCTCTGTAGTCTTCTGAGGTCAGATTTGGTAGCTGAGCTGAACCAGACAGTAATTGAAGTGCAAAGGATGGATTCGATGATGGCAGAGTAGAACTGTTTCAGCAGCTCCTGTGGTAGGTTGAACTTCCTCAGCTGGCAAAGGAAGTACAACCTCTGCTGGGCCTTTTTCACAATGGACTCGATGTGGTTGTCCCACTTCAGGTTCTGGGAGATGGTGGTGCCCAGGAACCTGAATGACTCCACTGCTGCCACAGTGCTGTTCATGATGGTGAGTGGGGGAAGAGCAGGGGGGGTTTCTCCTGAAGTCCACGGTCATCTCCACTGTCTTGAGCGTGTTGAGCTCCAGGTTGTTAAGACCGCACCAGACAGCCAGCTGACTCGTCACCATCCCGGATGAGGCCGATCAGTGTGGTGTCATCCGCAAACTTCAGGAGCTTGACAGAGGGTCTTTAGAGGTGCAGTCGTTGGTGTAGAGGGAGAAGAGCAGTGGGGAGAGGACACAGCCCTGAGGGGCGCCGGTGCTGATGGTGAGGGTGCTGGATGAGAATTTTCCCAGCCTCACTAGCTGCTGCCTGTCTGTCAGGAAGCTGGTGATCCACTGACAGACAGAGGTGGGCACGGAGAGCTGAGTTAGTTTGGGCTGGAGGAGTGATGGGATGATGGTGTTAAAAGCAGAGCTGAAGTCCATAAACAGGATCCTCACATAAGACCCTGGTCTGTCCAGATGCTGGAGAACATAATGCAGTCCCATATTGACTGCATCATCCACAGACCTGTTTGCTCGGTAAGCAAACTGCAGGGGGTCCAGTAAGGGTCCAGTGATGTCCTTCAGATAAGCCAGAACCAGTCTTTCAAATGACTTCATGGCCACAGACGTTAGAGCCACAGGTCTGTAGTCATTTAGTCCAGTAATTTTGGGTTTCTTTGGCACGGGGATGATGGTGGAGCGTTTGAAGCATGAGGGGACTTCGCACAGCTCCAGTGATCTGTTGAAGATCTATGTGAAGATGGGGGCCAGCTGGTCAGCGCAGGTTTTCAGACCTAGAAAAGTAGTTTTTATCACGTGTTGAGCCGTTTCTGTGACAGCTCCAGCTGTCCGACGCACAGATACGTCAGCGTCCGAATTCACTTTGCAGATATAGTGCACTCAAATGACATACACTATATAGGGATTAGTGAATCAGTGAACGAGTGAGCGGTTTCGGACACAGCTTAAACATTCCTTGCTGTGTGTTGCATGTGTGTGTGTGGTAGCTTAACTGTGTTTACGTTTGTAACTACATTAAAGATATAAAAAAATGCAGAAAACATTTATAATAACATTTGAAAACAGTACTGTTCCGAAGTTACCTTCCCTCCCGATCCTCCCGAACAAAAATCCAATCTAGCTCGTTTAGGCGAGGTTGGACCGCTCTCGTCATGGTCGCGGGTATCCTCCTCCACGCGTTCTCTGGTGATTCATAATGACGCATCCGCGCCTAACGTGATTTCATTTAGAAATGCACTTTACTTAATCTTTTTTTTTTTTCTTGTATCGCAAGTAACGTAATTTTATGGACATCAGTAACTCTAATCAAATTACATAAATTTAAAATGTAATGCGTTAATGCCCAACTCTGAAAGTTACTGAACAACTGAAATGTAACTTTTTTATTTTCAGTAAAATCAATATAAAATATTTTTGTTCAATAACATTTTTTCTTTTTTATTTTGTATTTTGAGATCATTTATGTTACTAATTAATATTTATGCAATAATTATAATACATTTTCCCCATTGAAAATAATATTTTTGTCATCTGGTGGGAATAAAAAACAAATATAAAAAATATAAAAAAAAAAATCTGTAATGCCATGGTGTGACCACTAGATTCCTATATAGCTCTATATAAATAGGCTTGTGAATTCTATAGTTGTTTTTAGACATAGACTATTTAAAAGTAATTTTTTGCAACCGTTTATTTATTTATTTATTTATTTATTTATTTATTTTTTTGTGGTCACAAAAAGTCAGAGTTTCATACAATTCCAAAGAAGTAGCGATTTTTAAAAATTAAAAACTTTTTTTTTGGGGGGGGACAACACGAACAACACCAGAGGGTTAAATATTTAAATAAATATATTCATCCATTAATATACCTTATGCATGTTTGAGAGCGAATGTGCACAGATATATGTGCTCATATTTGTGCTGATGTTTGTGTCTGTACCGTGGATAAGACAGATCCTTTAAATAGCATGTTTTAACTCTGAGGGAATGATCTGATCCCAGCTGCTCCCCCATTTCCAGCTTTCTGCAAATAGACACCTGTGACCTTCTCTTATGTTTAAACTACATTTCCAATAAGCCTCAGAGTCAGAAGCCACTTTAAATGATATTATATGATAAATTGGTATAATTTTCTGTTACATAATCACTTATAATGTCAATATCTGTTGTATAATGTTCTTGAGCAGTAGGTGGTTGTGTCCCATGCGCTTGAAATGCATGAATAAATAAATGAATAGACAAGAAAGAAGTTTTTACCTGAAAAGCACCGAAAGCCAGAAAATGTAAGAGGAGGTGGGGTGCTAAGTTACCACAAAGCATGAATATTTACAAATAGAGATTTTAGATTTATTTTAAACAGTGAATATACCACGAGACTCAACCTCTTGACTTCCACTTCTAAAGCATAAAAATAAAAGTGAGAAGAAAAAAAAAACACTTAAGTGTTGTGTAACCACAGCTTGTCTACAGCATCTGCAAAAACAGTCAAGGATGTTGACTTTCATCAAATGCGCTCTCACTCTTGTTTGTCAGCATTGATTTGAACCCCTCACCTCTGCTTTCCGCTCTTGTTCCATAAACCGATTCTGAAAACACTGCAGAAAGATCCTGTGAGGTGGCTGACGGAGGGCGGCTAGGCAGACTTCCAATGTCTTAACCTTTCCAGAAACAAAAGGAAGCTGTCCACTGACATATGCAGTCAGCGGGTGATGCTGACACTGTGCCAGGGCCAACTAGATCATTCTGGAAGCAAAAAGAATGTTTAAACAGTCAAAAATAGGTAATTCACAGGGAAATGTTAGACTTTTGAGAGCAGTCTATGAGAAGTCTGCAGCCTTCTGCATTAAACTTATTATGATTCATTATAATTATAAGTAAATCAAAGATGGAAGGATGCCGCCCACTTCTTTACCCTATAAAGCCTACTGTAATTATCAACTTGATCAAAACTTTGCTGAAAAACCTGTTGTAAACAATCTATTACATGCCTTCTGTCACCTGATTAAAAGGCCTTTTAGTATTATTCTAAAAGTGCCCCCCTTCAGTTTGTGGTACACGTTTGTGGTACACGAACACTTAGTCTGAAGCAATATAGGCTTACTTGATTATCCCTACAATTTTTTTGAAAAATCATATTAAAATGTGAGTATCAAATATAATCCATCAGCGTTTGTAGAACGTTTATTTGTTCATTTCTTAATCAAATTTTAGGAACGTTCTTTTTAGGTTTTATTTTTTGCAACCATAAAATAACGTTCCCAGAATGTCACAGGTTGGTTATTTTTAAAATAACTGAAAAATATCTTCTCCAGAACATTTTAAAATAAAATTTTGTGCTTGCGGAATTTAAAAATTAACAGTCATTTCATTTTACTGGTTGACTGACTTGTTCGTTTATCGACCTCTGTATTGAATGATTACTTAAAATTAGTTATAAGAGTAAATTTTATTTCAGATTTCACACGCCTAACCAAAAAGAGCACGATGTTTATCGGGAAGTTTTTGTTTATGGACCAAAAGAAGAATGTCCTGCTGTACAAACTGTACATATTCATATGTATTCATATTTTAAAAATATGAACGTTATATTAATGTTAGAATAACCTTATACAAACCAAAAACTAACGTTCTAGAAACGTCAGATTAACGTTAGAATGAAGTTATACAAACCAAATACTAATGTTCCGGGAACATTAGATTGACAATAGAATAACATTTTTGGAACCAAAAACTAACATTCTGGAAACTTTAGATTAACGATAGAATAACGTTTTGGGAACCAAAAACTAACGTTCTGGAAATGTTAGATTAACGTTAGAATGACGTGATACAAACCAAATACTAATGTTTTGGGAATGTCAGATTAACGATAGAATAATGTTTTGGTAACCAAAAAATTACGTTCTGGAAATGTTAAATGTTAGATAAACTTTATATTAACGTTAGAATAACGTTATACAAACCAAAAACTAACGTTCTGGAAATGTTAAATGTTAGATAAACTTTATATTAACGTTAGATTAACGTTAGAATAATGTTATACAAACCAAAAACTAATGTTCTGGAAACTTTAGATTAATGTTAGAATAACGTTATACAAACCAAAAACTAACGTTCTGGAAACTTTAGATTAACGTTAGAATAACCTTATACAAACCAAAAAACTAACGTTCTGGAAACTTTAGATTAATGTTAGAATAACGTTATACACACCAAAAACTAACGTTCTGGACACTTAAGATTAACGTTAAAATAACCTTATACAAACAAAAAAAACTAACGTTCTGGGAACGTTAGATTAATGGTGGAAAAACGTTCTGGGAACCAAAAACTAACATTCTGGAAATGTTAGATCAACGTTAGAATAACCTTATACAAACTAAAAACTAACATTCTGGAAATGTTAGATTAATGTTAGAATAACGTTATACAAACCAAAAACTAACGTTCTGGAAACGTTAGATTAACGATAGAATGACGTTATACAAATCAAATACTAACGTTCTGGGAACATTAGATTAATGATAGTTTTTGGTTCCCAAAACGTTATTCTAACATTCTGGAAACGTTTGATCAACGATAGAGTAATGTTCTGGGAACCAAAAAGGAATGTTCTGGAAACATTAGATTAACGTTAGAATAACCTTATACAAACCAAAAACTAACGTTCTAGAAACTTTAGATTAACATTAGAATAACGTTATACAAACCAATAACTAACATTCTGGGAACGTTAGATTAATGGTGGAAAAATGTTCTGGGAACCAAAAACTAACTACATTAGATCAGCATTAGAATAACCTTATACAAACCAAAAACTAATGTTCTGGAAACCAAAAACTAACGTTCTGGGAACCAAAAATTGTTAGCTTACATATTAAGACATATTATTGGAAAATATAGAGTGACAGCTGATATTTATATGCATTTTAAGTAAGTAGTCTGACATACTTTTATAAAGATCTTATTGATTTACAGTTTTTTTCTGCTCAACTATGAGTTCCATATTCTCCTATATAATATATGAGCATAAAAGCCTGATATATCAAAAGGATACTCATCAAAAAAAAAAACACACATGCAAGATTTGTTTAAAGATTCAATAAACTGTTCCCCATAAAAAAAAGTACTAATATTTCATATGTCAGGCTGTTCAGGGTTAATGGGATAGTTCACCTACAAATAAACATTCTGTCATTGATTATGTCATATTTTGAAAAATGCTCTGTTGACCCCATTGATTTTTATTGTATATACAGAAACATTCTTCAAAATATCTTCTTCCAAAAGTATGAGATTGTTATGGCAATAACTTTCCACGCTTTCAATTTCAAAGTTCCTTTGATTATTTTCCGTTTGCTTAAAAGGAATTCATCACAAAATCTCATCAAGTACAGAATGGGGAAATCAGATACAAACCCACAAACCTGCAGCCATGACTATTATCAGATATTCACAGTTTGATATTCCGTCAGGCGTGGCAATGCTCCAGTGGCGGGCGAGCATAAAAAGAAAAACGCAAACCAAATAGACTGAATAGATTTAGGATGATCAAGAATGTTTTTACCCAGACTTGATGATCATCACGAAGATAACAGATTATGACACTCCCGCTTTGATTTATTCTGCTCGTCTTCATCCCAGTGGGTAAATTAAATAGTGTTATCATGTTATGCCACTGGCAGAGCTACTGTGGATGCTGCAGAATGATTTGCAAACTTTCCTGTGAGACAATTATAGAATATGGCAATCCTTCATTGGCTCTACCGCCAGTGTAGACAAGAATGAGTAATTATGTCCCAGCCGAGGGACTGAATGGGAGAGATAGGGCAGGAAATGAAGAGGAGAGCATTCTTTTCCAGGCTGATAGTGCATGTTATTGCAATGATAATTGAGAGTAAACATTTTTGTAACACACACTGGCCTGTGTGCTGATGTGTGATTTGTTCATCCACATCCCCTGAGTATCGCTGAACTGATGACGAGACACAGAATAAGACCTGACGCACAGACAAGGCTGAGTTAACTATCTAATCAGACAGATACAACAGAGGTTCACTGAACACTGCAAAGATTTGGGGTTCTTCGCACTGACACACTGGCGGAACCTTCTGAAGGTGTCTTAAAGAGGACCTATAATGCCCCTTTTACAAGATGTAATTTACACCGATCAGGCATAACATTATGAGCACTGACAGGTGAAGTGAATCACACTGATTATCTCTTCATCACGGCACCTGTTAGTGGGTCTGATAAATTATATTTTGTCCTCAAAGTTGATGTGTTAGAAGCAGGAAAAAATGGGCAAGCATAAGGATTCAGGTTTGACAAGGGCCAAATTGTGATGGCTAGATGACTAGGTCAGAGCATCTCCAAAACTGCAGCTCTTGTGGGGTGTTCCTGGTCTGCAGTGGTCAGTATCTATCAAAAGTGGTCCAATGAAGGAACAGTGGTGAATCGGCGACAGGGTCATGAGTGGCCAAGACTCATTGATGCACGTGGGGAGCGAAGGCTGGCCCGTGTGGTCCAATCCAACAGACGAGCTACTGTAGCTCAAATTGCTCAAGAAGTTAATGCTGGTTCAGATAGAAAGGTGTCAGAATACACAGTGCATCAGTTTGTTCTGTATGTGGCTGCATAGCTGCAGACTAGTCAGGGTGCCCATGCTGACCCCTGTCCACCGCCGAAAGCACCAACAGTGGAGCGGGACCACGGAGCAATGGAAGAAGGTGGCCTGGTCTGATGAATCACGTTTTCTTTTACATCACGTGGATGGCCGGGTGCGTGTACGTCGCTTGAACACATGACACCAGGATGCACTATGGAGGCAGTGTGATGCTTTGGGCAATGTTCTGCTGGGAAACCTTGTGTCCTGCCATCCATGTGGATGTTACTTTGACACGTACCACCTACCTAAGCATTGTTGCAGACCATGTACACCCTTTCATGGAAACGGTATTCCCTGGTGGCTGTGGCCTCTTTCTGCAGGATAATGCGTCCTGACACAAAGCAAAAAATGGTTCAGGAATGGTTTGAGGAGCACAACAACAAGTTTGAGGTGTTGACTTGGCCTCCAAATTCCCAAGATCTCAATCCAATCGAGCATCTGTGGGATGTGCTGAACAAACAAGTCCGATCCATGGAGGCTCCACCTCGCAACTTACAGGACTTAAAGGATCTGCTGCTAACATCTTGGTGTCAGATACCACAGCACACCTCAGGGGTCTAGTGGAGTCCATGCCTCGATGGGTCAGGGCTGTTTTTTGGCAGAAAAGGGGGGACCAACACAATATTAGGAAGGTGGTCATAATGTTATGCCTGATTGCTGTATGCATAATCACATGCAACTAACCCTAAACCAAACCCTCATCCTAACCCTATACATGCAGTTAATTGTTATTACTCAGTACTTAAATGTATAATTGCACTGTAACACAGACATCTTAAAATAAAGTGCTATCAAATAAAGTGTTACCAAATATCTTTTTGAAAGTTTAAGCTTTCAGTACTCAAAAACTGTTGACTTTATATTTCTTACCGAAATCACGGGTTTCATTGTGGGAGTTCCTCAGAAAATTATCTAATTCAACTTAACTTTATTTGGTAACACTTTATTTTAGTGTCATTGTTACACGTTACATGTAGTTACTATAGTAATGACTTAAAATTATGCATAATTAAATGCAACCCTAACCCTAACCATGTAGTTAATTAATATTACTTAGTACTTAAATGTTAAGTTACACTGCAACAAGGACATCTTAAAATAAAGGGTTACACTTTATTTTAAATTGTCTTTGTTATACTGTAATTATACATTTAAGTACTGAGTAATATTACGTAATTACATGTTCTTAGTATAGGGTTAGGATTAGGGTTTGTTTTAGGGTTAGTTGCATGTAATACAATAGTAATAACTAGAAGTAAAAGTTATGCATTAAAAAGTTATGCGTTGTAACGTCTACCCTTGCTATTTGTCGTCCACACCTCCAGTGGTCCTGTATTCAGAACTGTGACACTTTGTCGACTTCATTTCCTGTTTGGTACCTTATACAGAGCACATGTTCCATCAATTGGTTGCAAATTCTTGTTTGTTGTTTATACATCTTTTTTTTTTTTTTTTTTTGAATGGATGTCAGTAGAGGGGAGGCTTCACTAACTGCTTAACAACTCTATCAGGGTAGTGTGTTAGAAAGCCAAAGGTCCAAGAACTCAGTAACAGTCAGTAACTTGCTAGTTTTTTGCCCCTTTTTTACCATGGGCTGCCACAGAGACTTGATTTCTCCATAAACCTATTTCAGTGATATCTGAAAGACAGATAGCTTACAGCACCTTTAGCCATTTTAAAAGCTTTATTTGTGCACTTGGCAGCAGTATAACTGATGTGATGTCTGCTAATGTTTGTCTGATCAATGAAGCAGAAGGAAGAGATCAGTCCAACGGTGAAGATGAAGGATCTGACCAGTGAGCTGGAAGTTCACGTTATTAATGGATCCTCTAGTACATGTATGCAAATGTGCCCACCACTACATAACATTTTTAATTACTTGATTTTGATCTGGTCTCTGTGACACACAGGACGTTAGATATGGCTTGTCTTTCTGTGAAGGTCTAAAGGATTTTTCAACTTGTTTTATCATCCACAAGGTGAAAATCATAAGTCTGTTCACATAAAAAATGAACATCTTCTCAACCAGCTGCATGATTTGAGGTGTTATTCATGATTTGAGGTGTTATTCACAACACAAATGATGCTAGATTAGTTACACACCAAGGTTTTATGATAACGCTTTACAATAAGATTCCATTTGTTAACATTGGTTAACAACATTAGTTAATATGAACAATGACATAACACTTCTAAAGCATTTATTAGTCTTGGTTAATGTTAATTTCAACATTTACTAATACATTATTAAAATCAAAAGCTGTATCTGTTAATATTATTGAATGGACCTGAGCTGACATGAACTAAAAATGAACAGTAGTATTTTTATCTAATGGTAACAAATATTACTAAATACTGTAACAGATATATTGCTCATTATTAGTTAATACCAGTAAATGTTAGTACATTGTTCACACAAAAATTAAAATTCTGTCATCATTTACTCACCCTTAATTTGTTCTAAACCTGTATGAGTTTATTTGTTCTGTTGAAAAAAAAGAAGATATTTTGAAATTGTTGGTAACCAAACCAAATATTGTTGGTTGCCATTGACTTCTAACATATAAAAATCAAGTCAATGGTGACCAGAATCAGTCTGGTTACCAACATTCTTCAAAATATCTTCTTTTGTGTTCAACAGAACAAAGAAACTCATACAGGTTTAGAATGACTATCCCATTAATGCTAATGTTAAAGGTGCAGTGTGTAAATTTTAGCAACATCTAGCGGTGAGGTTGCGAATTGCAACCAACGGCGCTCACCCCTCCCTTTCAATGCACATAGAGAAGCTACGGTGGCCGATACAGGACAAAGATGTCGTCGTCCGAGACAGCAGAGAATAGCCAGTCAAGCAAACCCACTCTGTAGAGCAGTTTGTCTGTTTAGGGCTACTGTAGAAACATGGTGGTGCAAAATGGTGAATTTGATTTAAGGGGACCCACGGTGTATGTAGATAGAAATGGCTCATTCTAAGTGTAACGAGGCGGGAGACTCAGAGAGATCCATGTGCAGCTTTTATTAACAATAATCATGGTCGTACAGGCAGAGGTCAGAGAACAGCAGAGACAGTGTCAGAGGCAAGACGTAAACAGAATCAGTACCAGGCAAAGGATCAGGACAGGCGGCAGACAAGACAGGAGAATCCAGTAAAACAGGCAGAGGTAATCAGGCAGGCAGTGATCCAGAGGCAGAGGTCAATAAACAGTCCAAGGTAATACATGGGTAATCAAACAGTAGGATAAACGCTCAGAAATGTCAGACTAGGCAGAACAAGACTTTGCGAAGCATGATGGGGAATGGCAGTCTTAAATAATCCGGGGCAGATATGGAACAGGTGTGTGTGTAATCAGTCCAGGTACGTGGTTGGGAAATGTAGTCCAGGCAGGTTAGTATTTGGGCGAGGGTGCCCTCAGGTGACGATCGGAGGGACCCACAGAAACCGTATTCGTGACAGAGCCCCCTCCCTGCGAGCGGCTCCTGAAGCGAGGAGGCGGTTGACGCCGGGGTCTTCCGCGAGGACGAGGGGCCGGACGCGCCGGATGGGTCCTGTGGAACTCGGTAATGAGGTTAGGGTCCAGGATGTCGTCAGCATTGACCCAGGACTGTTCCTCCGGGCCAAACCCCTCCCAGTCGACGAGATAACGGAGACGTCGGCCCCGGCGTCGGGAATCCATGAGCTCGTGAACTTGGTAAGCCTCCTCACCTTCCACGATGAGGGGAGGAGGTCTCTGGTCACCGGTTTCCTCTAGGTTCTCCACTCCTCTCGAACCACCTGCGGGCTTAAGCAAAGAGACATGGAAAGTGGGTGAGATACGGTATTCTGGAGGCAGAGCAAGACGATATGAAACTGGAGTGATTTGACAGGTGATTTTGAATGGACCCACGTACCTGGGACTGAGTTTTCTGCAAGGGAGACGAAGACGGAGATCCCGGGTGGACAACCATACCAGCTGTCCTGGGTGGTAGTCGGGATGCGGGCGTCGAGCTCGATCTGCTTGTTCCTTCTGTCGTCGGACTGCGCGTTGGAGGTGTACGTGGGCCTCATTCCAAACTTCTTCACTTCGACGAAGCCATTGATCGACTGCTGGGAGATCTGTGGGTTCACCTGACCAGGGGAATAGAGGCGGTTGATAGCCCAGGATGCATTTGAATGGTGAAAGTCCTGTGGCTGGCTTGACAAGAGAATTCTGGGCGTACTCCGCCCAGAACAGGTAACGGTTCCAGTCTGACTGATTCTGGTGGCAGTAGGAGCGGAGATAGCGGATGAGTTCCTGGTTCTGTCTCTCAGCCTGGCCGTTGGCCTGTGGATGGTAGCCGGAGATTAGACTGACATTGACGTTAAGTTTTTGGAAGAATGCAGACCACAGATGGGAGGTGAACTGAGGTCCTCTGTCCGAGACGATGTCTTCTGGAATGCCGTAGAAACGGAATACCAGGTTACAGAGATGTTCTGCAGTTTCTAAGGCAGTGGGTAGTTTGGGTAACGGAATGAATCGGCAGGCCTTCGAGAATCGATCTATCACCGTGAGGATCGTGGTGTGTCCCTGAGAATTGGGTAGGTCGGTTACAAAGTCAATGGCAATATGTGACCAAGGGCGCTGTGGAATAGGGAGTGGTTGTAGGAGTCCTGCCGGTAGCAGACGAGAGGATTTCGTGGTCTGACAGATGGAGCAGTTGTGCATGTAGGTGATGATGTCTGATTGTAGCGAGGGCCACCAGAAGCGATTACTGACCAGTTGGATGGTGGCTGCGATCCCCGGATGTCCTGCGCTGAGTGATGTATGGACCCACTGAATGACCCTTTGATGTAGAGACTGAGGCACATAAGTGCGGGCAGCAGGACAGTTGGTAGGTGGTGGCTCGGTTCGCTGAGCCTCTGTAATTTCAGTCATCATGTCCCATTGGATAGGTGCAAGGATAACGGATGTGGGAAGGATGGGCTCGTTGGAGAGCGGTGTGGAGCTGGCTTCGAACTGGCGTGACAGGGCATCAGCTTTGATGTTCTTGGACCCCGGTCGGTAAGTGACAGTGAACTGAAATCTTGTGAAAAATAGAGGCCATCTAGCTTGACGGTGGTTGAGACGTTTGGCTGAGCGTAAGTATTCCAGGTTACGATGGTCAGTGAGTACGATGAACGGATGTTTGCTCCCCTCCAACCAGTGTCGCCATTGCTCTAGAGCAGCCTTCATGGCCAGAAGTTCACAGTCTCCTACGTCATAGTTCTGCTCTGGTGGTGTTAACTTGCGTGAATAGAAGGCGCACGGATATAGTTTGGGAGGATTGCCTCGACGTTGGGACAGGATGGCACAGATACTGGTGCTAGACGCATCGACCTCCACAATGAATTCCCGTTCAGGATCTGGGTGATGCAGAATTGGGGCAGACGTGAATAAATCCTTGAGTTTTTGGAACGCTTCCCTGGAGACAGTGGACCAAGCCAGCCTGGTGGTCCCCTTTTTGAGCATAGACGTTAGTGGAGCTGCAATGAGACTGAAGTTTCGGATAAAACGTCTATAGAAATTTGCAAATCCCAAGAAGCGTTGCAGTTCCTTAATCATGGTGGGTAGTGGCCAGTTTACCACCGCCTGAACTTTACTGTCGTCCATTGGCCACCCCCTCTGCACTGATAATGTAACCCAGGAACGAAGTTGATGTCTGGTGGAACTCACACTTCTCCAGCTTGGCATAGAGTTGATGATCGATGAGCCTTTGAAGAACTGCCCGGACCTGACGAACGTGATCCTCGAAGTCATCGGAATAAATCAGGATGTCATCAATGTACATGATTACCCATTTATTCAGCATGTCCCGGAAGACGTCATTGATAAAGGCCTGGAAGACGGACGGACTATTGGACAGGCCGAAGGGCATGACCAGGTACTCATAGTGGCCGGTGGTGGTGGAGAAGGCCGTCTTCCACTCGTCTCCTTCCCGGATGCGAATGAGGTTGTATGCACTGCGGAGATCGAGCTTGGTGAAATAGCGGGCTGTGCGGAGTTGTTCCAGGGCGGCAGGGACTAAAGGCAAAGGGTAATGGTATTTTATGGTGACCTCATTTAATCCGCGTAGTCAATGCAGGGCCGTAAACCTCCATCTTTCTTCTTCACGAAAAAGAAACCCGCTGATGCTGGAGATGTTGAGGGTTGAATGAAGCCCTTGGCTATTTCCTCCTCGATGTAGGCCCTCATGGTTTCGGATTCAGGCTGGGAAAGCGGGAAGATGCGTCCTTTGGGTGGCATGGAACCAGGGATCAGGTCGATGGCGCAGTCACTAGGACGGTGAGGTGGCAGTTGGGCGGCTCGGGTCTTACTGAAGGCCTCGGACAGGTCCTGGTATTCGGTGGGTAGTTCATTCTTGGATGATGTGACTGATTTGTGAAGTTGCGGGGACTGGAGACAGGTTCGTTGGCAGTAACTGGACCATTGCGTGATTTGATTCTCGATCCACAAGATTTGGGGGTTGTGCAGACGTAGCCAGGGTAGCCCGAGTGTGATAGAGATCTGAGGAGATTTAATGATGAAGAATCGTATGAGCTCTTTGTGCATGGACCCGATCTGCAGCGTCAAATCAGCGGTGGTGTGATGAACCTGTCCAGTCCCCAGGGGCTGCCCATCTAGCACTGCCACTGACAACACAGAGTCACAGGAAATTAGAGAAATATTATGAGCTCTAGCGAACTCCTCATCCATAAAATTGCCAGCTGCTCCAGAGTCTATCATAGCCTGAGTCTGAATGATCCTCTTATCTACTGACAATTCAGCTAGAATTTCAATGTTAGGAGAGGATGAAACTGGACTCACCGCCGTGGGGTTACGAGTGGTGGGGCGAGTGGGACACGAAGCTCTCATATGGCCTGGTTGACCGCAGTATAGACACAGACGCTGTTGTACCCGTCTATCTCTCTCTCCCAGGGACAGGTGAGTAGTCCCGACCTGCATGGGCTCGACTTCGGAGGTGGTTGGCGTGGTGACGGGAAGCAAAGATGAGTTTCTCCCTGGGCGTCGAGATCTGATCAGGTTGTCAATGCGAATAGCTAGGTCAATAAAACTGTTCAAGGATCTTCCTTCGTCACGACAAGCCAACTCAGATTGAAGTTCGGTGTTTAAGCCCTTGCGGAAAAGCAACTTGAGCGTGTCATCCACCCAAACAGTTTGTGCCGCCAATGTGCGAAATGTGAGAGCATACTCTGCTGCGGTCTGTTTACCTTGGCGAAGCGCCAGCAATAGCTCCCCAGCCTCCTTCCCTCCTTCAGCATGTTCAAATATCTTGCGGAACCACTGCAAAAACTCTGTCAGTGTTGAAAACGAAGCTTGACCATTAATCCACACCGTGGTTGCCCATTCCAAAGCTTTACCCGTCAGCAGAGAACAGATGAAAGCAATACGACTCTCGTCTGAGGGATATAATGCGGGTTGCTGAGAGATAAACGGAGAGCATTGCAGCAGGAACCCCTTACAACGAGCCGGTGATCCGTCGTATTTCTCGGGGAAAGCCAGACGAGGGCAGGTGAGGCGCATCTTGACGAGCTCCTCGGTGACAGAGGTGAGTCGAGTGAGCTGCTGCTGGTGAACAGCTAACACGCTGGCTTGAGTGGATAGCTCCGTAGACAGACGATGCATAGCTGCTGGATCGTGATCTGGCGAAGTCTTCTGTAACGAGGCGGGAGACTCAGAGAGATCCATGTGCAGCTTTTATTAACAATAATCGTGGTCGTACAGGCAGGGGTCAGAGAACAGCAGAGACAGTGTCAGAGGCAAGACGTAAACAGAATCAGTACCAGGCAAAGGATCAGGACAGGCGGCAGACAAGACAGGAGAATCCAGTAAAACAGGCAGAGGTAATCAGGCAGGCAGCGATCCAGAGGCAGAGGTCAATAAACAGTCCAAGGTAATACACGGGTAATCAAACAGTAGGATAAACGCTCAGAAATGTCAGACTAGGCAGAACAAGACTTCGCGAAGCATGATGGGGAATGGCAGTCTTAAATAATCCGGGGCAGATATGGAACAGGTGTGTGTGTAATCAGTCCAGGTACATGGTTGGGAAATGTAGTCCAGGCAGGTTAGTATTCGGGCGAGGGTGCCCTCAGGTGGCGATCGGAGGGAGCCACAGAAACCGTATTCGTGACACTAAGGTAATAAAAACATAACGGTTCATTATGTAAGGTCTTTATACACCACTGAAAACATAGTTATGTATATTATATTGCATTTCTGTTAATAGATCCTCCTAAATATTACACACTAGACCTTTAACTAATGGGACATTATTGTAAAGTGTCACTGTTTTATAGGGCTAAATATTAACAATATTAATGCTTGTGGCATCACTAGAGGGTGTGTATTAGTTGTGAGGTACGTCCCAGCAAGATAGTTGGTGGTCTACCCCCTAAACTATGACTCCCAGAATCCCTTGCGGTGAGGCCATTTACAAAACAGCTGACAAAAAAGAATTACAATCCCCAAACTGCCACTTAACAAAGGGCAAGGTGTGGCCAGTGAAGGAGATAGCATGCCTGGTGAAAAGAAACTCTTCTCAGGGTATGTTTACATGACAATGATGTACTAAAAACAGAAAAGTTTTTCTTGTAGTTTTCACGTACAGACAACAACATTGTCAAACAATCCTTGTTCACACGGATCTACGAAAATGATTAAAAACGCTGCATTCTGTTGCCAGGCCAGTAGTTGGCGATGTCACTTTGTAAAGAAAAACCTACACACCTATAGACTGAACAAATAATATGCATGTGCATGATGTCACCTTTTTTGCGTTTTTGTAGTTTACACAGAAATAATAATGCTATTGTTTTCAAAAACTTTCATTTTGAAAGCTGTTTTCAAAAGTTATAGAGTTTCAAATGCTGTTGTCATGTACAAACCCGATTCCAAAAAAGTTGGGACACTGTACAAATTGTGAATAAAAACAGAATGCAATGATGTGGAAGTTTCAAATTTCAATATTTTATTCAGAATACAACATAGATGACATACCAAATGTTTAAACATTAAAAAAGAAAATGTATCATTTTAAGGGGAAAATCAATAATTTGATTTAAAATCAAAAAGTTGATTTTAAATTTCATGCCATCAACACATCTCAAAAAAGTTGGGACAAGGCGATGTTTACCACTGTGTGGCATCCCCTCTTCTTTTTATAACAGTCTGCAAACGTCTGGGGACTGAGGAGACAAGTTGCTCAAGTTTAGGAATAGGAATGTTGTCCCATTCTTGTCTAATACAGGCTTCTAGATGCTCAACTGTCTTAGGTCTTCTTTGTCGCATCTTCCTCTTTATGATGTGCCAAATGTTTTCTATGGGTGAAAGATCTGGACTGCAGGCTGGCCATTTCAGTACCTGGATCATTCTTCTACGCAGCCATGATGTTGTAATTGATGCAGTATGTGGTCTGGCATTGTCATGTTGGAAAATGCAAGGTCTTCCCTGAAAGAGACAACATCTGGATGGGAGCATATGTTGTTCTAGAACTTGGATATACCTTTAAGCATTGATGGTGCCTTTCCAGATGTGTAAGCTGCCCATGCCACACGCACTCATGCATCATACCATCAGAGATGCAGGCTTCTGAACTGAGCGCTGATAACAACTTGGGTTGTCCTTGTCCTCTTTAGTCCGGATGACATGACATCCCAGTTTTCCAAAAAGAACTTCAAATTTTGATTCGTCTGACCACAGAACAGTTTTCCACTTTGCCACAGTCCATTTTAAATGAGCTTTGGCCCAGAGAAAACACCAGCACTTCTGGATCATGTTTAGATATGGCTGCTTTTTTGACCTATAGAGTTTTAGCCGGCAACGGCGAATGGCACGGTGGATTGTGTTCACCAACAATGTTTTCTGGAAGTATTCCTGAGCCCATGTTGTGATTTCCATTACAGTAGCATTCCTGTATGTGATGCAGTGCCGTCTAAGGGCCCGAAGATCACGGGCATCCAGTATGGTTTTCCGGCCTTGACCCTTACGCACAGAGATTGTTCCAGATTCTCTGAATCTTTGGATGATATTATGCACTGTAGATGATGATAACTTCAAACTCTTTGCCATTTTTCTCTGAGAAACTCCTTTCTGATATTGCTCCACTATTTTTCGCCGCAGCATTGGGGGAATTGGTGATCCTCTGCCCATCTTGACTTCTGAGAGACACTGCCACTCTGAGAGGCTGTTTTTATACCCAATCCCACACCCAACCTAATAAGTTGCAAATTGGTCCTCCAGCTGTTCCTTATATGTACATTTAACTTTTCCGGCCTCTTATTGCTACCTGTCCCAACTTTTTTGGAATGTGTAGCTCTCATGAAATCCAAAATGAGTCAATATTTCACATGACATTTCAAAATGTCTCACTTTCAACATTTGATATGTTATCTGTTCTATTGTGAATAAAATATAAGTTTATGAGATTTGTAAATTATTGCATTCCTTTTTTTTTTCACAATTTGTACAGCGTCCCAACTTTTTTGGAATCGGGTTTGTAAATGATTTTTTTTTTTTTTTTTTTTTTTTTAAGTTTGTATGATTTATGACAACCCATTAAAAACCACCTATCTGAGAGAAGTTGTTCTGCTTGAGTCACCACACAAAGATCCTCAACCCCACAAATGACTACATTGTCTTAAAGGGTTAGTTCACCCAAAAATGAAAATTCTGTCATTAATTACGCACCTTTATGTCGTTCCACACCTGTAAGACCTTCATTCATCTTCAGAACACAAATTAAGATATTTTTGATGAAATCTGAGGGTTTCTGAACCACACATAGGCAGCAACATCATTGCACCTTTCAAGGTCCAGAAAGGTAGTAAAGATATCGTTAAAATAGTCCATGTGACTACAGTGGTTCAACCTTAATTTTATGAAGTGACAAGAACACTTTTACGCTGTTGGTGCTTCCAGGTTCTACATCAGAACGCTGACTCATTATTGGCTGATGCTGTTCACGTGAACAGCACGACACCTGGTGTGATGCTGACGCAGGAGCCGGCCAATAATGAGTCAGCGTTCGGACGTAGAACCTGGAAGCACTGCACTATGTTTACAACGTAAACAGTGTAGGAGAATGAGAGGAAACAGAAGAAATTGTTGAATAAAGTCGCTTTTTTTTTTGTTTGATTTTGTGTTCAAAAAGTATTCTCGTCACTTCATAACATTAAGGTTGAACCACTGTAGTCACATGAACTATTTTAAAGATGTCTTTTACTACCTTTCTGGACCTTTAAAAATCCAACATTATATTATGTTCCCATTTCAATCAGCATCCAGTTTGCTGAAATTAGCTATTTTGATCTTTCAGGGGCCAAACTTTTTTTGGAAATGGCAGATTGACTGTGTAATTCCAATGGAACCTTAAACTGTTGTTCTGTGTTTTCCTCACATTTTCAATAATGTAATTGTCAAAATCACTGGCATTTAGTACAAGTATTCTGGACACAATCCATCTAATCATTTAATCAGACCAACATACACACACACACACACACACACACACACACACACACGCACACCTGCTTCCGCTGCTGCCACGCACAATATCATAGCCAGGAGTCTCATCTCTATTTAAAGCCTGAAATGTGAAGCAGTCAAGCCTTCCAAAGAAACATTAAAAGAACAATCCTGTAATGAGCACAGCCACATCGTCTAATCTCTGAATCCAAACGTACTGTGGGGATCTATAATGAGGCTCTGTTAGCTGCTTCTGGCTGTGAAGACTCGCTATGTCTCCTCCAGCTCACTGTAAAACAGATTTTAGAGACTGTAGATCTAATCTCTGGTTATTTTCCACAAGCTCTGTGCTTCTCGTTCCGTCGCTGGGAGACTTGAAGAGTAGGGCTCAAGAAGAGGAATAATAATTGCCTAATGTCACATCTTGTTTTCCTCTTCACTAATAAAAAATCATGAACATTTAAAATTTGGGTGAATGGAAATTCGAGCTGCCATACTAGTAAGCTTATTTGGTGAAATTATTTCGTCATTAATCAAATAATAACAGCTCATTTGCATCTCATTAATAGGATTGTCTCTGGGAATAACTAACATAGTTGCTGTTCTTGCCAATCTCCTCTATTGAGAACAATATTCATTCAAAATTAATGAGTGTCTCAATGGCACACAACAATATTACTAAAAGTGCAAACAAAGCATGCAATAGTGCGTAATCAGCAGCCGCTGGAGAAACAGAGGGGCAGAGTGATCGGCTAAAGGATATGCATTGAATCTTCTATTGTATTGTAATGGTAGAGAAAAATATACATTGTCTGAAGAAAATTTGAGTGGTGCTTGCTCATGATGGTAGTGTGTTATAAACATGTTTCTATGTGGTTATTCTGAATGGTTGCTTACTGGCCCAAAGTTCTCATCCCTATTCCCTGTAAAAAAAAACAACAAAAACAAGCCTATACTAATATCTGTTATGTACCTTTGTAATACACTGACAACCTCCATAAACAGTTGGTGATGTGAAAGTCACATGATGAAACATTGTTCATCACAAGCAGCTTTTCCACGAGCTGAAAAGGTAAATACTAAGATGTCATTCACACAAACACAAAACACCATCATGGTAACACATGTGATACTAAAGTAGTGCAATAAACATTAACTGAACAACATTAGATGTAGGCTAACATAAAACTCTAATGTACATAACTGATTAGAAAAAACTAAGAAGATACAGTTATTTCAACAAAAATACATCAAATGGTCTATGGGATTTTTAAGCCTGTTTTATCGTCTGGTGGATGAAAATCATAAGTTTGATTGCTTAGAAAAGTAATAGCACAAGTATTATCATCATGCTGCACAATTTGAGGTATCAAAATGGTATATGGATTTTGAAAAAGCCCATGCAAGTACTACTAATAAATAATAGAAACACTTTACAGTTTTAGTTTGTTAGGTGTCTGAGTGTTGTTTAGCAACTATTTTTATAGCATTTATTAATGTAGGCTACTGTTAGATTATACATATTTTTATTGCTTATAGTAACATGTTCATTCATAATACAGTACCAAATGTTAATTTATACAACTTCAAATGTTTTCAGACATGTAAATTAACAATAACCAAGAATAACAAATGTTGTAAAACTATTAATAATTTTAATGTCATGTGAGTACTGAGCCCTCCACATGACACACAGAAGAAAAAAAAATATATTGCGGCCACAAATTAAAGGGTTAGTTCACCCAAAAATTAAAATTCTGTCATTAATTACTCACCCTCATTTCGTTTCACACCCGTAAGACCTTCGTTAATCTTCAGAACACAAATTAAGATATTTTTGATGAAATCTGTAATTGAAATCAAATCATTGACAGCAAGATAATTAACACTTTTAATGCCCAGAAAGCTACTAAATACATATTTAAAACAGTTCATGTGACTACAGTCTTTCAACTTTAATGTTATGAAGCGATGAGAATACTTTTTGTGCGCTAAAAAAAAACAAAATAAGGACTTTATTCAACAATATCTAATGACGGGCGATTTCAAAACACTGCTTCATGAAGCTTCGAAACTTTACGAATATTTTGTTTCAAATCAGTGGTTCAGAGCTTGTATCAAACTGCCAAAGTCACGTGAACCATTGAAATTTCGAAACGTTTCGAAACACTTGACATAACGAAGCCCCGTTTACTGAAATCACATGACTTTGGCAGTTTGATACATGCTCTGAACCACTGATTCGAAACAAAAGATTCGTAAAGCTTTGAACGCTTCATGAAGCAGTGTTTTGAAATCGTCCATCACTAGATATTGTTGAATAAAGTCCTTATTTTGTATTTTGTATTTTGTATTCTCATCGCTTCATAACATTAAGGTTGAACCACTGTAGTCACATGAACTATTTAAAATATGTCTTTAGTAGCTTTCTGGGCATCTGAAAGTGTAAATTATCTTGCTGTCAGTGGAGGCCTCACAGAGCCATTGGATTTCATCAAAAATATCTTAATTTGTGTTCTGAAGAAGAAAGAAGGTCTTAAGAGTGTGGAACAACATGAGGGTGAGTAATTAATTTTTGGGTGAACTAACTCCTTTAAGAATTAATTCCCATGTATTTTTAGCTCTTGGCCACGTTTTATTAATTTGTTCCTTAGTTTTAGTTAATTCATGGCCACGTTTTATAAATTCGTTCCCTTGGTTGTAGTTAATCCAGGGCCACGTCGTACTAAAAGCCCCTACTGTAGTCTACTTCAAGCGAAATCGAACGACAAACTGATGACATGTAACTTTGAAACAAAATCAGGTCAAAACGAAGTTCGTTTATGGGGTTTGAAACAGCTTGTCAAAGTGAACTTACCAGAAAAGTTCCTTCCGCCTTTGAACTAGCACTGGTCCGTGGTGATTATAGGTAGGTGTGGCTCTGGTGCTCCGTCTTTTTTGATGTGGAAATTTTCTCCGGTTCATTTCTTCCGTTCAGTCAGTCAAGGTCAGATGTCTGTGAGTAGAAACATGAACACATTGGAGAGTTGCTTGTTGTTGTTCTAACTAAAATGTTTCAGTCTCAAATGGTAAAAATGTTTAGATGTGACAATCCTTCCTGCTCAAAATTGGTAGTGATTGTGCTGGGCAAACTCCATGTATATGCTTCCAGACCTGAATGGATGATTGATAAGATTGTGATTCCTATTTCATTACAATGCAAGGCCATTTTGGACAACAAATTCTTGTTGTCTGAGATGATGTATTTGATCTTTTCATAATAAATACTCCTTAAACCACATCACCTTTGTTACATCATGATATACTCTTCATACACTGTTGTAAGCTCTTTTAGCTATCATAACTAACAGGTGACTCATGTTGTTTGTATAAACCGAAGAGACTGAAGAAGTAGCAATGAATCATATTCACATTTACACCAGAGAGACACAGATGAAACAGGAAGCCACTGTGTACGAGTGGGCGCATAACCCATTTCGGTCCTAACATCATGACTTGGCAAGAGAAATAACAAAATCGCATATTGGAAAGAAGGACCTTGGTATTATAGCACATCCATCCAAGATGCTTCAATAATGTAATTCAAAGGGTTCATGATATGTGGAGAGCTGTGTTTGTATTTTATTGACGCAGGAACACATCCATAATTTCTGTACTCTGGATGACCTTTGACCTGTTATTGAACATGCAGGCTTATTTTAGGATCCGTGGAAATGATGCACATTATGAACAGTATATGTTATGAGTTCTGTTCATTTTTCAGTGAGATTGGTGCTTATAGAGATGGCAAGATACCTGCTTGGGCTGAGCTAATCAGATGCTGTCTTTTTTCATGGGCTGGGGAATGATATGGAGAGAACGGTATGTGTCTGTGATAGTGATTATGTTGTGATTGGAAGGAAATGAACATGTAATTTCCAATGTATCCTGTAGTGCATTTGTGCGTTATTTACTTTGAGAATAGGGTGTGTAATAATAATGTTGTTATTATGTATTGCTTTCATCTGCACTGGGAGAATCTACATGCTCATAAAACTGGATCTATTACTATGATTAAAAAACAAACAGTGAATATAACAGTAAGATGGTCTACATATACACTGAAAAAAAAAAACTGGAGTAGAAATTAAATTGATTAAAAAATGAACACCACATAGAACATTGAATTTGTGAAGTAGAAAGACTTAAATAGTATATACTCTAATAATCTTTGTTTTATTTACAACTTAAATATTTTTTACAGTGTACAGTTGTGCTCATACTAGGGGTGTGACGAGATCTCGTGTCACGAGATCTCGCGAGACTAAACTGTGACGAGATTTCTCGTCGAGGCGAAAAGTAGTCTCGTGATGTTGCCATGACAGAGTGTTAGGATGATTAGGAAAGAATATGCCACAGCTACGTTTACATTACGCCTCCACTGTATTTTTGCTTTGTGTTTAAATAAAAAACATTTAATTCAGTTTGAAAATGGTCGCCGCTGCTCCATATTCACAGATTCACACAAAACACTTTGAATATTGAGAGAGTGCGATTATGGTTGCACTTAATGTAAAGTGTTACCATGAAAACGAATAACAGTTTTATCTCAATCTTATTAAGCACAAACAATAAGGTTTCATTTGTTAACATTAGTTAATGCACTGTAAACTATGAACTAACAATGAATGACTTTTTATTAACTAACATAAACAAAGATTAATAAATACTGTAGCAAATATATTGCTCATTGTTAGTAGATGTTGGTTAATACATTAATGTTAATAAATGAGACCTTATTGTAAAGTGTTACCATTTTTATTTATACTGTTTTTATTTCTATGATCAGTTTGTGGAAAGGAGTTCAGTTAGGAGGTCAAAGGTTGTAGAAGCTCATAAATCATGTACAGTAAGATCTGAAGAGACTGAAATCAGAGAGAAGTCAGTCAGTTGAGTTTGTGGCAAAACCTTTTACAGTACTTGAGTATTGTTGTCTTTTACTGCATATGATAATTCATACTCAGAAAGTAGAACTGAAATGACATTCATTACAAGATGATTAGTTAAAACATTTCAAATACACCTGCAGAATATTTTTTCTAGTCATGCTTTCACCACTGAGGATTTCTTAAAAATAGTGTGTAAAAATCTTGTCTCGTCTCGTGAACTCAATCTCAGAGATACCTGTCTCGTCACACCCCTAGCTCATACATTTACATACTGTATCACTCTTTCCTCATAAGTTTACATACTAAGTTACATAATATTTTCAGAATCTTAAGAAAATAAAGAAAAAATAAGAGATGTATATATATTGAAGGTCACCACAGTGTTTGCTTTTTTAGATATGCAAAACAACGGCCCGGTCCTGCCACTTTATGCTTAAAGGGTTAGTTCACCCGAAAATGAAAATTCTGTCACCCTCATGTCATTCCACTCCTGTAAGACCTTCGTTCATCTTCAGAGCACAAATTAAGATATGTTTGATCAAATCTGTTAGTTTTGAATCAGTGGTTCGGAGCATGTATGAAAATCCCAAAGTCGCGTGAACTATTGAAATTTCTAAATACTTATGACGTAACGAAGCCTCATTTACTGAAATCACATGACGTTCATGCTCCGAACCACTGATTTGAAACAAAAGATTCGTAAAGCTTCAAAGCTTCATGAAGAAGTGTTTTGAAATCTCCCATCACTTGTTGAATGAAGTCGTTATTTTGTTTTTTTGGCGCACAAAAACTTGTCGCTTCATAACATTAAGAATGAACCACTGTAGTCACATGAACTGTTTTAAATATGTCTTTAGTAGCTTTCTGGGCATCTGAAAGTGTAAATTAACTTGCTGTCAATGGAGGCCTCACTGAGCCATCGTATTTTATCAAAAATATCTTAATTTGTGTTCCGAAGATGAACGAAGGTCTTATGGGTGTGGAACGACATGAGGGTGAGTAATTAATGACAGAATTTTCATTTTTGGGTGAACTAACCCTTTAAAAAAACAAAAAAAAACTTTTTTTTAATACGATTCCTTTATAGCAAAGCAAGATAGGAGCTCTCAAATGACCAGTTTCAATGTAGTGCTGATTGAAAGATTTAACATTTAGACTGTCACTTGACATACTGAAAGCAATGACACATTAAATTGATCATAACTGACAGTAAATAGATTTAAAATGTTACAAAAGTTTTAAGAATAAAAGCTGTTCTTTTGAATTTTCCCATCATCAAAAAAAAATGTATCATGATTTCCACAAAAATATTAAACTGCAAAAACAACATTGAAAATAATAAGATACATTATTAATTATTGAGCAGAGTACCAATAATAATTTAGAGGAAAATCAGCATATTAGAATGATTTCTGAAGGATCATGTGACTGAAGACTTAATAATAATGCTGAAAAATCAGCTTTGCCATCACAGGAATACTACATTTTAAAATAGAAAACAGTTGTTGTTAATTTTGTTGTTTTTTTTTTACAATATTATTTTACTATTTTAAATATAAATATTCCAAACTTTTTACCAGTAGTGTATGTTTTTTTTTTTTTTTTTAATCCACAGTCCATGCAGCCTGTAACGTTTGGTTGTTGTAAAGAAGAGACGTCAACGGACTTCCACAAGCAAATGGGTTTTATTGATACAATGGAGAAAAACAACATCCAAACACAAGTTAACATACACAATAACAGACAAGGAGTGAAGGGAGTGAGTCCATATGTATAGGGAGTGCTGACGAGGAGGTCCAGGTGAAGATGATCGGTGATGATGGGGAGATAATGAGGGAAGTGAGTGCAGGTGTGGAGAACAGGAGGATTGTGGGAAATGGAGTACTGGAGACACGGGATATATGACAGTACCTCCCCCTCCCAGTAGGCACGGGGGGGTGGGCGTCCTGGAGACCTCACGCCGGTACAGGGAGAGGGCTGGACATAACCGGAGGTCTCCAGGACGAGTCCATCAGTCCAAGCCACCATGGCGGGTCCGGAGACGATGGCGGCCATGGCGGGTCAGGGGCCGTGGGCGGCCATGGCGGGTCAGGGGCCGTGGGCGGCCATGGCGGGTCAGGGGCCGTGGGCGGCCACGGCGGTCCTTGAGCCCCACCCACATGTGTGACGCCCACATGTACCCCACCCACGGGTACTTGCCCCCCCCCCCCAAAAAAAATACTTTGGGAGGTTTAGGAGGGCCTTCAGGAGTCTAAGGAAAGGAGTGGGTTTGTGGGCTGGAGTGGGCTCTTGGCAGGCTGGAGCTGCAGGCTCGGCGGAGGTTGAAGATGCGGCGGCGGCTGGCTCGGCGGAGGCTGGAGATGCTGGCTCGGCGGAGGCTGGAGATGCTGGCTCAGCGGAGGCTGAAGATGCTGGCTCGGCGGCGGCGGCTGGAGCAGCAGGGCTCGGCGGCGGCCGGCTGGAGCAGAGGGCTCGGCGGCGGCCGGCTGGAGCAGAGGGCTCGGCGGCTGAGACTGGAGATACTGGCTCGGCGGCTGAGACTGGAGAAACTTGAAGAGGGGTCCAGTCCATCCCCTCATATACGACCAGAAGCCCCACTGGCACTGGAGTGGGCTCAGCGGAGTTTGGAGAGGGCTCTGCGGAGACAGGGGAGGGCTCTGCGGTCTTTCTCTTCCTCCTCCTCCGCCTTCTGGACCCAGCGGAGGTGTGTGGGCCCAGCGTGACACAGGAAGACAATTCACTGGAGGGGTATACGGAGGAAGACGGAGCTTGAACAGACTGGCCAGGCCGCCCGTGTTTCCGGGAGGACTGGACGAGAAGAACACTTAAAATCCTGAACCTCTTCGACAAGGAATTTGGAGCCGTTTAAATACAAAATTAAATTTATAGTATCAGTTAAGGAAACATAATCGTCAGGTTCATAAAAGCGAATTGTGTCCTCGTCCAGTCCATCCAGAAACAGGGTGATCAAACGAGCATCCGACCAATCTGTCAAATAAGCGAGCTCTACGAACTCCTCCACATACCTCTCCAGTGAACGTCCAACCTGGAATAGTCCGACGAGCTGATCAGCCGCTGATGTCGGCGTGAGAGGCTGTGGGGGAGCAGGAGTCACAGGAATAAGAAACAATCCCATCTTGCAATTGTGGACTTCCAGCAGTATTGGTCTGTTCTTCTGTAACGTTTGGTTGTTGTAGAGAAGAGATGTCAATGGACTTTCACAAGCAAACGGGTTTTATTGATACAACAGGAGAGAAACAACATCCAAACACAAGTTAACATACACAAGAACAGACAAGGAGTGAAGGGAGTGAGTCCATATATATAGGGAGTGCTGACGAGGAGGTCCAGGTGAAGATGATCGGTGATGATGGGGAGATGACGAGGGAAGTGAGTGCAGGTGTGGAGAACAGGAGGATTGTGGGAAATGGAGTACTGGAGACACGGGATATATGACACAGCCCAAACCACACTTACAGAGAGCAAAATGAAACTGGACAGGACACAGGACATCGGAGAAAAGTTTTTAACAGAAAGTTTGCAGGCGGTCACACAGTTTGCACAGTGTGTTAAACAAGCCTTCCTTGACCTCTGCTCAGTTGTTGTGTGGTCCCTAGTCAATTTCACAGCCAAACTACTGCAGCTTTTTCTTGCCAGACTTCCAGCATCTGCCCTCTGTCCCCTAAAGCACAATATGTGGCAACACCACTTGTTTTAACCTCTGGAAGTTTTCTTATTATGCCTCTCCTCGGGTCTTGACACTGGCTGCCAATATCTGCTGGAATTCAGTTCACACTGTAAATATATTGAATAATAAAAAAAATTGTATATATATATATATATATATATATATATATATATATATATATATAATTAATAATAATATAAATATATATCAAATTAACTTAGACAATTAATTTGGTTCAGATAACATAATATTTTGAGTTTCTGTTGATTGAACCAATCGCATTCATTGTATTAACTCAAATTTTTAATTTCAATGAA